>NC_046158.1:73390090-73726340 GCF_011064425.1 Rattus rattus | reverse complement strand
AGAGGTAAAATTATGCTTTTATTAGCTTGTCACATGACATTGTGGAATCTATAGCCATTTTTACCTACTCGTTGAGCTAAGATGCTCTGATGTATCTGACCTACCAGAGTTTTGTCTCTTCATGCAATGGGAATGAAACTACCCTTCCTGAAAAGGAGTGATAAAGCTAGAAACTAATTGATTGACTCAGGATTTGTTATTGAGTGTGCAAAACGTTCTTCAGATTCAACTAAACAGTGATACACATGAATCTTACTTCCTCATTTAGAAATTGAAAGATTTATACACTACTGAAGGCCTCTGAACTGCTCATATTAACAAAAATAGTTTTGGGGTTAGAGAGATGGCTCAACTGTTAAAATCCCTAATGCTCTTCCTGAGGTCCTGAGTTTAATTCTCATTAACAACATGTCACAGCCATCTCTAAAGGGATCCAATGCCCTCTTATGGTATGCAGGTATAAGAATGTCAAAATATTCATATACATAAAATAAACAAATTTTTATTAAAAATAAAAATCAAAAGAACAGTAGTTTACTATAAAACTGCACCTTTGCTTACAAATCTCAATATTGCTCACTTCTATTTACAAGTAATCAATGACTAGATCACAATTCAATCTTCTGCTTTGATACACTTACTGTCCTACATAATCAACCCTCAGTGAATTTTTTTTCTAATTTTGAAGTCCATTGTACTTGCACCTGTATTTCTGGTTTCCGACTTCTCCCTGTTCTGTATTAGCTATTTATACATGTCTCATTTGGGGATTGCATGCTGACTGACCCTTTCTGATTAGCTCATCTTACACCTTATTCTCTGTTTCACCACATAGTTTGTATGAAACATTAGAAGTCACTGCATTCTCCAGAGGGTTCTAAGTGCCTCCTTTAAACGATATCCTTCGATTCTCACAATGACTCAGAGATAAGTATGTATGTGGGTCATCCCAATTTCACAGATGAGGAAGTTGAGGCCTTAAGTCAATTGCCCAATCTACAAAGCTAAACAATTGTGGAGTCTACTCTCGAAAGTATGGAGCTGTTTCCAGAAGACAAGCTCTTTTTTTATTTTAATTCTTTAATTTTTTATCTTTATTAACTTGAATATTTCTTATTTACATTTCGATTGTTATTCCCTTTCCCGGTTTCCGGGCCAACATCCCCCTAACCCTTCCCCCTCCCCTTCTCTTATGGGTGTTCCCCTCCCCCTCCTCCCCCCCTTACCCCCCTCCCCCCAACAAACACATTCACTGGGGGTTCAATCTTGGCAGGACCAAGGGCTTCCCCTTCCACTGGCGCTCTTACTAGGCTATTCATTGCTACCTATGACGTTGGAGCCCAGGGTCAGGCCATGTATAATCTTTGGGTAGTGGCTTAGTCCCTGGAAACTCTGGTTGCTTGGCATTGTTGTTCATATGGGGTCGTCTCGGTCCCCTTCAAGTTCTTCCAGTCCTTTCTCTGATTCCTTCAACGGGGGTCCCATTCTCAGTTCAGTGGTTTGTTGCTGGCCTATGTATTTGCTGTATTCTGGCTGTGTCTCTCAGGAGAGATCTACATCCGGCTCCTGTCAGCCTGCACTTCTTTGCTTCATCCATCTTATCTAATTGGGTGGCTGTATATGTATGAGCCACATGTGGGGCAGGCTCTGAATGGGTGTTCCTTCTGCCTCGGTTCTAAACTTTGCCTCCCAATTCCCTGCCATGGGTATTCTTGTTCCCATTTTAAAGAAGGAGTGAAGCATTCACATTTTGGTCATCCGTCTTGAGTTTCATGTGTTCTGCGCATCTAGGGCAATTCAAGCATTTGGGCTAATAGCCACTTATCAATGAGTGCATACCATTAACCACTGTGCTTGTGATACAGCATGACCAGTTCAAAAGCGGACCATCTTTTCCCTTTTCTGTAGGGACAACTGTGACAGAGCAGACAATGTGACTGCATGCTCTTGAGTGTTCTTCAGAGAATGTGGGTTTCAGAAATTAATGCATCTACAGAGGTATTTAAATTAACCTGCCATGTTTCCTCCTACATGTGCCGAGGATTTGAGGCATCTTTTAGGAGGAGCAGCATGGTGCTGCTGGTGAACAGCCTAATGCAGAAGTCATTCAGATGGCATTTTCTAAACTGTATTTGCATCATGACACAAATCAATATGTGTACAGTGTGTGCTGGGAGACAGATGATGTCAAACATCTGCTGGAAAACATGTGTTGTAACAAGCCAAGATTATAAACAAGCATAGGGTGACACACTAATTATCTTGGTTGTGGAAGCCTATGGGTATCACCTGGCAGCTTAGGTAGCAAGAGGGTCTTCAAGACACTGGCATAAGCATTTTTTAGGAAAAAGTATGAAAGGGATGTATAAAGAACATTGGGCCCCATAGACAAGGACTAGAAAGCTTTCTATGTGCATGCATAAATGCATGCATATGTGTGTATGTATGTGCATGTATGTATATATATGTGCATCAACGTGTTTGCATTGTATGTATGAGTATGCATGTGTCTTCCTATGTGTGTCACTGTGCATGTACTTCTATAGGTCGACATTAGAGGACAACCTTGGGTGTCATTCTTCAGGAGCCTTGACTTTAAGATAGGGACTCTCACAACCATAGTACATTAGGTTGGCGTATCAATGAACTGCAGGATCTGTCTATTTACACAGCTGGATTACTATCGTGTGCCACTAAACCTGTCTTTTTAATGTGAGATTTAGTGATAAGATATTGGTCCTCATTTTTATAAAACTATGCCTTCCTGGCTGGGCTATTTCCCTAGCCCCAGACAGCAATTATTTTTTGGCTTTTGGAAACCGTACGCTGTAACAAATGGTTTATATGTTATCACCTGACATATTCACACACAAACACATGACCACGCACATGCTTCTTCACTTATATGAGGTTGTATACTAATAAAACAACTGCAAGCTGAACATATTGTTAATTCATTTGGAACATTATTACTCAGTGGCCCAGCGCAATGTAGAACATTAGTTATCTATTAGTTATCTGTACTGTGAACACGTGGTTGGCTTGGGGCTGTGACTGAAGTCACAGACCAGCATCTCAAGAGAGAATCCTACCATCACTGGCCTGAGAAAAAGTCAAAATTCAAAGTAAAGCATATAGTACCCATTATAAGGGGAACAAAGAAAGTCAAGAACCCCAAGTGTTCATGAGCACACAGATGTGAGGTATATCTATGCAAATGTCAACCAATTTGCTGAAGATAAAGTGCTCTTAGCCAGAAGATCCAGTCTCCAGGTTTTTTTGACTTATTATTGGTAAGGCCACACTAGACTCAAATCATGGACTTCATAAAAGCTTGTTATATGTCCATTCATTCATTAAAAAATAAATTGTACACCTAATATGTGTCAAGCATTGTCCGAGTTTATAATTTATTGTTCAGTTATGCAATACATTCTTAGTTGTTAAATGGGGTCACAATTCTCTATAGAGCCACAAGCACAGCTGTTCCTGATCACCTGCAGCAGCCAGACCACAGACGAGACACTTACTGTAAGAGGGAGGCATACAAAATAATTAAACAGCCAAAGTAGACGACATGCCAGTTTTATCTTTTGCCTTCTCAAACATTCTCATGTCAGAACTGCATGACGTAATTATATTGGTTTCTTTAGAAGTTTTTATTAGACAAACATTGCCTTATACAAGAAGTTTCCTCCTTCCAAAAGATAGCATTTTTTTCTTCTTCCTGTTTTTCCTTTGTGTGATGAGATACTGTATACGTGTTCTTATGTATGTTTATGTGCACATGTAGAGGTCAGGAGTTAAGGCCAAGTGTTTTAATGATCACTTTCCACTGTACTTTTCTGTTATATCTATTTACTTATTTATTGTATGTATGAACACATGCCACGGCACATGGAAGTCAGAGGACGACTTTCAGAAATTAGTATTCATAATAGAGCATGCTCGCCTTTACAAGGTCTTCAATGGTAAGATGATGCTATTGCACTTCTAGAGGACCATGATAATAGTTCACCAAGAAAAAGTGCTTGCTGAGCCAAACTGATAATTTGAGTTTGATTACTGAGTGGAAGGTCAGGTTAATCCCCAAAGGTTGTCCTCTGATCTCTCTCTTCTGTCCCCCTACACACACACACACACACACACACACACACACGAAAGGTGGAGGTGGATAAGGCTATTAGAAAAATACATATATATATATATATATATATATATATATATATATATATATATTCTCACGCTTGGAGAGCAGAGCAGCTATGGCTCGGGTGTAGATATCCAGGTACAAATCAAATGAGCACAGTCATTGGAACAGGAAGAAAGGAGCACCTTTTGCCCATATGGCATTCTGAGTAGTGCAGCCACACAGTATGATTTTGTATTTCTAGCTCCTAGAAAACACACATTCAATATTTTAAGCCTTCTAGATTTGTAATTTGTAATTTGTTGCAAAGTACACACAAAACTACTGCATTCAAATTGTGAATAGATACACACACACACACACACACACACACACACACACACACATATATATATATATATATATATATATATATATATATATATATATATATATAAAACTAGCCAATGTTAAAAATTAAGTGGGTTTAACAGAATTCAAAGACAAGGGTGTGAAAAATCTGTAGTCAGGTAGATGGCAGGAGGTAGTTAAATACATATTACTTTCTCCACTTTTTTCTAAAAACATATAGACTCGCTGGAGAGGAAATTTTCCTTGGGCACCTATTAATGAAATAGTATAAGTTGGTAAGTCAGTCAGTGTTCTAAAATGGTATAGAATCATCAATTAGATACCAAATTCACTAAATGATGTGGGAAATGTAACTGCTTTAAATGTGTTAAACTATTCATTCTTTTAGCAAATATTATCGATTCTCCCACTGTGTAAAAGACCTATTTCAGTATAGAAATCACAAGTTTCTGCTTTCTTAAAGCACTGGGATTCCCTGTGTGGGGAAGATAAAGTACATACAACTTTAGAACTACATCAGCTAATACAGCAGAAAGTAGCATAGATAGTAACATTGGATATGGATCAGTGAGTGTTGGCTATGGACAGAAGGGATATGTGAAGACTGGAAAGACATTTGAGTTGAGACTTGAATAATTAGAGAAATCAAACCGCAGTTTGAGAAGATGATAAAATATCTAGGCAACAGAGGCACCTAATGCACAATATAAAAATGAACATCAAGAGAAGAATTGGATATATTTGAAAGTTGAAGGTGGTCCAAGCACAGGGGCATCATAGCAATGTGAACACACACTGTGCAGACAGACAGACAAGGGAAACTATGCAATAGCTTCCAATCTGATGGTGGAGAGAAGTACAGTGGCAGCTTTTACTCCTCCCAGATCTGTTTCCAAGATGATTTCTAACTTATTCCACAATTCCCCAGTGTTTCCATACGGGTAAGTCCACTATTATCAATAGATGCAAAAGACACTATGTGACTACAAATGATACTGGAAATTAAGTGCTACCATTAAGGGTCACTTTGTTCACTGACTTGAAATTTTAGATTCCATGTTTTGTATGCAGAATCCAATATCTAAATAATTTGTAGGTGTTCTCGAATATATTTGAATTTCCCATTACAACTATTTTTATTTGTTGGAAGTGAGGAGGCATTTGTATTTTTGACACACATGGTATCATTCATATCTTGGACCAGATTCAAGCAAAAAACACTTTATGGAAACTCCACAGAGATGCCATTCAACAGTTACTAAGGGTTCAAAGCAGGTATTCAAAGTTAGCATATACGCTCTTGGGAAGAAGAATTAGCATTGAAATAAGGAAAACAGTAATATAGGAATCAAAATGTCTAGACTTGGTTCTGTCCCTAATTGTAAGGATGACAAAATTAAATCAATTTCCATTGATTTTATGGTTTTGCATCTCTAAAGGGAAAATAATGCACAAACACCTTTAATGTTCTTTCAGCAGCTAACATTTTTCAAAAATATTATGCATTCTGCATAAAGTCTGAGCTGACTCTTTCTCTTTTACTATGCACATCCTACACTTCACCTCTGCTGTTTTTTTCCCATTTTTATTACAAGGGACTATTACTTTTTGAATGGCTTCTTTGAAATGAATAAAGTCAATTCAAATCACAAGGTTAGCATCTTTAAAATTTTCTTCCCTGGAGTAAATTGAATGCGTGTTTTTTATGCACCAGACACATTTCCCTTCTCATATTTAGAGAGCCTTTTTCTGTTTTGTGGTTTCTTGAGCATTTTAAAAAACCATTCATTCAAAGTAGGGCTGTCTGGCTTGTCTTGTATTTCCAAGAATGTACCGTTATTCTGGAAGGCTTTGATTTCATTTGTGGGGATTTCCAGATCTCCTCAGCAAAACTCAATAATGCTTTTTCCTGGGAGAATATTTAGAGTACAGATATAAAGACCAATGTCTTTCACAGAGATTAATTGCTTTCAAATTATTTTCCATTTGGGAACAATACCATAAATCTCATAGGTAAATATTCCATCTTGTAGTATACTTTTACTTCTCCTCTGCGTGCATTAAAGACAGCTAATTAATTGTCATGGATTTTATATGAAAGGATGATGGTAGAATTCTGAACCTGGTCACAGCATGTGATATTATTTTATGATTGACTTAATTAGTTATTTTGAATAGATCATTCATATTTTAACACATTGGTTTAAATGTTCAATTATTTTTCAGTTGGGGAAAATAAAAACTAGTGAATTGGTCTTCAGTGGCTTTCGAGTTCTTACTCAATAAAGACATTATGGCAAAATGATTATATAGCACTCTGTTGGATCTTCATAACATTACGTAACTAGCCTCTTTCCAAACATGAAGAACCCAGTGTTTACAAAAGAGATGTCTTTGGTGGTCACATAACTAGTGATGGGTGGAGTGGGTTTTGGAGAGTAGAATTCATATATTAATATCTCAGTGCTATAAACAGATACTGGCTTTTATCCTCACAAAGACAGAATAACATATGAACAAGCAAGAAAGTCCTTTAGCAGTAATTATGTCTTACATAGATAGAGGGGATAAGAATGATAAAGACAGAAATAGTGATGCTGTGGAGGGCATCAACTTCAGAATAAATATTAAGTAGGAGACTGATAAACATACAGGATTTGGCAGTATCATCAACTGAGAGCAATATGTGCTGCCCCCGTGTGGTGCTCTGTGCTACAATCTCCAAAATGCTGTGCGGGGGACTTGTCTCTGTAATTCTGGATGCTTGTTCCAGGAGCGTAGAGAATGAGAAGTAATTATGCTTTCTAAGAAGAGCCAGAAACCTATATGTTAATGTGCATATCTGGTTACGTTATTTGACTTTTTTAAGCAAAATGAAGGTTGTTAGAAAAGAATCCTGAGTAAAACACCAGAATTAGGGAGAAAATTCAAATGGAAACATGTAGAAACTCCGGAACAAGGAAACAACACCAGAAGTTACCAAGACCATTCTTACCTCCTTCCAGTCAACATCAGTGCCCTGACATACATGACACAAGTGATCAAGTGATACAATGACGGCAACAACTGCATTTCTTGAAAGTTTGATTGGAGAAATCACCGTTGTGGCCTAAGAAGCCTGCAGGAAAGCTGGTGACCATTGTCAACAGACTGCTCAGCTTTCAATATTCTCCCATAATGTTAAAAAAAATTTCAACATAGAAAACATGCAATTTAGACCTTAAAATCCTCCAAATGCAGAATAAAACTCTCCTTAGAGGCAAATCATGAGTATCAGCTGGCAAAACTTCCAACCAGTCAAAAAAAAAAAAAAAAAAAAAAAAAAAAAAAAACATGAGACCACACAACACTCTTAGGATCCTGTATTGCTAAGCCATGTATACTAGTAAATAAGAGGTAATAAATGTACTCTTTACTTTCTATCCAACTGGCTAAAGGTTTATTGGATTGTTATGTTATTGTAAACAAAGAATTGAAATGAATTAAGTGAATTTTGAAATAATAGTTGTATCAGCATGATGTTAGTCACAGTGATATAGGTTTCTAATCTACATAGTAATCATATAGGTTACTATGTTAATTGTGAACCAGTGAAGATACTGATTACCAATATAAGGCCTTTGGTGGAATTTTTTAACCCAGGGAATCTAAAACCTGGGCATCTAATGTAGGCCTTGAAAATTCTTAAATTCTCAGTAAGTATGTCTAGATATTTGAGTGAATATTTACATATGACTTACTATTTTGGATTAATGTTCATAGTATTGATTAGAGTTAGCAACTGAATCCATACTATAATTCGTTTCCTCAAATGTACACTTTTATGAATAGCATAAAATATTCTTTTAAAGGCAATCACTGCTTTTGAGAACTAAATACACATTGTATGACCCCATATAGAATATAATAAAGTCATTTTGCCAAACATATCAAAGGAAAGTTTTTGGTTTGCATATAAAATTGAGTAATTGGCATCAGAGAAATAGCCCCACTCATAACAAACAGGAAATATCCAACAAAATATAAAGATGATCTTTCTGAACAAAAGTAAACTGCAAGAAATTGAATAATAAAATTAAGATTTAATAAAAATGATTTTATACTGATGAATTTATCCATGGAACTCCCTGTATTTGGGGGAACATTTAGAGACTCTAAATATGAGAAGAAAAGAATAAAAAATTAAGGAGCAAGAATCCAGAATTTCAATGCTGAAAGACAGAGAAATCTAGAGGATTTTTCAGACATTACACAATTAAAAGACATATCTAATATCCCTAGGAGGGCCTAACCTATGAAGAATAAATTAGAAATATAATAGAGAAACACGAGTTTGTAATCTATGAGGGTATCAGATTACAAAGAATACAAATGACTTTTGGTCACCAATCTTAGAAAAAACAAGACTTAAATGGAAGATTTTCAGTCTTATCCAGGTTTAAATCTGGTTTTATTCAACACCATACATGTGTTAATTAACATTGATAATCAATCACCCTGCCTTTCTGTAGGGATGAGTGAGTATATTCTCCATCATGCTTTTATATGTATCTTGTGATTATGATTATAATTAATCATCATATAATGATATTAGATTGAATAACTTACCTTTGAAAATAAACATGATAAGGTCATGCTTTGTAGCTCAAACACAAAATGAAATAAAAGAAAGTTCAGAGTACCATGGATCTCAGAAACTCCATCTGAGCACATGCACATGTGCACACACACACACACACACACACACACACACACACACTCAATTCCAGAAGTGGTTCAAAAGTATAGTGTTGGAAAAGGTAAGAGACAAGAAATTCTTAAACTGAAGACATAAATTAAGACAAACATAAAATCAGAAAATATAATACACAAGGAAAGACCAGTGAGGTTCAGATTTTTTTCAATGAAAATAATATGAGACAAAATAGTTAACAGCAACGACAACAGAAAAAAAAAGCCACATTGAATTCATTTTGTGTTTGTCATATACTGATGGTCGTGGGGCTTACTTTTACGTGTAGTTTATATACAGAGTGAGATTTTATTGAAGAAAATTGATGTTCTTTGTTTTTGATTTTGTCGTTTTGTTATTGTTGTCTGTGTGTTTGTTTCTTACAAGCGGTTGTCAGTTGGAGATAGTTTTTGGTTAGGGACTGGAGTAGCTTATGCTTCCACCTCTCAGCACTGACACATTTGGCTTGAACTTGTGCATTCCCTGTGCATACTACCATAGTCCCTGTGAATTCATTTGTGACTCATTCTTGGTGTCTCTGAAATACACAGTGTCTGTAGTGTCACCCTACCCTTCAGGCTCTTATTTTCTTTCTGCCTCCTTTTCTATATTGTTTCTTGAACTCTAAGAGGAGGGATTTGAAGAAGACATCCCATTGAGAAATGAATACTCCAAAGACTTTCCCTCTCTGAACATTGTCCAGTTTGAGGGCCAGGAACCAAGCCCAGAACCAGGTACTGAAGAACATAGGGATTAGTGGCATCCCTGGATTTCAGAGACGAAACTTGGTTTTATGAGGCAAAAAGCTCCTTACTTTCTATAGTATTTACCTTTCTCTACTCTTTGCTATTCTAAGACCAAGGGCCTTTGGCTTCTGGCAATTAACTCCTCCTGCTCAGCAGCAGGGGAATTATGTAAAGACATCGATTAGTCTGGCTGTTGTACTTTTCTCAGTGATCAAAGGTCATTAACTCGTTGTGAGCCAGAATAAAAGGAAAAGAATGTTATATAGTCAGAAAGAAAATCTTTTCCATTGGCAACACTCAGACACATACACTGATGAATACACACATTCTGACCAGCCAATCACCTATCTCATGACTAATAGCGAATGCTCAGAAACCATTAGACTATGTAATAGTGTCAGAAAAGGCATATCAGTAGCAAGAAGCAATCCTGGGACAAAGTCTCTGAAGACCCTGAAATTCAGTTTACCCATTGTAGCCATGCAAAGTGGTGGGCCATCCCCAGAAAACTTACTTCCATGCCTTTGGTCTTTCTGAGATCGCTCCTGATGTTTAAGTTTATGTATTACCTCCCAACTGCAAGATAGACCTTCTATCATGATGGGTGTGTTAGACACTGTCTATAGGCTTGGCAGAATGTTGTTAGGAGTAATTCTATTGCTGTTCCCTTAAGATAAAAGTATTAGGTTTTTCCCCCCTATTTCCATGCCCTTACCCTCAGGTTCTTGGCTACTCTATCAGTGCCAGGTATGCGTCTTATCTCATAAAAGCGGGCCTTAAATCCAATGAAGTAGGTCTTGGTTTACTTCCACTATGTTTGTGCTATTATCACACCAGTATATCATTCAGACAGGTAACCACTGTATATTACAAGGTTTGTAGCTATGTTGGTGGCTACCTTTCTACACGATTGTATGCAGAGGAATATCCAGTACCATGAAGTGTATTTAGTCAGTAGTGGTAAAGGCTCTACTTTGCCACCAGATTAACTTTTCTGTATTCACTGAGATATGTAAGTATTGTCTTCAGCAATAGGGCCTTAACTATTAGTTTATGATAAGCAACCAAAAGCCTTGACAATTGAGTTGTTTGGGATTTTCATTGCACCCCTTTGTCCAGCAACTCAATAAGATGTAATTCATTCCTGGCCCTGGAAGTTTCATTTGGTGTTGAAAGAAGTCTAGCTGTAGCATTGTCTTCCACATAATTTGATACCCCCAATATAAATTTCATTTATAGATATTAAACAGCTTCTTCAGTAGTCAGTTTCACATATCCCCTCAAATGGACCTTACTGTTAGGTGTCCATCCCATTATTCCCTGCCTTAAACCCCTTTTCCCTTACCTCACCATTTAATCTTCCTGTTGCAGTTTGCCCCCAGTTTTTCCATAGTTATAAATTCCATTTCCCCTTCCTTGGGGGATCTACCCTCCCCCCAACTTCTTTACTCTGAACTTACCCTCTGATATTTTATAGATTGTAAACTGACTGTTGAAGGTTGAAAAGCTAGCATTCACATATAAGAGAATACATACCATATTTGTTTATTTTGGGAGAGAAGCAGAAGTTCTAGGTTACCTTACTCAAGATAGTTCTTTTTTCTAGGTCCACCCATTTACCTGAAAATGTAATGATTTCATTTTGGGGAGCTGAATATTATAGTTTAAAAGAACCACATTTTCATTGTCAATTCATCTGTTGATGGACTTCTGGGCTCTTTCTAATTTAGGTCTATTATGAGTAGAGCTGTAATGTGCACAGATGAGTATGCGCCTCCGTAGTATAATGTAGAATACTTTGGTTCTTTGGGCAGATGCCCAAGACTGGCTCCGTTTTGAGTTAGATCTAATCCCAGCTTTCTGAAGAAGCATTACATCGCTTTTCATAATGGCTGTACTCTGTTGCACTTCTACCAATCAAGGATAAGTCCTCCCATTTCCCCACATCCTTACAGCATGAGGAAATGCTTTATTACTCTTGGCCATTCTGTCTGGTATAAGATGAAATATCGGCTTAGTTAGGTTTTACATTTCACTGATGGTTAAGGATACTGAACATTACTTTAATTGTTCTTAAGCCATTTGTGCTTAATCTTTTGAGAATGTCAAGTTTTTTCCCCATTTTTAATTGCATTATTTCTTTTTTTAATGTCCTGATTTTTTAAAAAATTTAAATATTAATCCTGAATCAGATATGTGATTGGTAAGGACTTTTGTCATTTGGTATCCTCTTACTTTGTCTGAACTGTGGTGTCCTTTGCCATATAGAATCTTTACAAATTTGTGAGGTCAATATTATTAGTTGTTCTGAGTACCTGTACATATGTTTTCTGTTCAGAAAGTCTTGTTTTCTGAGCCAATGAGTGCAAGGCTATACCCCATTTTCTCTTTTATTAGGTTCAGTACATCTGGAATTATGTTAAGGTTTTTTTGACCATTTGGAGTTGAGTTTTGTGCAGGGTGATAAGTATAGATCTCTTTGCACTCTTCTACATGTAACTGTCAAGTCTGAACATCACAATTCGTTAAAAATGCTGTCTATTCCTCCCATGTGTATTTGTTGGCTTTTTTGACCAAAAATAAGTTCATAGGTGTGTGGACTATATTCTGGTCTTCAGTTTGATTGGACCAATTGTCTCTTTTAATGCATAGCCCATTGGAAACTAATTCCAAAAACAAAAGACAAATAATACATCACAAAATTTCATTTCTTCTTCATAGACACAGGAGTAGCCTAAGAAAATATCATGAAATATAATTTGTATACTTTATATTTATAAGCACCAACAATACTTTACAAAAAGAAAAAATCTGGATAAAATGACTATATACTTTTTGACTCCAAGCAATGAATGAGAGGAAGAAAGAGAAAATCAGCACCGAAGGAAAATTGGGGGAAGATATAGGAATCTCATAATATGTATCTAATGTTGAATATAGTATCATTGGCACAAATCAAAGAATGTTTTCATGTGTACTTATAATTGGTCATTTTTCTTATGTAAAATTTAGCTCAATAAAGTTCATTAAACTAACTAAAATAAAATCAATCACAGAAATATTGAAATGGTGATACCCATGAAGTTAACATTTTAATATTGAAGAGTGGTAATTGTAAATTTTGTAATAGTTTATAAATCAAGCTAATTCAAAATTCATGGTATAAAATCTGTCACTAACCATACCATATAAGCAATAATATAAAGCTATGTCTGAAAGTTAAATACAATAATAGTATTTCTACTCCAAATGATTACAGAGTAGTAAGACAAAGAAAACAAAAACAAGCTGACTGAAAAGACCCAGTCTGATAGTGAATAGGAAGAGTGTCAACCTGCATTGTATAGAAGCAGTGTGTAAGACAGTGTTACACCAAAGCAAATATCTTAAGTGAAACATATATCATATGGCAGTGGAGATAGGAGGGGATCCTGGACACAATGAATGAAAGCCCCACCTAACAAGGAAACAAATTCATCTCCAAGTGAATAAATTCATTGGGAAACTATGTCAGAATGAGAATTCCATAAAGCTGTTGAGAACTCCTAAGGACATATTACCTGATACAAGTAACCATGATTTAGTGTTTTCTTCACACTCTGTAAAGGGACACAAGAAAGCACAAGAGAAATACAATGTCCATGCAAACTCCAACATTTCAGAGCACAGCATTTTGGCCCTTGTCAGTTACATACACATCAGTTAGAATGCAGCAAAGTACATTTCATGGCCACCATGCACCACTTCTGTGTAAATAGCAAACATATTAAAAATAAAGCAATTTGAGTCTCATATAGAAATGTTAAAATGGTCAAACTCATCATTTATAAATGGAAAACAATATGGTGCTTATGATAAGCTCTCTTTAAATATAAAAACATAGGTCAGTCAGATGAAATAGTAAGAAATGGGATACACTGTTAATCATCTAATCAAAAAAATAGGCCTGTGACAATGTTAAACATTGAATAGAAAATTAAATTCTTAAGGATTTGAAAGGAACAAATAAAATAACTACCATGTAAAGATGACATTATTGATTATAAAATATTATGACATAAGTAATAGCCACACTCTTAAAAGAATGCTGATCAATTGAGACAGTGTCCATGTTAAAAAATAAAATGTAGTTTTTTGAAAAGCAAGGAAAATCTGATCAAATTTAATCATTTATAGAAAATATACAATATCATCAAGGAAAAGATATGGTGGAAGATGATTAGAATATGCACAATTTAAAATAAAGTAAGTCTTCAAAGTATTTAATTAATTCTTTTTTAATTTTTTATTAGATATATTTCTTTACTTACATTTCAAATGCTATTCCCCTTCCAGGTTTCCTGTCCATAAGCCCCCATTCCCTCTCCTCCATCTACACCATATGGGTATTCCCACTACACATCTCCCTTACCGCCCCCCCCCCCATATTCCTCTGCACTGAGGGTCGAACCTTGGCAGGACCAAGGGCTTCCCCTTCCACTGGTGCCCCAACAAGGCTATTCTCTTCTACATATGCAGTTGGAGTCCCGGGTCAGTCCACATATAATCTTTCAGTAGTGGTTTAGTCCCTAGAAGCTCTGGTTGGTTGGCATTGTTGTTTTTATGGGGTTGCAAGATCCTTCAAATATTGCAATACTTCCTCTAATTCCCCCGAATGGGGCCCTGTTCTCACTTCGGTGGTTTACTGCTAGCACTGACCTCTGTATTGGACATGCTCTGGATATGTCTCTCAGGAGAGCTCTATATCCGGTTCCTTTCCGCACGCATTTTTTAGCTTCATCAATCTTATCTAGTGATGGTAACAGTATATATATGAGCCACATGTAGGCTAGGCTCTGAATGGCCTTTCCTTGAGTCGCTGATCTAAACTTTGCTTCCATATACCCTCCTATGGATATTTTTCCCCCTTTTAAGAAGGAGTGGGAGCATCTGCATTTTGGTCATCCTTCTTCTTGAGCTTCCTGTGGTCTGTGGATTACATATTGGGTAATTCGAGCTTTTTGGCTAATATGCATTTATCAGTGAGTGCATGCCCAGTGTTTTCTGTGATTGAGTTACCTCAGGATGATATTTTCTAGTTCATTCCATTTGCCTATGAATTTCATGACGTCATTGTTTTTGATAGTGGAGTAGTATTTCATTGTGTAGATGTAGATGTACCACATTTTCTGTATTCATTCCTCTGTTGAAGGGCATCTGGGTTGTATCCAGCTTCTGGATATTATAAATAAGGCTGTTATGAATATAGTGGAACATTTGTCTATGTCGTATGTTGGAGCATTTTTGGGTATATGCCCAGGAGAGGTATAGCTGTGTCCTCATTTAGTGGAATGTCCAATTTTCTGAGGAACTTCCAGACTGATTTCCAGAGTGGTTGTACCAGTTTGCAATCCCACCAACAATGGAGGAGTGTTCCTCTTTCTCCTCATCCTCGCCAGCATCTGCTGTCACCTGAGTTTTTTATCTTAGCCATTCTGACTGGTGTAAGGTGAAATCTCAGGGTTGTTTTGATTTGCTTTCCCTGATGACTAAGAATGTTAACATTTCTTTAGGTGCTTTTTGGCCATTTGATAATCCTCAGCTGAGAATGTTTTGTTTAGCTCTGTACCCCATTTTTAATAGGGTTATATGGCTCTCTGGAGTCTAACTTCTTGATTTTTTCTTTGTATATATTTAATACTAGCCCTCTATCAGATGTCGGATTGGTAAAGGTCTTTTCCCAATCAGTTGGTTGTTGTTTTGTCCTAATGACAGTATCTTTTGCCTTACAGAAGCTCTGAAGTTTTATGAGGTCCTTCTTGTCGATTATTGATCGTAGAGCATAAGCCACTGGTGTTTTGTTCAGGAAATTTTCCCTGGTGCCCATGTGTTCAAGACTCTTACCCACCTTTTTTTCTATTAGTTTGAGTGTATGTGTTTTGATGTGGGGGTCCTTGATCCACTTGGACTTAAGCTTTGTATATGATGATAAGAATGGATCAATTTGCATTCTTCTACATGCTGACTTCCATTTGACCAAGCAACATTTGTTGAAAATGTATCTTTCTTCCATTGGGTGGTTTTAACTCCCTTGTCAAAGATCAAGTGACCATAGGTGTGTGGGTTCACTTTTGGGTCTTCAATTCTATTCCACTGATCTATCTGCCTGTCTCTGTACCAATACCATACAGTTTTTAGGACTATTGCTCTGTAATACTGCTTGAAGTCAGGGATGGTGATTCCCCCACAAATTATTTTATTGTTGAGTATAGTTTTTGCTATCCTGGGATATTTGTTATTCCAAATTAATTTGCAAATTGCTCTTTCTATCTCTATACAGAATTGAGTAGGAATATTAATGGGGATTGCATTGAATCTGTACATTGCTTTTGGCAAAATGGCTACCTTTACTATATTAATCCTGCCAATGCATGAGCATGGGAGGTCTTTCCATCTTTTGAGATCTTCCTCAATTTCTTTCTTCAGAGACTTGAAGTTCTTGTCATACAGATCTTTCACTTGCTTGGTTAAAGTCACACCAAGATATTTTATATTATTTGGGACTATTGTGAAGGGTATTATTTCCTTCTTTCTCAGCCTGTTTATCCTTTGAGGAGAGGAAGGCTACTGATTTGTTTGAGTTAATTTTATACCCTGACACTTTGCTGAAGTTGTTTATCAGGTTAAGTAGTTCTCTGGTGGAACTTTTGGGGTCACTTAAGTATACTATCATATCATGTGCAAATAGCGATATTTTGACTTCTCTTCCAATTTGTATCCCTTTGACCTCCTTTCACTGTCTGATTGCTCTGGCTAGGACTTTGAGTACTATATTGAATAAGTAGGGAGAGATTGGGCAGCTTTGTCTAGTCCCTGATTTTAGTGGAATTGCTTTAAGTTTCTCTCCATTTAGTTTGATGTTAGCTACTGGTTTGCTATATATTGCTTTTACCATGTTTAGATATGTGCCTTTAATTCCTGATCTTTCAAGGACTTTTATCATGAAGGGGTGTTGAATTTTGTCAAATGCTTTCTCAGCATCTAATGAAATGATCATGTGTTTCTTATCTTTGAGTTTGTTTATATAGTGGATCACATTGATGGATTTTCATATATTAAACCCTCCCTGCATGCCTGGGATGAAGCCTACTTGATGATTGTTTTGATGTGTTCTTGGATTCAGTTTGCAAGAATTTTATTGAGTATTTTTGCATCAATATTCATAAGGGAAATTGGTCTGAAGTTCTCTTTCTTTGTTGGGTTTTTGTGTGCTTTAGGTATAAGAGTAATTGTAGATACATAGAAGGAATTTGGTAGTGCTCTGTTTCTTTCAGTTTTGTGGAATAGTTTGGACAGTATTGGTATAAAATCTTCTATGAAGGTCTGATAGAATTCTTCACTGAACCTGGCCTCTTTTTGGTTCAGAGACTTTTAATAACTGCTCCTATTTCTTTGGGAATTATGTGGTTGTTTGCATGGTTATTTGTTCCTGATTTAATTTTGGTACCTGATATCTATATAGAAATTGTCCATTTCCTCCAGATTTTACAGTTTTGTTCAATATAGGATTTTGTAGTAGGATCTGGTGCTTTTTTTTTTAATTTCTTCAGATTCTGTTGTTATGTCTCCCTTTTCATTTCAGATTTTGTTAATTTGGAAACACTATCCATGCAGTCTGGTTAGTCTGACTAACGGTTTATCTATCTTGTTGATTTTCTCAAAGAACTAGCTCCTGGTATTGTTGATTCTTTTTATAGTCCTTTTCGTTTCTACTTGGCTGATTTCAGCCCTGAGTTTGATTATTTCCTGCCTTCTACTCCTCTTGCGTTCATTTATTTCTTTTTGTTCTAGAGCTGTTAGGTGTGCTGTCAAGCTGCTGACATATGCTCTCTTCTGTTTCTTTTTGCAGCTATGAGATTTCCTCTTAGTACCACTTTCATTGTGTGCCATAAGTTTGGGAATGTTGTATCTTCATTTTCATTAAATTCTAAGAAGTGTTTAATTTCTTTCTTTATTTCTTCCTTGGCCAAGTTGTCATTCAGTAGAGCATTGTTCAACTTCCATGTATATGTGGACTTTCTGTCATTATTGTTGTTATTGAAAACCATCTTTGGTGCTTGGTCATCTGACAGGATGCCTGATATTATTTCTATCTTCCTGCATCTGTTGAAGCCTGTTTTGTGACCAATTATATGGTCAATTTTGGAGAAGATTCCATAAGGTGCTGAGAAGAAGGTATATCTGTTTGATTTAGAATGGAATGTTCTATAAATATCTGTTAAATCCACTTGGTTCATAACTTCTGATAGTTTCTCTGTGTCTTTGTTTAATATCTGTTTCCATGATCTGTCCATTAATGAGAGTGTGGTGTTGAAATCTCCTACTATTATCGTGTTAGTTGCAACTTGTACTTTGAGCTTTAATAAGGTTTATTTTGTGAATGTAGGTACCCTTGCATTTGGAGGGTAGATATTTAGAATTGAGAGTTCATTTTGTTGGATTTTTCCTTTGATGAATATGAAGTGTCCATCCTTATCTTTTTTAATGACTTTTGGTTGAAAGTTAATTTTATTTGATTGTAGAATGGCAACTCCAGCTAGTTTCTTCAGGCCATTTGCTTGGAAATTTGTTTTCCAGCTATTTACTCTGATGTAGTGTCTGTCTTTGTATCTGAGGTGTGCTTCCTGCATGCAGCAAAACGCTGGGTCCTCTCTACATATCCAGTCTGTCAGTCTATGTCTTTTTATTGGGGAATTGAGTCTGTTGATGTTGAGAGATATTAAGGAATAGTGATTGTTGCTTCCTATTATTTTCATTGTTAGAGATGGAATTATTTTTTTTTTTTGCTTCTCAGTTTCATTGCAAGGAAATTATATTTTTGCTTTCTGTACAGTGTAGTTTCTCTCCTTGTTTTGGAGTTTCTATTTATTATCCTTTGTAGGGCTGGATTTGTAGGAAAATATTGTATAAATTTGGTTTTGTCATGGAATATCTTGGTTTCTCCATTTATGTTAGTTGAGAGTTTTGCTGGATACAGTAACTTGGTCTGGCATTTGTGTTCCTTAGGGTCTATATGACATCTGTCCAGGATCTTCTGGCTTCTATCGTCTCTGGTGAGAAGTCTGGTGTAATTCTTATAGGTCTGCCTTTATATATCACTTGACCTTTTTCCTTTACTGCTTTTAATAGTCTTTTTTTCTTTTATGTGTTTGGTGTTTTAACTATTATGAGATGGGAGGAATTTCTCTTCTGCTCCAATCTATTTGGGGTTCTGTAGACTTCTTGTATGTTTATGGGCATCTCTTTCTTTAGGTTAGGAAAGTTTTCTTCTATAATTTTGTTGAATATATTTACTGGCCCTTTAAGTTTGGAGTCTTCACTTTCTTTTATACCTATTATCCTTATGTTTGATCTTCTCATTTTGTCCTGAATTACCTGAATGTTTTAGGCTAGGAGTTTTTTGCCTCTTACATTATCTTTGACACTTGTGTCAATGTTTTCTATGGTACTGTCTGTCCCTTATATTCTCTCATATATCTCTTGTACTCTGTTGGTGATGCTTGTATCTACGGCTGCTTGTCTATTCCTTAGGTTTTCTATATCCAGGGTTGTCTACCTTTGTGCTTTTCTTTATTGTTTTTATTTCCATTTTCAATTCCTTCACCTGTTTGGTTGTTTTTTCCAGTAATTATTTCACAGATTTTTGTGTTTCCTCTCTAACGGCTTCTACTTGTCTATTTGTGTTTTCCTGCATTTCTTTAAGGGAGTTTTTTGTGTCTTTCTTAAAGTCCTCCATCATTATCAAAAACTGTGATTTTAAATCTAAATCTTGCTTTTCTGGTGTGTTTGGATATCAGTATTTTCTTTGGTGGGAGAACTGGGCTCTGATGATGCCAAGTAGTCTTGGTTTCTGTTGCTTAGGTCCCTGCGCTTGCCTCTAGTCATTGGATTGTCTCTGGTGTTTGCTTGTCTTGCTGTTTCTGAGAGTGACATGACCCTGCTGTTAGCCTCTGTCTCAGCACTCCTGTAGAACTGTTTCTTGTTTTCTTTCAGCATTTCCTGAGAACACGTGTTGTGATTTCAGGTGTGTCAGCCCTCCTGGAGAATGTCTTCTAGCTCTAGACATGGGCAAGAATCAAAGGGTCCTATCCCTGATTGCTTGTAGGTCCTTGCACCCAGTGGGAACAGTTAGCACTATTCGATTCCCTCTTGGGTCTGGACTTTGGGCAGAGGGTAGTCTCCTCTGACTTCTCAGGAATATCCACACTTCTAAGGGTTCAGCTTTCTCCCCCATGGGATTTGGGTGCAGGGAACTGTTTGGTTGTTTCAGTTCAGTCCTGGGCGCAGACCAGAACTGCAGGTACTGGAGGCTGTCTGTTCCTATAGCCCTGTGTCCAGAGGCACTGTGCCATTTCCCCATGGACCAGGGATGTGGGCAGAGGTGTGCAGAGGTGGGAGTTTGTCCTGTGGTCTCAGGATGTCTCTATTAAATTAATTCTTAATAATTAGTCAACAACAAGTAGAATGTAAGTATCAAACTTATAGATGGATAAAATGAAACAAAAAAGACTTTAAAATTGCTGTTTATGATAGATAATTGAAATTGTTATATATTTATAGATAAGAGTAACAAAAACTATAATAATTTCATATAATAAACATTATAATTTTCAACATACCACAGTTTCAAGCACCACTAAATAAACCACATTTTGGGTTTTAATACTGTCAATGTTCTAGTTTTAAAAAATTAGTTTATGGTTTTATTGTTAACATGTTTCAAACAGCAATAGCTTGTTGAGGGGAGTTGATTCTGGGATATTGTTGCATAGACTGTTTCATTTATATGGAAGACTTAGAGCAGTGAGGGGATGGTGTGAAAGAATAGAGCTATGAGCCTTGCATGCCTTATGTGCTATATAATGAGACAAGCATATCAGCATTTGTGAATACAACAGAATGCTGACTTAATAAAGAACTCAGATTTTGGAAAGGAAGTACGAATTTAAAATCATGATCTTCCTCTCTCTTGCTCTCTCTTACCCTCTTCCTCCTTTGTCCTTCTCCCCACCCCCATCCCCCTTTCTCCTTCTCTCCACGTGCTCATGGTTGGCACCTCTACTCTACACTACTCTTCTATTTCTCTCTCTGTCTCTTTGTCTCTGTCTCTGCTTCTCTCCCTCTCTCTCTGTCTCTCTCTGTCTCTCTGTCTCTCTCTCTCTCTGTCTCTGCACTACTGCCCTCTTAACTCACCTCTCTATGTCCTGAAGAAACTATTCTATACTAAAATAAATAAATAAATAAATAAATAAAAAATTAAAATCATGCCCACATTCTTCCACTTCTTTTAACTTTTCTGACAATTAATATTAATAATTTTATGGATACAAATGCATATTTTATGCAAAAGAGAAGTCATAATTTTGTAGACTAATAATACTGTAACAATTGAGTGTCCCTATGAAAAAAATGTATCTAGCATAGCATCATCTCATAGCATAAAATAAGGTAAATATCTCTCAGGCTAAAGATTGAAATATAAAAGTTATAAGTGATAAATATTAAAAGTCAAAGTAAGATAATCATCTTCACAAACCTAGCATAGGTGGATTTCTTAAATGGGATACAGAAAGCACTGGTTAATAAAGTATAATGATAGAAAACTGTCTGCTTCAAAATCAAGGACATCTATTAATAGATGTAAAATATAGTGGCTAAAATGTGTTAAAATGGTAGCGTTGTCTTCTATTCTTCATTTCTTAAGTTAATTTTAATGTCTTCTAATTAATACCAAAATACATTTTCTAGTTCCACTTATCAGGACAATAGTCCTGACTTTCTTTGACTATTTGAATGTTATTAAAGTTGACAGCATGTCAGTTTTGCTACCAGACACAAGGACCATCACACACTTCTCTTCTTCAATACTATGTCTATCTGAGTACTTGGAAGAATACAATCTTCCTATTTATCTTATGTAAGAAGATTTTTAGTTAGGTCTAATAAAGCTGAAACCAAGATACATTCAAAGAGCAAGCAAGTTAAAAGCTATGCAAATACCTGAACCTCAAGTGGACTCATAAATATACATGCAAGAAGAAATTGTTGTCACGTATTTTGGTAGTACTTCATTGTACGACTGTATAATTGCATCCTTATTTAGCTTATATAAAAATATATAACTAGAAGTAATATAGCTATAACAAAAACAGTATGACTTTGAATTTTCAGTCAAGGTTTGAGACTCTGAAGGAATTGTACAATGAGCCTGGAAAAATATTAAGGAAACAGGATAAATACAAACCCATTATGTACAGAGGCAAGTCTGTTGGTGATGAATCTGTGAGTACATGATAGCAGTTTACTGGAGGGACTTACTGTCTTATTAAAGGAAGATTTTCAGCAGGACATAAAAATCCAAAGTAAATTCTGTCGTTCATGGCTAGATACCTCAAGAAACGGGTATATCAGAAAACAAGCAAGTATTTATAAACGTAAAGAAGAGAGTTGATATACTCTCTAGACTCTGGAGTTGTTTGAACTTGTTAAAATTGTAAATAAATGTTTTATTATGAGAAAACAAAGCTTTAAATTTATATTTACAACACAGTGACAATTTAAAGTATAAAATATGTACTGAGAAAGAATGTAGGGACATAAACACTGACAAAATCATGACTATCATATCCTCAGTTAAGAGTTCCAGAGAAGGCAGCCACCTATAGATGGTTTCAACTAAAACTTTAGAGATGTTTAAAAGGCTCAAGGTAAGTGTAAAGATAAAGATGTGTTTGGGTAATTGCTTGGTGTGTGTGCTAGATTCATGTAGAATGAACCAAAGTATAACACACACAAAACTTTCAAAATAACTATTTTTTTTCAAAAAGCAAAATGTGTTAGTTTAGATGGAAAGATAAAGTATGCAACTGATAATGTGTTTGGACCCCCAAGAGCTACAAAGAAAGGGTAGCTTTATTCTCAGTCTCCTACAAAAGATAAATGATACTTATTTAGACAAGTAACGAATTATTCTGAAAAATGAAATATCACTGAAAGATTTGGGGGATGTAAATGGAGTAAAACAATAAGACCATTCAGTCTCATCAAGCAACACTCCATTACCTCAGAGATAGCCACAGCTAGATATGTATGTATAAACAGATTTTAGAATTTATAAGGAACAAAAGTAGTTACAATTGTCTATTTATCACTATTTCAAATGGGATTGTTTATTGTAACTGTTTTGACCCTGTGTGAGATATGCATAAGGTATACTTGTCAGGTTTCTGACAAGCAGGAAGACAGTATCACTCTACCACAGAGCATAGAATTTGAGTCTGGTGTATCAAATAAAACTTAACAAGTGTCATGGGGAGTAAATGCATTTTGTGTGTGAGAAGAATATAATTACCATGATAACACCTTAGCTTTTCCTGTCATTCCTAGCATGACTACATATCTGTATTATACGATTTTGTAGTAGGTTGTACTGAAAATGGGTTATTTATCAATGACTGGATTTGACATGATTAATTTTGTAATGAAATACAAATAATTATTGCAGTATTCCTATTCTTATACAATTCTAGCCTACATAGTGTACATGACCCTTTATTTCCTTTGTCCTATGTGGCCACCTACATGCATGCCACAAATGCACACATACACACACAGACACACATGCACATGCACACACACACATACACACACACACAATTTAAAAATTAAAATAAAAAATCAGCAAATTGAAGATTCAGGATTTTGGCATTTTCTGCATTTTGTAAACTTTATGTTGAATAAAATTATTATGGGGAGGTCACCAAACTAAGATAATCCATTTTTCTTTCATATACAATGTCCTGTTCTGTTTCTTAAATACACTCTTATATTATGTTTTCAAATTAATTAGAAAGCTTACATGTTCTTTAAGAGGTAAAACAAAGAAACTTGATTAAATGCACATAGTTTACATGACTTGAAATTTAAAGTCTATAATTTAGCATAACATAAGGAAATGGAAGAAAAATGTTTCAAAGAACAACTGTGTTAGTACAGACACAAGCCTTCCAAATACAACTTGCATTAACTAATCTTGAGGCAGCATGTTATGGTTATAATCTTTAGCAAGGACCACCTTGAACTATATCAGCTACATATGACAAGGTGATATAATTTATTTTTTTTTTGTTTTGTTTACTTTTTGAGACAGTGTCTCAGTAAACAGAGATGGCTAGGCAAGAATTCACTATGTAGATCTGCCTGTCTGTGGGCTGGTGTGAAAGGCTTGTTCTACACATCTGGCAATAACACATGTCTTTTGCATAGACCAATGAACAATGTGAAGGAATTAAAAAAAATATTTCTTAATCAATTTAGAATTCATATTCTTTCAATCAGAATTAAACCTTGAGGTTTCTAGATAGTTTGTGGAGAAGGTGAGACAGGACCCAGGTATCTCAGGCTAGTCCATCGCACTTCTTACTGTGTAACTGTGACTGCCTTTGAACTCCTGATTCTCCTGTCTTCACCTCCCTAGTGGGACAACAGCCATACACCACCACACCCAGCTTCTAGTAGCCTTTATACATGGTTTGGACCTTTGCTTCAGAATGCTGACTAATCTCACTCTTAACAGCTAATTAGAAGATCTAAGTAACAAACAATATTTTAAATGATACCATAAATGTTGTGATATGAAACTATAAAAGTCTAATATTTATTTGTTTACCAATAAATACAATACCCCAGTAGTAGGCAGCTGACAACCTCTACCTCTTTTCAAGCATCAATTTTACCAGATGTTTATCAACTTACCTGAAAATTTTAAAAACAGAATTTAATTCCTCTTTATGCATGCAAAATCAATACAGAATTTTTCAATGAGTGGATACTGTAAGACCTTTTGATACAGGAATATATTCCTGTTTCTATTGTTGCTGTACCACAGTAATATTCTAGCATTGGGACTTGAGTCAAGAAAAATATGTGGCTACAATCCATGATGATCTGACTCCATCTCTATTCCACTTATAAACATGTGAAACAGTATATTTTTCAAGAAAGCAGACTGAGACTTATCTCTTTATATAATTAAGATAAAGAACTTGAGAGACAACTCAATAAGCGTCTTTCTAATAAGCACAAGGGCCTTCATTTGGTATGCCTACCCCAGAACTCAGAAAGAGAGACCTGGGTCTTTACTGGCCCATCTCAGTGGTTGAGAGGAATGGGGCATATTCTGGAGATTCTCAGATCCATCCACTTGGTCTACCTGGTGAGTTCAAGGTCAATGAGCCTTTCTATGTATAATAGTAATAGTAATAATAATAATAATAATAATAATAATAATAATAACAACAACAATAAAAATATTGTTGTGATGGTAGTTATAGTGAGGATGGTGGAGGTGGCAGAATTGGTGTTGGTGGCAGTAGAAGAAGTAGAAGTAGCAAACTTCTATCTGAGAGTACTCAAGTCTTTTTTCTCTGACCTGCACATTCTCAAGCACAGGAACACAGAAATACCTGTAAACACATGTACAAACACACATTAGAACATGAGAACACATGTGTGTACTTAGACACGAAAATCAAGTTAATTACTTTTTTGATGGTTCACATACATAATATTTATTCTGAGTAGAATGTTGTGGAAATATTAGAATCATCTTTTTGTTTCTCTTATGATGTGAGATAACTTGATGAATTATGTTGTCTACATTAATATTCATCTATATATGTCTTTCTAGGGAATTGAGTAGTTCCAAAGCTCATTTAAAAAATCATAAAAGCATAGAATTGAAAGCATAAAGCAATTTAGAAACTATATAATACAATGAACTACCTTTTTAAAAAACCAAAACAGAAGTAATTCAAGGATGTTATATTCTATCTGTGCTAGAGTCCTCATTATCTGCATCAAAAAATTTTGGGCATTAGAATATTTTCTTTTCTTCCTTCCTTTCTTTCTTTTTCCTCTCTTTCTATCTTTCTTTCTTTCTTTCTTTCTTCCTTCCTTCCTTCCATTCTTCCTCCCTCCCTCTCTTTCTTTCTTTCTTTCTTCCTTTCTTTCTTTCTTTCTTTCTTTCTTTCTTTCTTTCTTCCTTCCATCCTTCCTCCCTCCCTCTCTCTCTTTCTTTCTTTCTTTCTTTCTTTCTTTCTTTCTTTCTTTCTTTCTTTCTTTCTTTCTTTCTTTCCTTCTTTCTTTCTTTCCTTTTTATAGCCCAGATTATATACCCCTACCTGGTGTCCATCCTCCAATGGTTTCACATCATATACTTCCTCCCCAAATCCTGCCATACACCCCTCTCTCAGTCTCCACAAGGATGTCCCCACGTTACCCACACAACCAGACTTCTAATCTTAATGGGGCCTTCAGTCTCTTGAGGGGTAGATGCATCTTCTCTGATTGAACCCAGACCTGGGAATCCTCTGCTGTATATGTGTGGAGCATTATCTCAGCTGGTGTATGCTGCCTGGTTGATGATCTAGTGTCTAAGATATCTCAGGGGTACAGGTTAATTGAGATCGATGGTCTTCCTACAGGGTTCCCCTCCTCATCAGCTTCCTCTAGCTTTTCTCCAATTCAACCAGAGGGGTCAGCAGCTTCTGTTGATCAGTTGGGTGCACATATTTGCATATGAATCTTTCAGCTGCTTGTTAGATCTTTTGGAAGGTAATCATGATAGGTCCCTTTTTGTGAGTACTCCATAGCTTCAGTAATGTTGTCGGGTCTTGGGGATTCCCTTTGAGCTGGATCCTACTTTGGACCTGTCACTGGACCTTCTTTTCCTCAGGCTTTCCTCCATTTCTATCCCTACATTTCTTTCATACAGGAAGAATTATTGGTTGTTGTTTTGACTCTGGGATAGCAACCCTATCCCTCTGTTGATGCCCTGTCTTTCTGCTGGAGGTGCGCTCAACAAGTTCCCTCTCCTCACGGTAGGGCATTTTATCTAGGGTTCACCTTTGAGTCCTGAGAGTTTCTCAATTCCCAGATCTATGGTACATTTGGAAGGGTCCGCCCAATCTCCTTCCTCCCAAGGTCCCCTGTTTCCATTCTTTCTGCTATACCTTGGGGCTTCGGTCCTTTTCCCCCACCCAATACCAGATCAAGTTCCCCTCTCCCCTCCCCCTGCCCCATCCCCTTTCCTTCTCCTGCTCCTCCCTCCAGTCCCCCTTATGTTTAATTTCCTCTCCCTTCCAAGAGAGACTGAGATATCCTCACTTGGGCTCTTCAGCCATTGACCTTTTTGAGTTCTGTACACTGTATCTTGAGTGTTCTGTACTTTTTTTTAGTTAATACCTACCTTTTAATAAGAAGATATCATGAATGTCTGTTTGGGTCTGAGTTACCTTACGCAGGATGATTATTTTCTAGTTCCATCCATTTGCCTGCAAATCTCAGGATGTCTTCAATTTTTATAGCTGAGTAGTATTCCATTGTGTAAATGAACCACATTTTCTGTATCCATTCTTGGATTCTTCCATAGCCATTCTACATTGATATCCTTGCCAACATGTGTTGTTACCTGAGGTTTTGATCTCAGCCACTCTGACTGATGCAAGGTAGAATCTCAGAATCATTTTGATATGTATTTATTTGATCACTATAGACTTTGAACATTTCTTTAGGTGCTTGTCAGCCATTTGAGATTCCTCTGTTGGGAATTGTCCGTCTAATCTATACTCTGTTTTTTGATTGGGTTGTTTGGTTTTTTGGTGTTTAGCTTCTTCAACCCACCAATAAAAAGACATAAGTAAACAGATTGGATATGCAAACAAGATCCAGTATTTTGCTGCGTACAAGAAACACACCTTAATAATAAAGATAGACACTATCTCAGAGTAAAGGGATAGAAAAAGGTCTTCCAAGAAAATGGTCCTAAGAAATAAGCTGGAGTTGCCATCCTAATATCCAAAGAAATAGTCTTTTAACCAAAAGTTATCAAGCATGGTGAAGAAAGACACTTCATATTCATCAAAGGAAAAATCCACCAAGAGAAAATTCTCAAGTCTCAACATCTGTGCCCCAAATGTAAGGGCACACATATTCATAAAAGAAACTTTACTAAAGCCCAAATACATTTCTAATCTCACACAATAATAGTGGTTGACTTCAACATCCCACTCTCATCAATAGACAGGTCATCGAAACAGAAACTAAACACAGACACTGTGAAACTAATTAAGGTTATAAACCAAGTGGGTTTAACAGATGTCTATAGAACATTTAACCCTAAAACAAAAGAATATACCTGTTTTTCAGCACCTCATACATAGGACCTTCTCCATAATCAACCATATAAGTGGTTACAAAACAACCCTCAACTGATAAAAGAAAATAGAAATAATCTCATGGATCCTATCAGACCACCATGGCCTAAAGCTGGTCTTTAACAAGAGCAAAAGCAACAGAAAACCCACATACATATGGAAACTGAACAACTCTCTACTCAATGATACTTTGGTCAGGGATGGAATAAAGAAAGAAATTAAAGACTTTCTGGAATTTAATGAAAAGGTTGACACATTGTACCCAAACTTATGGGACATGGGACACAATGAAAGCAGTGCTAACAGGAAAATTCATAGCACTACGTACACGTTTAAAGAAACTGGAGAGATCTTACACTAACAACTTAACAGCACACCTGAGAGCTCTAGAACTAAAATAAGCAAACTAATCCAAAAGGAGTAGAAGATAGGAAATAGTTAAACTTAAGGCTGAAATCAACTAAGTAAAAAACAAAGAGAGCAATATGAAGAATAAGCAAAACCAAAAACTGGTTCTTTGAGAGATTCAACAAGATGGATAAATTCCTAGTCAAACTGATTAAAGGGTCCAGAGGCAGTATACAAATCAAAAAAATTATACATGAAAAGAGAGACATAACAACAGAAACGGAGGAAATTCACAAGAATCATCAGATCTTACTGTAAAAGCCTATACTCAACAAAACTTAACAATCTGGATGATATGGATAGTTTTCTATAGAGATACCACATAGCAAATTTAAGTTAGGAGCATGTAAAGTTTCTTTTTTTTTCTCCATATTTATTAACTTGAGTATTTCTTATTTACATTTCGATTGTTATTCCCATTCCCGGTTTCCAGGCCAACATCCCCCTAACCCCTCCCCCTCCCCTTCTATATGGGTGTTCCCCTTTCCATCCTCCCCCCATTACTGCCCTCCCCACCAACAATCACGTTCACTGGGGGTTCAGTCTTGGCAAGACCAAGGGCTTCCCCTTCCACTGGTGCTCTTACTAGGCTATTCATTGCTACCTATGGGGTTGGAGCCCAGGGTCAGTCCATGTATAGTCTTTGGATAGTGGTTTAGTCCCTGGAAGCTCTGGTTGGTTGGCATTGTTGTTTATTTGGAGCCTCAAGCCCCTTCAAGCCTTTCAGTCCTTTCTAAGATTCCTTCAACGGGGGTCCCGTTCTCAGTTCAGTGGTTTGCTGCTGGCATTCACCTATGTATTTGCTGTATTCTGGCTGTGTCTCTCAGGAGAGATCTACATCCGGTTCCTGTCGACCTGCACTTCTTTGCTTCATCCATCTTATCTAATTGGGTGGCTGTATATGTATGGGCCACATGTGGGGCAGACTCTGAATGGGTGTTCCTTGTGCCTCTGTTCTAAACTTTGCCTCCCTATTCCCTGCCAAGGGTACTCTTGTTCCCCTTTTAAAGAAGGAGTGAAGCATTCGCATTTTGGTCATCCTTCTTGAGTTTCATGTGTTCTGTGCATCTAGGGTAATTTGAGCATTTGGGCTAATAACCTTTTACCAATGAGTGCATACCATGCTGTGTGTGTGTGTGTGTGTGTGTGTGTGTGTGTGTGTGTGTGTGTGTGTTTCTTTTTGATTGGATTACCTCGCTCAGGATATTTTCCAGTTCTATCCATTTGCCTATGAATTTCATAAAGTCATTGTTTTTGATAGCTGAGTAATATTCCATTGTGTAGATGTACCACATTTTCTGTATCCATTCCTCTGTTGAAGGGCACCTGGGTTCTTTCCAGCTTCTGGCTATTATAAATAAGGCTGCTATGAACATAGTGGAGCACGTGTCATTTTTATGTGTTGATGCATCTTTTGGGTATATGCCCAAGAGAGGTATAGCTGGGTCCTCAGGTAGTTCAATGTCCAATTTTCTGAGGAACCTCCAGACTGGTTTCCAGAATGGTTGTACCAGTCTGCAATCCCACCAACAATGGAGGAGTGTTCCTCTTTCTCCACATCCTTGCCAGCATTTGCTGTCACCTGAGTTTTTGATCTTAGCCATTCTGACTAGTGTGAGGTGAAATCTCAGGGTTGTTTTGATTTGCATTTCCCTTATGACTAAAGATGTTGAACATTTCTTTAGGTGTTTCTCAGCCATATGGCATTCCTCAGCTGTGAATTCTTTGTTTAGTTCGGAACCCTATTTTTTAATAGGGTTATTTGTCTCCCTGTGTCTAACTTCTAAACAGAGTTGAATTATTGGAGAAGAGGTTTAAGAGTAAGAAGCCCTCTTGAGTGTCATGCTAAATACCAATGGATTTGTGTTACTCATAAAATTTACATGACAGTCACTGCAATTGGGAAAAAGTTCTAAGACAATTGCAGGGTATTTGGCACAATTCTAATGCCTCTCTGAGTATTTTAACTTTTAATTTAAAGAATGCTGCTCCACTGAGTTTTGATATTGCAGATATTGCTGATAAAATTATTAGTGCCTTGAGGTCAGTATTTCCATCTGGGTCACACTTCAAAAATGGCATATATAGCTTGATCATGCTATCCCTTCTTGTCCTGGGAATACTTTTATTCCTGCCCATTGTGATAAAACTTGCCTTTTACCATAGCAAAGTTTTGGCCATCAAAATACAAGACTTGAAATTTAAAATGGACTACCATAGAGAGTTATTAATTTAACAGGCTGGGAAGCCAAGGACAGGTAAGATTCTGCACAGAGACTTACCACCCTAAGACAGAAATGCATTGCTTTTGATAATGCATATTCCATGACAGGTAATGACAGGTCAGAACAACCTAAGACAGACTCAGTCCTGTTTATGAAATAAATAAGGGGAAGATTTAGAGAGACTTATGGGGCCACTTGCTTCTAGACACTTGGCAGGAATTTGACATTGCCAGTACAAAAGAAATAAACTCAAGGCAGAAATCTGATTTTGGGCCTGGACTCAAGAAATAGGCCCAGATTAAGTACATTTACATTTGAGTTAATGTAAAGCTCAGAGCAGGCTCAACAGAAGCAAGTGTGTGTGGCAGTTCTTTTGTCTTGGTCTTCCTGATTAGCAGCTAGAAAGGTGTTTACAGAATTTTGTTTATTGCTTTGCTTTTTCCTTGACTCAGAACTGATCTTATTATTCTGCATGTAAAAGTGGTATAAAAGCAGATTAGAAAACAATAAACCTGCTTCAGCTTCAGCACTGGCTGTAGTCATGTTCTGAAAAAGAAAAAAAAAAGGCAAATTCATAACCTACAGATTGGAAAAAAATTCCTCACTAACTCCACATCCAATAGAGAGCTAATATCCGAAATATATAATGAACTCAAGAAATGTTAGACTATTTTGAAGCATACTTAGCAAAAGTAAAATGCTCTCAGATTTTGTATTACAAGTTCAAAAACTATCTTTTATTTTTTAATTAAAAGTAAACAGGATATTTATAAATAATTTTGTACCATAAGTGCAGTACATAACTTTTTGACATGAACCTATTGAAGGGACTGAGTATTTAAAGAAAATATACACATTTGAGTTCATAAATACCCATCAAAAATCCAAACAAATGTCATATTTGGTTATATGGAGCAGGAGAGGTATATGTTTAGTCAAGTTGATATTTAGTTAATTAGAATTTTTTATTTAAAAACTATACCTGCTAATGTAAATAAAATTTCTGGTGACTTGATAAGGGACATACAATGAGAAGAAACAAGTATGACTGTTAAAATATGTTTCTTAGCATTAAAATGATGTTTCCACCATCAAAAACTAAATCAAAGTAAGGTAGATCACACTTTGTTCTCTAAACTTTCTAAGAAATTCAATATACAATGAAGATGATAGCAAACAGGGAGTCCAGTATATGCAGAGAGGAAATCAATGTAGATTGATATTGAAATTCTATATAAAGATTTGGGAGTTCCACCAACTCTAGTCTTCCCTGAATATGAAAATGGCAGCGAATGTCTTTGAGGCATAAGATGTAAAGATTTCATACTACAATAAAAACTGTGGATTGGGTATGCAGAAAATAAATCATAGACTTACAGATGCAATACTATATATCCACCCTCAAGTATATATATATATATTCATATTCACTGGTGTGACTAGTACCTTGCTAAAAAGATAAAAAGGAAACATTGGTTTAGGTCAGCAAGAAAACAAATGTGTTTGTCTGAGTAGACATCTAAAGACTGAAAATAAGAAATATTCAATGTCATTACTGTTCTTCAGTCTACAAGAAATATGATATTATCTATCAATTAAATTTCAAATTTAAACAAAGAAAGTTATAGCTCAGTTCCTGAAAAGGCCTCCTCTTCTGACTCTTGCTTCTAGCCACAATCACAATGGGAATTGGACCACAGTACATAAGTTTTCAGAGGAGAGTTTTCAATTTTTAGAGACTTTCAGCATACCATTGACATCAGCAATATATATTTTAATATTTTACCTTGAATATATAATTTTCTTAATGATAATATAAAATATGAATTTCCTATTATAGAAAATTTTGAATTATAGAGGAATGAATGTTAGTAGGTTGGATAATAAAGAAAAAAAAAATTTAAGGGCTGGAGAGATGGCTCAGCGGTTAAGAGCACCCGACTGCTCTTCCAAAGGTCATGAGTTCAATTCCCAGCAACCACATGGTGGGTCACAACCATCTGTAAAGAGATCCGATGCCCTTTTCTGGTGTATCTGAAGACAGCTACAGTGTACTTATATATAATGATAAATAAATAAATCTTTAAAAAAATTTAAGCAGTAGTAGTCAAGAGTTCTTTAAGAATAACAAACAATAGCAAAACCCACTTCTGAGAGAGTGTCAAATGCTGACCACTAAACCTTTGGAATTAAAAAATGATAAATTTGAAATTTCTCCTAAGATAAAAAACAGGAATCTCTCTTTCATTGTATCTGTCCTTGTCTCTCTGTCTCTGTCTGTCTCTGTCTCTGTCTCTCTCTCTCTCACACACACACACACACACACACACACACACACACACACACACACACACACACACCAGAAAGCATGTGCTTGAAAAAAAAAAGGTAAATAGAATAAAGATGATTACAGGCAGAAATTGTCATCAAATAGTGTTGGAACAGCTTACTATCCCTATACAAGATAAACCTCCACCAAAGTCCACATCATTTAAATTGTTAACTCACTGATAACATGAAGCTAAGAATAATATTTAAAACCATAGATTATCATTCTAAAACTACATATCATTCTAAAACTACAAACTGAAACTCCCACTTTAAATAAAAAGTAAATATTTGCTCATAAACATACCATCATCTATAATAAAAAAGAAAAATGTTAGATTTCAACAAATATTAAATTTCCCCACAAAACTCTAGTTAAATCCTCCTTCATAGCTCAGGAGACATCTAGAGAAATGCCAAAAGAACACCTTAGTGAAAAGATACAGTTATGTTGTAGGATATCATCACCAAAATATAATGTGGCTATTGTACTATGAACTCACAACAACAGTCATTACCTACCACGACCTGGCAGGACTGGGCTTGTCAACCTTATTTTCAAGGATGTGGCAGGGGCTTGCTGGACTCACTACTTCCTGAAGTTTTATAGGCACAAAGAGTTATATGGTCAAACATAGTATAATCATCTTTCTTTTAGATATGTTCATTAATGTACTCATTGTACATGACATTGAGTTCCATATCAGCATATTACATACTGAGACAATATTCTCCCTAGTTCTACTCTTTTTGATGCTATTGTTGTTCTCCTTGTTTCTCCAGACAGCTGCTTTTATTTTTAACTCATATATACATGCCTGATTACATATGTTTGCAAATTCTCAGAGCTGTCAATGGAAAACCATGAGATGTTTTTCATTTTGAGACTTAATTAATTCATTTAATATATTGATTGAGCATTTGTACATCTTTTAGGAACAAGGTGTTTCTCTCATTATTCCATTTGTTGCTTGGCCTGTTTACTTTCTTGTTATTTAGGTTTTTTTTTAATTCATTTGTTTTGGATAGTAACCTTCTATTATATGCTTCCTGTTTTGTAGACTTTCTCATCATGAATTGTTTCCTTTCTCATGGGATCTCATTGGGCCATTCCTGGCATTTTACCCTGAGCAACTAGAGTCCTAGTCACAAATATAGTGCTTAAGCTTGCATCTTGAAGAGTTTTCCCTATTGATTGTTCTACAATTTATGTTTTAGGTCTTATATGAATGTTATTTAGGGGAAAGAATAAGAAGGGATCTCGCTTATTATTTTTCGTGTTGTTATTGGTTTTTTTGGCAATATCTTTGAGATTCTATTTTTTCTCCAAAGCATGTTGTTTCCATTGTTTTCTAGGTGGCTATAACTATATGACTTTTTATCTATTTTCCATTCCTTGTGCCAGCGTTGTGCTGTTTGGATTACTTTCCTTTTAGTGTAACTTGGAACTAGTTATGAAAATATTTCTTACATTATTCCTTACCTTATATTCTGAGGGTTACTACTATTGTTGTTGTTGTTGTTAGCCATTTGTCCTTCATTATGAATTTTTAAATGTTTTTCTCCATTCCTATGAAAAACAGAAGTGGATTTTTCTTGGTGGTCTCATTCAGATGTTCCTATGATTTCTTCTCCTGAGTTCATTTATGTGATGTACTCTTTATTTGTGTGTGCTCTGGTTAGTTTTTTTCACCTTCACACAAACTTAGACATAACTGTGAAGAAGTCTGAACTGCAGAATTGCCTTCATTGGATTGTTTTATAGGTGAGTCTGTGTAGGCATTTTCTTGACTGAGGGCCAATGTCCAGAGTTCTGCCACTGCAGATCATTTCACCCCTTTGCAGATATGGTTCTGGGTTGTAAAAGGAGAGTAATCTGAGGAAGTCATGAAGGATAGGCCAACCAACTGTGTGCTTTTTCACATGGTTTCACATTAGTTTCTGCCTGCATATTTCTGCCTTGAGGTCCTGCCCTGACTTCCTGTAGTGATAGATTCTGACCAGAGAGGGTTTTTTTTTGTTTTTTTTTTTAAATTGGAATTTTACATTTACATTTCAAATGTTATCCCCTTTCCCGGTTTCCTGTCCATAAACCCCCTATCCTATCTCCCCTCCCCCTGCTTCTATGAGGGTGCTCCCCCACCCACCCACCAACCCCTTCCTACCTCCCTGCCCTGACATTCCCCTCTACTGCGGGGTGGTGTGGGGGGGTCAAGTCTTGGCAGGACCAAGGGTTTTTCCTCTCATTGATCAATCCTCTGTTACATATGCAGCTGAAGCCATGAGTTAGTCCATGTGCACTTTTTGGACAATGGTTTAGTCCTGGGGAGCTCTGGTTGGTTGGTATTGTTGTTCTTGTGGGGTTGCAAATCCCTTCAGATTCTTCAATACTTTCCCTAACTCCACCAATGGGGACCCTGTTCTCAGTTCAATGGTTGGCTACCAGTGTCCAGCTCTGTATTTGTCATGGCCTGGCAGAACCTCTCAGAAAACTGCTATATCAGGCTCCTGTCAGCATGCACTTCTTGACATCAGCAATATAATATTGTCTGGGTTTGGTGGCTGTATATGGGCCGAATCCCCAGGTGGGACAGTCTCTGCATGGCCTTTTCTTCAGTCTCTGGTCTAAACTTTGTCTCCATATTTCCTCCTATGAATATTTTTTATTCTCCTTTCTAAGAAGGACAGAAACATCCACACTTTGGACATCCTTCTTGAGCTTCATGTAGTCTGTGGATTATATCCTGGGTAATCCGAGTTTTTGGACTAATATCGACTTATCAGTGAGTGCATACCATGTGTGGTCTTTTATGACAGGGTTACCTCACACAGGATACTTTCTAGTTCCATCCATTTGCCTATGGATTTCACGAAGTCATTGATTTTAATAACTGAGTAGTATGCATTGAGTAGATGTACCACATTTTCTGTATCCATTCCTCTGTTGAAGAACATCTGGGTTCTTTCCAGCTTCTGGCTATTATAAATAAGGCTGTTACAAACATAGTGAAACATGTGTACTTGTTATACGTTGGAACGTCTTTTGAGTATATGCCCAGGAGTGGTATAGGTGGTTCCTCGGATAGTACTATGTCCAATTACCTGAAGAACCTCCAGACTGATTTCCAGAGTGGTTTTATCAGCTTGCAATTCCACCAACAATGAAGGAGTATTCCTCTTTCTCCACATCCTCACCAGCATCTGTTGTCACCTGAGCTTTTTATCTTGGACATTCTGACTGCCATGAGGTGAGAGTTTTAAAATAAAATTTACCCTTTCTTCTCAGAAACTGTTTTGGTCATGGTATTCATTACAGCAATGGAAACCTAATTAACACAGTATATGTTGAAGTTTCCGTGCATTTCTGAAATGAAATCAATTGAACATAAAAACTGACATTTTGATGCTGATTTTGAATTTTGCTTGCAAATATCTCATTGAATACATTCTTGTTTATGTTTATCAGGAAGCTTGCTCTACAAATTTTGATTTTTCCTTATTTTGCTATCTGATTTTTGTATGAATTGAGTGGATAGTATTCTTTGGTTTGCTATTTTATACAATACTTTGGAATACATTGTTATCAGTTCTCTCTTAATGGTCTTATAGATCCAGAAGAAATCCCTCTGATATGAGTCTTTTTTGAGATTAGTATAATTATAACATTTCTCTTTCCTTTTCTTCTCTTGCCAAACCTTTTCATATTACCTTTCTCGCTCCCTATTAAGCATGGGGGTCTTCTTATTTATTATTATTACATCCATATATGTATATATAAATATATTTTCCTAAATATAATTTGCTCTATCTGTATAATGTTACTTGTATGTATATTTTCTGGTCTGACCATTTGGTGTTAAATAGGCAACTGATGTGCTCTTTCCTGGGAAGTCTATTTCCAAATTCTCAGTGTGCCTCTTGGTATATATTAATTTTGATAGGCATAGAAAAAAATCCTATTTTTGTAAAATTTTCTAATTGCTGATACATAGTATTTTTAGATTTATTTATGTTATTTTGTGTTATGTGTGTTTTCACTGCATGTATATATCTATGTGTGCCATATATAGGTCTGGTACCTGCTGAGATTAGAATAGTATGTCAGATCCTTTGGAACTTTAGATGATTGTGATCCACTACTACATGTGTTTAATACATTGAACCCATATTCTCTGGATGAGCAGCAAATATTCAGTATTTGCAAACACTGAGCAGTCTCTCTAAGACTAGAACAAAAAATGTTATGGCATTCCCTAATCACTTTTTGAGTTTCATTCTTATCTGTATTTATGTTTCCCTTTCATCTCTAATTTTTGTTAGTTTTGTTGAAGCCCGTATTTACATGAAAGAAATTTTGTTATTATGAGTTATTTATACTCAACTTGCATCTATAAATAACTTCTAAGCCTGTAGGCAAGGCACATGTAATCAAGCTTAATTAATTCCAAGTTCATGACATGGAGGCTAAAAATAATAATAACTATGCAAACTAGCCTATATCCAAGATCATATTTTGCAGATGTTAGTCCTGTGAAAATGGAGGATCCCAGGTCTAGTGTGAAGCTTTTAATGTTCAAAAAATTTTATAAAGTCCTATAGGACTTCCTATGTTAGCCATTTTAGTTTAGGAAAAGTTGTGGTTGTAGTAATCTTCAGCATTATCTTCTTTGGGGCTATGTGGGCCTAATCAAGGCTCTTCCGCTCTGTGCATTTGCAAAATCTCTACAACTTATTTAAAGTTGTAGATCCTCTCTCCATGTCTATCAATACTCAAGCATCCTCTTACATCTGTCAATTTTATAATCAAAGCAGTTGCCAAATCCTCAGCACCTTCATACAGAGCCTAGGATTTAAATTATTATCTCTATTAAAATAGATAATCACTTTGGGACAAAACTTCAACATGTAAAACTTATAAAATTCAAATGCTTCTGAGCCAAGCCTATCAAACATCAGACATAAAGCTAGGTCTTCAATATATCTAATACTTGCATGAGTCACAACATTGTGCCAGTATAATAAAATCCACAGAGGCTATACAGTAGGGTTAGGCAAACTTCATGGAAGTATCTAATAAACAAGAAACAATTTGTTTGACATAAACTTTGAATAGAGGATCAACAGTATGTGGTGACAGAGTAGAAAAAGAATATGATAGGTAGAATTTTGCGAAAACATCCATTTTGTAGACCTGCAGCCTGAAGGCAACTTCATTTAACAGAGATGATGAGATTGGTTAAAGAGCTAGCTATTTCTTTCTTTTTTTTCTCCTTCTGTAAATCTATGCATACTTGTTTTTTGTTAAATTTTTTATTGGATAATTTATGCATTTACATTTTAAGTGTTATCCCCTTTCCCTCTTCTACCCTCTCTTATCCCTTTCCCCTGTTTCTATGAAGATGCTCACCTCACCCTCCCTCCCACCCACTCCTACCTCATTACTCTGGCATTCTCCTACATAGGGGAAATGAGCCTTCAAGGGCTTCTACTCCTATTGATGCCAGACAATGCCATACTCTGATACATATGTGGCTGGAGCCATGGGTCCATTCATGTGTACTCTTCGTGTTGGTGGGTTAGTCCCTGGGAACTCTTGGGGTTCTGGTTGGTTGATATTGATGTTCTTCCTATGAGGTTGCAAACCCTTTAGCTCTTTCAGCCCTTTCTCTATATCCTACATTGGGGACGGTGGTCTCAGTCCAATGGTTGGCTGTGAGCATCTGCCTCTGTATTTGTCAGGCTCCGGGAAAACCTCGCAGGTGACAGCTATATCAGGTTTCTGTCAGCATGCACTTCTTGGCATCAGCAATAGTATCTGGGTTTAGTGATTGGAAATGGGGTGGATCCCCAGATGGGGCAGTCTCTGGATGGCTTTTCCTTCAGTCTGTGCTCCACATTTTGTTTCTGTGTTTCATCCTGTGAGTATTTTGTCCCCCCTTCTAGGAAGGATTGAAGCATCTGCACTTTGGTCTTCTTTCTTCTTAAGCTTCATGTGATCTGTAAATTGTATCTGGGGTATTCCAAGCTTTTCATCTAATATTCACTTATCAGTGAGTGCATACCAGGTGTGTTCTTTTGTGAATGGATTACTTCACTCAGAATGATATTTTCTAATTCCATTCATTTGCCTATGAATTTCATGAAGTAATTGTTTTTTATAGCTGAGTAGTATTCCATTGTGTAAATGTATCACATTTTCTTTATCCATTCCTCTGTTGAAGGACATCCGGGTTCTTTCCAGCTTCTGTCTGTTATAAATAAGACTGTTCCAAACATAGTAGAGCATGTGTCTTATTATAAGTTGAAGCATCTTTTGGGTATATGCCCAGGAGTGATATAGCTGGGTCCTCAAGTAGTACTATGTGCAATTTTCTGAGGAACATCCAGAATGATTTCCAGAGTGGGTGTAACAGCTTGCAATCCCATCAACAATGAAGGCGTGTTCCTCTTTCTCCTCATTCTCACCAGCACCCATTGTTACCTGAGTTTTTGATCTTAACTATTCTGACTTGAATGAGGTAGAATCTCAGGGTTGTTTTGATTTTCATTTCCCTAAATGGGGAAGTTTAGTTTGGTAGTTGTTAATTCTAAATGTCTGTTTGCAACTGTCACTTGTATTTTCTCTGATGATAAGATGAGATGAGAACTGTAAACAAACTTTGTGAATACACTACTTGGCCTGAGCTCAGAGTATTTCCTGTATCCTTGTGCCTTTAAAGGTTCTAGCCTCCATACATCTAATTTCCAGGCTGAATGAAGCGATACTTATTCTCTCACTTTCTGACTTAATTGCTCTTGTTGGCCTAATACTAATGTTGGCATATGTACTAAGTCTTCTGACTCCTCTCATTCTCTGGTGTTTTCTGTCTTCACCTGTGCTTAGTTTTCTTTTGCGACCTGCCTCTACAAAACTCTCCCATACTTCCATAAACATCACACCTTTCTCCCACTGATCTTTAATACCCTCTCTTTCTTATACTGTTCTCATGTGAGTTGGACTCATCGTATCTTTAGCTCATGTATTAGTCAGGGTTTTCTAGAGTCACTGAATTTATGAAATTTCTCAGTATATTGAGAGAATTTATTGCGATGACTTACAGTCTGTGGTCCAACTTACCCAACAATGGGAAGGCCTTTAATCTCAGATATGGAGGCAAGGAGATCTCTTAGTTCAAGGTCTGCCTGGAAAAAAGCAAGTCCCAGATCCAGGTGTGGTGGTACACACCTTTAACCTTCTGCTGGAGGCCTAAATGGCAAGTCCAAGTTTCTGATAGTTCCTCAGTCCCATGAGGCTGAGGGCTGCACCTGGTCCTCTGTAGAAGCAACTTCTAACAAATTTGCTGGCAAGTAAGTGGAAGCAGTCAAAAAAAGAATGAATCTTACTTCTCACAATGTTTTTATGTTGGACTCTCGCAGAAGGTGTGACCCAGATTATAGGTGTGAACCACCACACCTAGTTCTGAAAAATTTGTTTTGTCCCAGGGTGACCTTGAACTCAGAGATCTCCTTGCCTCAGTTTTCTGAGATTAAAGGCCTGTACTACCTTGCCTGGGCTGAAACTTTTCATGGTCACTATGCCTCAAGTTCTCCAGGCCAAGATCCAGGTCAGAAACATGTGTCTTCCAGCCTCAAGACCTAGATCACATGTATACCCTCCAATTCTGGATTGTAGTTCATTTCAGATATAGTCAAGCTGACAACCGAGAATAGGCATTATAACTCATTCAGTCAAATCTTTCTCTGATTCTTCTTGTCTGCCCCTCAATTAGACATCACTGTCAAACATGGCTGCTTCCTTCTACAAACTAACTTTCATTGTTAGGGATTAACTAATCCTGGGCACGTCGGCATTCTGGCTAGATCATAAAGGCCTAGAAGTTCTTTCACTGAAATCCCTTGCCAGAGCAATTGTGTCGTTTGATTAAATTTCTCTACATTGTTTAAGCCAAGAATTTAGGAAACTCAGAATAAAGATGTATTAATCCTCAGAATTAGAAGTCTCCAAAGACTTTAATATATAGAGATATTTCACTTGATATCTATAAAGGATTAGCATAGAATGTTAGCTGTAGACAATGTCTACATAAGTAACCCTGAAACACAGGTGTTTACATATTTAAAATATAATTTTAAAATTATTACATAAAACTGCATGTGTATAGAATATGGTAGGTTATAATACTTGTGTATGATGTATAATTATCAGATTAACATACATGTCCTGTCAGTCACTTCAGACAGGTATTATTTTTGTGAATTGTAGAATACAAAATTCTCTCACATTTCTATATTAAAATACTCAAATAATTGTTGCTAACCATAACTATCTTGTTTTAGATAAATACCTTTAAACCACTGGCAAGAATAAATATAAATAAATTTTATAAATGAAAGGACCTTGTGAAAATGAAGGTTCCGTAGGTGTAGCCGAGACTCAGGATTTTGTCAATGGTTCACAAATCATACCCTGAGTCCATAGGGATTCAAGGTGGAGAATGGAAATCAGCAGTGCAGACATTGAGAGACAAAGGTAAAAAAATGAGGAAAAAGCTTTAATTTTTGATATAATAAACTATCATTATATCTTTGCATTATAAATTTTTGTTAAAACACTCTCAAATTGCTGGATTGTAGATTCTATTTCTCCAATGTTTTAGAATAATTTTACATTTGAATTCACAGGAGAGAATAATTATAGTTCTTTTATTTCTTCCATCTTTATCAGATTTGGTAAGGTTTTTATAATGAATATTCAAGCTATTGAAACTCCTAATATTTTCTGTACTCAAGGAGAGTTTAAGCTGTCTTAAATAAAGCCTTAAAACTTAAAGAGACTTCAATACAACCATCTGTTTCCAGTGACTTTTAAAAATGTAAAGTCTTTTTTAGGTAAAAGTTGTTAATTTATGCTTTCTCTAGGAAAATAGAAAATCTTTGTTAACTTTCTAGTACATTTCCAAGGGCTTCATGTACCAGCTTATATTCCCATCATGTCTCCTGTGTATAAATTGTCATCTTCATTATTCCTAAGCAAATTTCATTTTTGTTGCTTTTAGTAATGCTTGATAAGAAATACACCAGGACCAATGTTAGTGTTATAAGGGACAACATTTAATTGGGGCTGGCTCACAGGTTCAGAGGTTCAGTCCTTTATCATCAAGACAGCAGCATTGCAGCACCCAGGCAGGCATGGTGCAGGAGGAGCTGAGTTCTACATCTTCACCGGAAGGAAGCCAGGGACAGACTCAGCATCCCCAGGCAACTAGGAGGAGGGTCTTCAAGCCCACCTGCACAGAGACTCACTTCTTCCAACATGGCCACACCTTCCAATCGTGCCACTCCCTGGGCCAGGCATATGCAAACCATCACAGATAATAATTCCATCAAAATCAGTTGAATTCATTTAATCTTTTTTTGATATTGAGCAAAATTATTCTTTACGTAAAAGCTGATTTATTTATTTCAAAAGTAAACTAATGTGCTATTAGAATATTTAAATGATTTTTCCATTGGGACCATAAAACAAATGATTTTTATGCCAGAAAATATTTTGCATATTATTAATTAATTTGGTGCTCTTTATTTCTTTGTTATATGTATATAAATATACATTTTTTTTTTTTAAATCTTTATTAACTTGGTGTTTCTTATTTACATTTAGATTGTAATTCTCTTTCTCGGTTTTCGGACCAATATCCCCCTAACCCTCCCCATCTTCCCCAATTACGCCCTCCCCCAACAATCACGTTCACTGGGGTTCAGTCTTGGTGGGACCAAGGGCTTCCCCTTCCACTGGTGCTCTTACTAGGATATTCATTGCTACCTATGAGGGTTGGAGTCCAGGGTCAGTCCATGTATAGTCTTTGGGTAGTGGCTTAGTCCCTGGTAGCTCTGGTTGGTTGGCATTGTTGTTCATATGGGGTCTCAAGCCCCTTCAAGCTCTTTCAGTCCTTTCTAAGATTCCTTCAATGGTCCCGTTCTCAGTTCAGTGGTTTAATGATGGCATTCGCCTATGTATTTGCTGTATTCTGGGTGTGTCTCTCAGGAGAGATCTACATCCGGTTCCTGTTGGCCTGCACTTCTTTGCTTCATCCATCTTATCTAGTTTGGTGGCTGTTTATGTATGGGCCCCATGTGGGGCTGGCTCTGAATGGGAGTTCCTTCTGCCTTTGTTCTAAACTTTACCTCCCTATTCCCTGCCAAGGGTATTCTTGTTCCCCTTTTAAAGAAGCAGTGAAGTATTCACATTCTGGTCATCCTTCTTGAGTTTCATGTGTTCTGTGTATCTAGGGTAATTCATTTAATCTTAGTTTTAATTAAGATAATTAATTCCTTTTTACTCCACTAGTTTGTACAGTTAGTATGTTTTTATTTATCAACTGGTGACAAATTTGTTGTTTTTAAATCATAATAGACATCACTATTATTAAGCTTACACAAAAATTATAGTCTAATTTCTGGAGATTCACAAATTTTCTTGCGGAATGTTTGTAATTTTTACCCGAATTTTGTTACATGCTTTAATTTAGTTTCAAAATATTTCTTGATTTAAGTAATATTACATATATGTTTGCAAATTACAAGCAGTTGTGCTTTTAATATCTTTAGTTATTTCTATTGGAGTGTAATGTGTTACATAACAAAACAAGGGCAACATTTTAATTATAAACTTATTGTTAAATGCCATGTTTGGAGTGTGCATTCCTTTCCTCTGCTGTCTTGACAAATAGTCACCAAATGTCTGGCTGGAACAGTAGACAGTAATTCTCTGAGTGTTGAAGCCAGAAGTCTGAAACTGAAATCTCAGTATTCTCAGGTCTCTCTGAGGCTAGAGGAACCATTCCAGTTACTGGCAACTTGATGTTCATGAGTCCTAAACAACGAGAGCAGTGGTTCTCCCAAAAACTATTGCCTGAATGATGGATATGCTCTTCTAGGTGTGCGGGGCTGACTTGTCTGGCCCCTGAGAGAAGTGGTATCTCTCAGAGACTTGACGTCCTGTTATAGGGGCTCTAACCAGGGTTTCCATCTTTATTCTAGAGCATCTACAGTGTTTCCATATCAGTAGCCTGCACGAACCAAACTCATTTTACATTTTCTGTTTGTTTGTTTGTTTGTTTTGGCAAGTAGATTTTTAAATAGAAGGGAACTACTGGCAGTGGATGTCAGTGCCTCTTTTCTTAAAAATAAATAATGACATTGAGGCAACAACAACAACAACAAAAGAGATTTAATGTGTCTCTAGATATTTGCATAACTGTGTTGACATATAAGATCTCCATACATTCCACAAAAAAGTTATTAGAGCCCCAGTAGATTTGAAAACATCTACTAAATAATCTCTCTCTCTCTCTCTCTCTCTCTCTCTCTCTCTCTCTCTCTCTCTCTCTGTGTGTGTGTGTGTGTGTGTGTGTGTGTTTCTCTCCATTTCTCTGTTTCTCTCTCTCTCCCCACCGAGTGTGTGTGTGTTTGTGTGATTGTATCTCTGGGTATCTGTCCAGTACTTTTGAGACAGAGCCTAACTCTGATTCCTGCAGGTTGCTGACCGGTTGACTATGTGGTCAGGACAATGAACTTCAGGCTCCGCCTGTCTTATGTTTCCCTAATCACCCAAGACTGGGTTACTGGAATATGGTTCTATGCCAAGCATTTTCCTTGGGAATCCTAACTCAGATACCTTGTGTACATGACAAGAACTTTATTAACTTAGCACTGTACTCAATTCCCAAGATAAATTAAAATGAGAAAAAAATATTTATCTGGAGGATAGATTACAAAATCAAAGCTTTTTAGTGACAAACTGTCTGTGTTTTTCTAGCATTTGATGATTATTACTTGCCTTTCAGTGGGAGATAAGTTTAGTCCTTTTAGTCCCTTCCTCAATCATAAGCTCAGTCTCTTCCACTGTACCTTGTTTCTTCAAATCTTTCTTTTCTTAACGATGCAAATCATAGATTTAGTGTCTTCTGTAGTCTAGTATGGGCCCATTATATTTGACGTTATCAGCAAATATTCAACTTCTAAATAACCTCATAGTCACAAAGACACTGGTTAGTAGTTCACCAAACCAATTGAAAGATATGCTTAATCTACATTAAGCCCAATCCAAAAATTTAGGATCAGAGCTTAGTTCCCATGACTGAAAGTGTTTTGAGGGCTGAAGAGACTCGCAAGATCCAGTTCAGTTGCCACAGTTTCACATAAAACTTAAACTCTTTGTGACTATTGATCCCTCTTCAAATAACATCCTGGCTTGAAATCATTTTCCATGCAAAAGAGCCACCTGTTGCTTCTACTTTCTGCATCATGAAGATAAACACACACTTAAAAAAAACCCACATTGTTAGAGAAACTAATTGTATGGCAGGATGCAGGGGATTCTGCAGTGGGCTCTTTGCAAGAGTGAGGCTATTTCAGTTTCCTGGAGATGCTGTGCACAGAGAGAAGAGCTGCATGTGCTCATTAAGATAAGTGCCACATTTAATTATAGACTCGGAAATACCAGTTCCAGGACATTCTGCATTGGAGCACATCATAGCTGCCATACCTTTTAATACAAGTCTAGATCTGAAATCAGAGTGAAGATAATGCCATTTTGATGAAAACTCCTCTACGTTTTCCCTTTTACGTAGTCTCTGTTTTCATTTCCTGCATGGGGTTAGTATTGGTAATAGCTGAGAAAGGAAAACCAGGGAATTACAGCATTTCTATTTGTCAACACATGCTTTCTGAGCAGGAGATAACTGCCAGCTCTCTCATCCTGGGTAATTGGGACACAGCAGTAAAACACACAGGGACAAAAGAAGTCCCACTTTAGGAGTCAGCGTTTGTGAAAGAGGGTGGATACTGCTTTAATTTCTTTTTTTCTTCATTTGGACAACCACTTTTCCCAGGGAAAGAAAATTAAGCCATAAATATGAGAGCTGTGGGACATAAGAGAAACTAGATGGAGAAAAGGGCAGGGAGAAATTATGAAATTGTCATTTAATTTCAGAAAATATATACAAAACAACCTAAAAAGAAGACTAATAACAAAAAGGAAAGTACACAGAAAAGAGAGAGCACATGAGGGTCTGCAACTCAGTGATATTTGTCATTTACAGAAATGACCAGTTATCTTTCATATTTTGAATGTTATTCATAATAAACATATAATACTCATTGTGTATGTTTACCTTAAAATATGTCTTTTATAACCAAAATTAAGTGTCTAGTGGCAATCAAGTTCTGTTCCTTAGCTTACAAAATTTTCTTCTACTTTATCAACCCTTACTTAAAGAATTAAAAGTGGAGGATTTATATAGGTATGGGCTGATTTCTGTGTATTCTGTCAATTCACATGCAGGAATGAAAAAATAGGAACAATAGGAACAGAATAGCACATGTCTAGTGCAAAGTGATACTACAGACTTCAACTTCATTGCAGTTTTCCAATGCTATTCCTGCACCTCAAGTTTATTTCTAATTTTCATGTGTATATTTGGTACGTGTATCGGCCTGTTCTTGTGTGTCAAGGCAGGAGCACACACATGTGTTACAGTATACATATGGAGGCCAGAGGAAAATCCCAGTTGCCAATCCACACCTTCTACCAAGTGTGAGGCAGGATCTCTTTGCAGTTTGCAGCTGAGCATGGCAGGTAGCCTTCAAAACTCTAAGGGCTCTCTGACTTCTGCTGACTGACTCCCTCCCTGCACAGGGCGTGGATTATAATCAGGCACCACTACATCGACGTTGCATATGGTGTACGGATATGAACTAAGATCCTCAAGCTTGCACAGCAATCATTTTACCCACCGAGGCATTTTTCAAGCCCAGAAGCACAATTTTGTAACATAGATCATGAATTTATGGAGTCAAATAAACATGTCTATTCCTGTTCATGGTTCTTTACTGTCAGTATATGCTGTGGCATATAGTAGGTCTGTATTAAGGATAATTGAATGTGATCCTTTTCAGCTGCTAAGAATACATTTTTTAAATTGAATTCACTCATTCAGTTGGTGCAACAAACCTAAATCTATTAATTTAAGATGTTAACCTCTGTGGCTTGGACATTTGTGCTGACTCCAAAATTTGTATTATAATTTAATCTTTATTATGACAGTATTAAGGTAGAGTTGTTATAAAGTGATTATCTAATGTGAAGGAAACTCCAATGAAAAGGATTATCTACTTCATAAAATTGATAAAAGGAACTGGGTAGACTGTCTCCTTTTCTTCAATCTTCCACTTATTATCATAGGAAGACCTGTTATTTATTATTATTGGAGAATGCAGAACAAGGCACCATTTTAGAAGTAGAAAGCAACATTTACCATTAAACATCTACAACATTGGCCTTGGAGTTTTCTCATAACTAAGAAACAAATCTATATGTTCTATAAATTATCCAGTCTTAGACAATTGTAAAATACCTTCTATTTTTTGTTATTTTTGAGTTTTAGATTATAATTTTATAACCTCCTTTCCCTTTCCCCCATTTAAACCATCCTGTATACCTTTCTTTGTTCTCTTTCAAATATCTGGCCTATTTTTCATTTTACATTTTATAGGTATACAGATATTTATAAATACAACCTGCTTTATAACACACAGACACACACACACACACACACACACACACACACACAGTAGTTTATAATTTTTGGGATTCTCAAAACCTAAAGAATCAAAAGGATTATCCTATTTTAGGTTATTAGATATTGGTGTGGTCTGACTCTTGGCATTATCAAAATAGATGGTTTTCATTAAAGTGTGTGTGTGTGTGTGTGTGTGAAGATGTGTGTGGATGTGTGTGCCCAGTTTATGAGAATGTCTCCCATTCTCATAATACTTTAGTTGTCTGTAGTACTTTGTGTAGGGTAGCAGCCTCCAGAGGTTCCCCATTCTACTTAAGCACAACTACTGTCCTTGTTTGGGATCTGGATTGGAGGCTGTCTGGGTGAAACTTTACAGGTTTAAGTTCATAGAAGACACTTGTCCCCCAGCAAATTCTTTGAGCCTCTGGCTTTTACAATCTTCCCACCCCCTCTTCTGCAATGTACTCTAAGCCCAGGTGCCAGAGTTGTATTGTAAATGTGTCAGTTTGGACTAGGCTCTACAACTCTGCATTTTGATTGATTGTGGTTTCCTGTAATCATCTGTTTGTTATGAAAATTAGTTTCCTTGAAGAGAGGTAAGGAGTGCACTTATCCATGGGTATAAAAACAAATATTTAGAATGCAGTTAGCAATTATGCTGGTTAAGTAAAGTGAGAGTTGTGGGTTTTCCTTCTAAATCCAAGCTTCAACTAGCTCTGGATAGTTGCCTAGGTCTCAAATACCAGACATGGTTTTACACTTGGTGAGTTCATCTTAAGTACCATTAGATTACCATCAAGTTCTGCATGCCACTACTGAACTTTCAAGGTTATTATACTATGATAATTATGGTTTTGGTTCATAGGCATCATAGCTGGGTAGAACTGTTGGTTCTTTCTCTTCCTTGGAAGTTTTCATGGTGTCTTCTGGTTCCTTGAAAGCTACTCCTCATGGAGGAGGCTTTCAGGTCACTTCTAGCTCAGATGCTTCTGAGACCTGTGTCTAAAGTTCTTGATGACTTCAGAAATTTTCTTTTATCTCTATGGGACAACCAAGGGCATGGAAAATGGCCTATAATGTTTTGGTAATGTCCTGGACACTCCTTACCAACAACTCAAAGAAGGGCTTCTTTTGCCTTATGTTGGGTTTCTGTTAGGTGGTTTTGGCTTTTTGAGTAAGTATTATCCACCTAGATTGGAAATTTTATTCTAATTGTGTGTGTGTGTGTGTGTGTGTGTGTGTGTGTGTGTGTGCACTCATGTGTATCTAAAGAGAGTTGCGTGGGTTATAGGGATTTTCAGGGTAGATAGCTAATAATATAACTATTTAAGCCTTTTTCATACATCTGCATTCTTATTCTATCCTTCTCCTCTTCTACATTGTTCCCATTTCCCTCCCAAATTAGAACCAGAGTTGCTCTATGCAACATAGATGTAAAAACATTTTACAATTGTATTAGTAGAGTTTCCTTATGAAAATGGACTAACAAAATGTACTGTATTACAAACGAGACTTGCTACCATCATGTTTATCTCATCATAGACCCATAAGACATGAATCCAGGTGGCTGTGAACTGTAAGTTCTAAAACTGAAGCCAAATAAATCCTTACCCCCTTAAATTATTTCTCGCCAGTATTTGTAAAACAGTGGCTAACACATCCAGTTGTTGTTTCCAGCCTCCTCCTGGTATACAGTAACTGGTAACAATGAATTCATGATATTCTTGAGCACTAAATTTATAACATAGTTATACAACTATAAACAATTAATAAATATCACATGAAATACACTTAAATTATCTTTACTGTTAAGGTTCAGAAGAAAATTTCAGTGATGCATAAGTATATTTGGGGAAATGAAAATTGAGCACTCATTACAGTTGCCATTTATAATCCGTTCTCTAATTTATGCTTTGTGAGACTAGGAAAAATTAAAAAGCATCTATATGTTCATTCTTCACTGAAGACCAATGCTGTAAGGAAAACATTGTAAAGTAAACAAGAACAAAAGGGTCAAGGCTGAAACAGGTTGCATCAAGTGTACATGTGTTGTATGAAGGGTTGTGATTGGAATAAAAATGGCCTGGTATGAAGGACTCAAATTGCTCCAAAGTTCAACTACTCAGTTTATCCAAAGTTAAAGAATTGTGTGCTGTATAAGAATGAGCCCAGTGCTGTGTGTTCTGTTTTCTTTTCTATAGAAATAAAATATTTCAAATTTATAAATTTATTCATTCCTCCTAATAAAGTATTTTCCCATTGTTTTATGCAAAGGTATTTTATTGATTTCCTCATTGTGTTAACCAATAACCCTGGAACTTCAAATTTATACCAATGTGCTTTTCTCCAATAAGCTCAAGTTTGACCTGTTATGCATCACTGAAATTGCAAAAAACAGTTAACTTTTATTTATATAAAACTGATACATGTGAAATAGCCACCTTTCAATTTAATTTTATACAGGCCAATATAGTTAGACATCAGAATTAATACTTCAGGAATGCAAATGTTAGTGTTGTAGAAGATCTATGTTCAGTCTAGTGCACATAGTTGGAAAATGAATATAAGCTTTTGTGAATGTGTGTAGTCTGTCCAGAGAGTTTCTAAAAGAGAAATCATGACATATACATGCTATTACATCTACTGATTAAAATCTCTTGTAGTATGATTATGTAAGCATGGTGCAGATAACATATTATAGTGTTAAATAATAAAAATGGAACACTGTCCCACACTAGCACTGGCACTGGCCAGCCACATGGCACAATTGGGGTGTTCTCATCTTGGCAGACTTTCAGGCCCGGAGCTCTTGAAATGTCTATACCCGATGTGCTAAGTTCCCATGGCAGGTTGCTGCCATGCCTGCTGCCAAGCCAGCCTCATGCAACAACTGCCCATCTCACCGTTAGCTATCACAAATCCTATATCCCGGTAAAATCAAAATTCTTGATGCTTGTAATTTATCAATCAGATTTGTATCAGTAAATTCTCACCCCACAAAATGTCTACATAATAAACCCAGAGCCAATTGATATTAATACAGACAACCCACCTAGATAAGAAAATTTGTCCTGTAATTATTGATTCCTTTTAAGATATTCATAGCTACCTGTGGCTATTTAAAGCCACATGAATCTGGGTCGTTCTTCTTTCCCTATACCTTCCTCCCTTCCCTCCTCCTGTACACTTTTTTCTCCTCTTCTTTTCACCCCTCCAACCTAGAAGTCCCACCTACTCCTCACACAGTAATTGGTCCCCTGAAATCTTTATTCATTAGGAGAAGGTCCTTGTCACAATGTATAATGTTGAGAAAATAACATTAAAACATTTCTCTATCTTCAGCCTTGTGCAAATAATTGCATGATGGCAGATGTCTCTGGAAGATGCAGTTAGAATTGGTGAAGAGAGATTATGTTATGTATGTAACAATATATAAAACTTGGTCTTCCATATCAATAATAGAATGATCTACAATAGTCACAGCTTTTATTTGTGAGTGAATGAATATATTAAGTATATAGATGTTGACAACATGCTGCAAAATATCTGGGCAGCACCACTTGATACAATCATTTGGGGTTCCCAGCAAGGAGAGTTCCTGGTAGGGCAGAGCCAATTAAAAGAATAAGAAGCAGCATCATCATCCAACATGGCACTCAAAATATCCCACCTAAACCGAAGAGAGAAGTTGAGTCGATCATCTGGAGTTCGCAGGTGAGATTTTTCTCCATTATTGGTTTTCTCTGCCTAGTTTCCAGCTTTTGCTCACCACTGTAGGCTCTCTTAGATCACAGGAGAAACAATAAAAACTGTCTACTAGAAATAACTCACCTTCTTGCTGGTCACAAGAATAGAGTGTTTTACTCTTACGCTTTTTTGAGAATTAGAGCCTAATTAGTTTAGAGTTCATTTTTAGACAATATGTTTGGAGTGGGGGAACAGCCCTGCTTTTTCACCAACCTTAAAAAAACCACACAAGACCAATCACTAATACAGTGCACATTTTCCTTGGCATAGTCAAAACCATATCATCGGTCACTCTGTCCCATATGTCTTCTGTAACAACCTCTGCCTTAGAAACACAGCTGATGACCAGGAAATCCTGGCTGTAGACCAGGGCCTTGAACTATTTAAAGGCAGTGCCTCTTCACCTCTCAGTGTTGTGTCCCTTTTTTTTTCTGTAACCCCCATGCCAGGCTTATCTTTTGGTTTCTGCCCTCCTTTTCTGGACTACTTCCATGTCTCATGGCTAGCAAACTCAGTCTGGCCTGTCTACCATCATGACCATGGCCTGGGAATATATCTCTAGTGATCCCAGAGCCTAATGTTGAAGTACTAGAGGCTCCCACATTTCTTCTCATATATTATCTTAATTAGGGCTCTATTGCTGTGAAAACACACCAAGACCAAGGCAATTATTATAAAGGCAAACATTTACTTGGGGCTGCCTTACAGTTTCAGAGTCTCAGTCTGTTATCATTAAGGTGGGATGCTTGGCATCATGAAGGCACATTTAGTGCTTGAGGAGTTTTACATCTTAATCTCAAAGTAGCCAGGAGGATATTATCTTCCACAGAGAGACAGAAGAGGGTTCTGTGATCCAGAACTGAGCATATATATGAAACCTCAAAGCCCCATCTCCACAGTGGCACAATGCCACTAACAAGGCTATACCTCCTAATAACTCTTTACATGACCCAAACCACTACATTCCACAACCTGGCCCACACACCCTTATTCAAACACATGAGTCCATGGGGGCCATAATGACCCATAGCATAACACGAAATATATTTAGTCTAGCTTTAAAAGTCCCCATAGTCTACATAGTTTCAACAATATTTAAAAGTCCAAAGTCTTTTCTGAGATTCATACAATCACTTACCTGTGATCCTTTAAATAATCAAAATAAAAAATTAGATCACATATTTCTAACATCACAGGATATATATTACCATTTTAATTCATAATACAGAGGTAACACTGGGTCAAAGCTTGACAAAAACCAGTTGGGCAAATTCCAGACTCTGTATCTTAATGTCTGATGCCTAAATCCTTCTTATATTTGTTGACTGCAACACAATTCTTTCTGTGAGGATGGTTCCACTCCCTTTTAGCAGCTTTTCTCTGCCTGTACCCCACAGCTCTGGCATCTCTAAAGATTTTGGGAAATTTAAGGAAACTTCAACTTCATATCTTTTTGTTACAGTGTCTGGGGTTCACACATAATCTTCTGGGCACTACTAAAGGGCTTGGATGACTTCTCCAGCTCTGTCCTCTGTACAACTTTAGGCTCCGGCAGACTCCCTTCCATTTTTGCTACTGTTCTTGGTGATCATTCCACAGTGCTGGCATCTCCAATATGCTGGAATATTCTATTGCATCCAAGCCGCTCTTTCACCAATTCCAGCTGATAGACTCTCTTCTTGGTGTCAAACCTCAATTTCTTTGCCTGATCTCTTCAGTCCTTGGCCTTCAAGTGATACTGAGGCTGCACCTTTACCAATTACCTTTCCTGGCCTTTCACAGTGCTAAACCTTCAATGATCTCTATGACCCATCCAAGCCTTCAAAACCATCACTACCTGGGTGATTCTTACAAATTAGCCAGTGTGGCTGCCAGCACAAGAGCTACCTCTGGAATATAGCTTCTGTGAGCTTTCAGTAAATACTTCCCAGAATATTTAGCCTCAGTAATGCTGGTCTCTTCTTTTTTTTATATTTATATTTTATTTTATATTTATTTATTTATATATTTTTATGTAATGTAGCTGTCTTCAGATACACCAGTCTCTCCCATCAGATGGTTGTCCACCACTGCTAATTTCTTTAACCACTGAGCCATCTCTCCAGCCCTCTGGTCTCTTCTTAATCACTGCTAATTTCTTAGCTCTAGCTAACCAGCATCAATTGTTCCAGTAATCCCTTCTACTGTTGACTGTAAAGCAAGGACCACAAAGTTGAAGCTGCAAAACTGTGCTTCTTGCTGGGACTGGAACATGACCTTCTTATTTTGTTATGTCTTCACAAGCGTTCTGTTTTCAATAATTAATCCACTGTCTAAGCATGGCTGTACTGGAGCTTGCTCTGTAGATTGATTTTTTTACTCAGAGATCTGGATGCTTCTGTATCCTGAGATCATGGAATAGAAGCTTGTATCACCAACTCTGGACCTAAGTTTTTCTCTGCTTAGAACTTGCTCTGTACCAAGATGGCATTGAACTCAGAGATCTGATTGATTCTATCTTCTGGAGTAAAAGGCACTTGTAACCATGCCTAAACCTGAACTTTTCATGGTTGCTGTGCCTCGTGATCAGAATCAAAGATGTTCAGTCTCTTTCTAGATTACAGTTCATTCCAAATACACTCAAGTTGACAATGAAGAATATCTATCACAATCCACCACTTGTTAATTTGACACCCAATTATATCTCCTTGTGTTTAAATGTCACTACTCCCTTAATTCCATTTAATATCCTTAGACACAGGATTTAGCTACATTCTACTTCCTTGTGGCCATTTAATCCATGCATCATATATTTTGCATTTTTCCTTTCTAAGCTTGCCATGGATTGTCAAAATGATCTTCATAAGAGTGAATCACAGAGCAGAATCTATGCAAGGCCTTTTTCTTTTTTTTAAATTTTTGAGACTTCCTTTGTCATGCAATTAATCTGAATCTTTTTCCCTTATCCTGAAGGACAGTCTTCAAACAAGATTAGCCACATTCTTCACTAAAACATCACAAGAACATAGTAAAATTCTTTCCCTCTGAATCTTCATGAGCTAGGCCCCTAAAGCTCAAATCATCTTCAGCACTACTGTCTTTTGGGTTTCTACTTGTATGACCCATTAAACTCTACTTGAAATATTCCAATGCTTTGCAAATCCAAAGTTCAAAAATGCATAATACTCCAAATAGAAGCATGGTCAGGGCTATCACAGCAGTACCCCGGTCCCTGGTACCAACTTCTATCTTAGTCTAAGTTTTATTGCTGGGAAGAGATACCATGACCTAGGCAACTCTTATAAAGGAAACATTTATTTGGGCTGGCTTACAGTTTCAGAAGTTCAGTCCATTATTATCATGCCAGGAAGCATGACATCATGCAGGAAGACTTGGTGCTAGAAGAACCAAAAGTTCTCCATCTATATCTTAAGGCAGTCAGGAGGAGATTTTTTTGCCTCAGGCAACCAGAGGAGACTGGAACACACTGTCCAGACTTAAGCATATGTATGGAAGCCAAATACTTACCTTCACGGTGGCACACTTTCTCAAGGAAAAAAACCTCCTCCAATAAGGACACACCTCTTCATAGTGCCACTCCCTAAGGTCTAAGGGCCAAGCATATTCAAACCACCATAAACACACTTTCACGTTCAAACAGCCATCATGGGCCATAGATTTGTGAGACAGCAGAGATACCAGAGAATTCACAAAGCACAGTGCTTTCCTGGAGAGCTCTTCAACATTTTGGAAAATGCTAAAGAAATAGTTCAGTTGCTACCATCTCCATTTTACTTTAAATATGGTCGAAATATAACTTATCAAAATGTTATTCAAATTTGTAAAATAAAAAGTTTCTATTAGGAGGAAGAGAGCTGAACACCCAGGAGTGCAGACATCCTGAGACTGCAGGACAGACTTCCACTTCTGCACACCTCTGCCTACATCCCTGGTCCAAGGAGAAACTGCACAGTGTCCCTGGGCATAGGAATATAGGAATAGTTAGCTGACAGACCCATGGTTCTGGTCTGCACCCAGGACTGAACTGAACAGACCAAACAGTTCCCTGCACCCAAATACCATAGGGGAAAAGAGCTGGACACTTAGAAGTGTGGACACTCCTCAGAAGTCAAAGGAGATTACCCTCTGCCCACAATCCAGACTCGAGAGGAAATTGCCAAGTGCCAACTGTACCCACTGGGTGCAAGGACCTATGAGCAATCAACAGCAGGACCCTTGATTCCTGCCCACTCCTAAAGCTGAAAGACAGTCTCCAGGAGTGCCGACACACCTGAAATCAGAACACCTGTTCTCAGAAAAGGCTGAAAGCAAACAGGAAAGCAGGTCTACAGGAGTGATGACACAGAGGCCTATAGCAGGGTCAAGTCACTTGCAGAAACAGCAAGACAAGCAAACACCAGAGACAACCCAATGGCTGGAGGCAAGCGCAGGAACCTAAGCAACAGAAACCAAGACTACTTATCATCAGAGCCCAGTTCTTCCATCAAAGAAAATACTGGATATCCAAACACACCAGAAAAGCAAGATTTAGATTTAAAATCACATTTTTTGATAATGATGGAGGACTTTAAGAAAGACATAAAGAACTCCCTTAGAGAAATGCAGAAAAACACAAATAACCAAGAAGACGCCCTTAGAGAGGAAACACAAAAATCCCTGAAAGAGTTACAGGAAAAAACAACTAAACAGGTGAAGGAATTGAAAATGAAAATAGAAAAAATAAAGAAAGCACAAAGGGAGACAACCCTGTATATAGAAAATCTAAGGAAGAAACAAGGAGCTGTAGATATACAGATATACATCACCAGCAGAATATAAGAGAAAGAAGAGAGAATCTCAGGGGCAGAAGATACCATAGAAAACATTGACACAACTGTCAAAGATAATGTAAAAGGCAAAAAGCACCTAGCCCAAAACATCCAGGAAATCCAAACACAATGAGAAGATCAAACCTAAGGATAATAGGTATAGAAGAAAGTGAAGCCTCCCAAATTAAAAGGCCAGTAAATACCTTCAACAATGTTATAGAAGAAAACTTCCCTATCCTAAAAAAGAGATGCCAATAAATATACAAGAAGCCTACAGAACTCCAAATAGATTAGACCAGAAGAGAAATTCCTCCCATCACATAATAGTTAAAACATCAAATGCACAAAACAAAGAAAGAGTATTAAAAGCAGTAAGGGAAAAATGTCAAGTGACATATAAAAGCAAACCTATAAGAATTACACCAGACTTTTCCTGGCAGTCTATGAAAGCCAGGAGATGTTGGACAGATGTCATACAGACCCTAAGAGAACACAAATGCCACCCCAAGTTACTGTATCCAGCAAAACTCTCAATTAACATAGATGGAGAAACCAAGATATTCTATGACAAAACCAAATTTACATAATATCTTTCTACATATCCAGACCTAGGAAAGATAATAGAAAATCCCAACACAAAGAGAGAAACCACACCATACAGAAAGCAAGAATATAAATTCCTTTCAATTAAACCAAAGGGGAGACACAAACATAATTCCACCTCTAACAATGAAAATAAAAGGAAGTGACAATCACTATTCCTTAATATCTCTAAACATCCACAGACTCAATTCCCCAATAAAAAGACATAGACTAATGGACTGGAAATGTAAAGAGGACTTAGCACTTTGCTGTATGTAGGAAACACACCTCAGAGACAAAGACAGACACTACCTCAGATTAAATGGCTGGAAAAAAATTTTCCAATCCAATGACCCAAAGAAACAAGCTGGAGTTGCCATTCTAATATCAAATAAAATTGACAGTTTGTTTTAGAAAAACATTTGTTCCTCTACTACATATCTGTGCACTTTCTCTATCCATGATGTGGAAGCAGTGAATCAAAGTAACAGGCCATGATAATCTTTGGCAAACAATATTTGACATTATTTTCATGCATTATCTCTTATACTCAGAATTAGGAGGTGAAGGAATAGCTCAGTGATAGAGTACTTCACATTTGTGGATCTCTGTGTTCAATTCCTAGTTCAGTAGAAGTAGAAAGTAAAATAAATATACATGAAAAAGAGGATTACTTTTTAACTTAAGTACCACTAATTTTCCTAAGGAAGAAAACTTACCCCTGAAGAAAACATAGGATGATGTATTATCTGATTTGTGTCTTTGCTGATACTTGTGTTTCAGAAGTTTTCTTCTAAATTAAGACTCCAAATAACTCAGCCCATTCTTCATTTGCTTTGATGTTTGTTATGTGGGAACTGTTGGAGACATGCTGAAAATACAAGGGAGCTAACAGACTCCCTCTGTCGATCAGATGGTCCTTTAATCAGATAATAAATGAAGGAAAGCAGTTTCTCCTAGTGACTGGGGACCAAATGGCATTCTCATGGCTCAGAGGTCTGCATGATTTTTTGTCAGAAAGGTGAACTTTGGGAATGAAGATTCCATCTGCAGGTTAGTTCCATGTATTGTCAAAGTGGTAGATACCTACAGAGTTGGTGTGTTGAACTGCTCTGAGAAATAGTCTCTAACATAACAGTCCACAGATACAATCAAGTCAACTTTTTTGTCTAGAGTTCCATCAGCTTACTTGAGGCTTTTACGGTCATTATCTGTCAGTGATGCCTGAATGTAATAATGTTAAAAAGGTTCTCAATCAATAGTTACAGTTATAAATAGTACTATTCATATTAAAATATAGGTTATGTAGTTATTTTAAAGAGTTTACAATGGAATTATTTTCTCTATTATTTTAATTCAATATTTTTTAAATGAATATTTGTGTTTCCTGTAGGGGTGAGAGAAAAGGAAAAAGACTGATGTTTCCACATTGGATCTTTCAGGGATGCCTAAGTTGCAGTTAGATAGTAATAGGCAAAGGAAAGAGATGCTCTTTTGTGCTCTCTGGAAAGCTCCCCCTGGGCCTGGAGAGCAGCCCTTGGGATCAGCAGAGTCAGTCTACGTGGCTGTTCCTAACAGCAGTATGACTTACACTTGGTTTCCTTTGCTTTTAATGAGAGGAAACTCCTTTCCAATTTGAACACAATTCTCCACGGATCCTGGCTGCAGTGTAGTGACAGCCAGACCTCACTCCAATTACAAAAAAGAAGCCAGTACCCAGTGAATTATCTGAGGGCTTGCAAGGTTAGATTGACATTGAAATGTAGATTGGTCCTTGGCCTCATTTTTCTAAAGTGAAAAAAAAATTCATATGCCCCTTGGGGCTGAAGTTGTTGGGAAGAGGGAATTTTTCCTTTAAAATTTCTTAACCAAGATTCCAGTACTATTGTAATAGACCACAACGAATTCTCACATCGATTCTTTTCTCAACGCTGAATTAGTATTTTTCATACCAACTTTTGAACGTCACTCAAAAATTTACAAGAAAAATGCAAATTCATATTATTTTATGTGACGCCTAGTTGATAACCTGAGCCTTTTTATATACGCACTAAATGTCAATTGAATTAAAATAGGAATTCAAATGGGGGAATGCTTGTTCTGGGAAAAGACTTATCCAATCTCATGTAATTCCTAAACACCTATACCCAGAAGCAACACTAAGTAGATTTAGCAGATTGTATATGGAACAGCAGTAACGAAGAAGGGGATAGTTGGGAAAAAGGGAGAGTGTACGGGAGGATTGGAGGGGCAGAAGAAGGGAGGGGATTGATATAAATATAGTTCACATGCATGAAATTCTCAAAATGAACAAAATTGGAAGAATGAAGCTTGGCATAAGTACTGCCATCTTAAGCCAGGCACCTGCTGGGGCTTGAATATCATGTAAGGTCAAGCCAATGACACAGATTATTCCCTCTCTTCCTCCCTCCCTTTCTCCTTTCCTTCCTTTTTTCCTTTGATGCAGTTTGATTACTAACCTCAAAACCCATGACTAAGAAACGCATCATTAAGAAGCCAGTCTGCTTCTGTTCCCTCTTCAGCGACCTTAGATGGCCCACCTGCTTGCGTGGATTCAATCTTGGGATGCTATTTTACTCACAAGGCTTGTGATTTTCAGGCTTAAAACCTATTCATCCAGAATAGTCCAGTAACTGTGTCCCTGGTCAGTTTGCTATTAAATTCAATAAAGTTGCTGTGGTTTAGAAAACATGTTGTAGAGGCTCTGTTAGAGCCTGACAAATACAGCGGCAGATGCTCACAGCCAACTATCAGAATAAGCATGGGATCCCCAATGGAAGAGTTAGAGAAAGGACTGAAGGAGCTGAAGGGGTTTGTAACCCCATAAGAAGAACAGCAATATCAACCAACCACCCCCGGAGCTCCCAGAGACTAAACCACCAACCAAAGAGTACACATGGAGAGACCCATGGCTCCAGCAGCATATGTAGCAGAGGAAGGCATTGTCAGGTATCAATAGGAGGGGAAGTCCTTGGTCCTGTGAAAGCTAGTTTCCCCAGTGTTGGGGAATGTCAGGGTGTTGAGGTGGGAGTAGGTGGGTGGGAGTGGGAGCAACTTTACAGAAGCACAGGGAGGGGAAAGTGATATGGGAGAGGGGGGAAAAGGGGATAACATTTGAAATACAAGTATATAAAATATAAAAAAAAACAAAAAAATTTTAAAAAGTGATACTACATGTAGATTGGCGGTGAGCAAAATCTTGGCTGTGATATTTTTTTCTGCAATCATGTCATGAAGTACTCTATAGTTTTAAAACTATAAGAAGCAAATCTCTAAGTGATGGTGTGCCAAACTTATTTGTTATCAAGTTGTATGACCTCCGTAAACTATCAAAGACTATTAATGATTATTCACAAAAAAATAACATATTACTTTAAATGTGATGTTACATAATATGACTGGAATTCAGTCACCTAAAGTTATAAGTATAAATAAACTGGAATAACAGTGAAAAGAAAGAAAGTATCCAACAAAAGAAAATCAAAAAACAGCCTGTTGTATCCTAGCTGTTGGAATACGACCAGACTCTACAACAAAAGTAAATTAAAAATAAATAAATAAATGTAGGTTGTAATGTAAGAGTACATTAAAGTATTACGTATTGTGAATGAAAAAAGAGGTTTGAGGACATAACCTAGGTATTCAAAATGTGGAGTAGGGTATGACTGTATAACAGGTATTAAGGTAACAGACACTGGCTATCTTGAAATTTTAAAAATAAAGATGTGTTTTAAATATGGCATTGCTTCTATGCTGCTCCTTGGAGGAGTGTGTGTATGGCACAACTGAGGTATTATGAGGAAATGCCACAAAAATAGACAACTTCATTTGAGAACCAGATTTCCATTCTTTATTAGCATTCATATAAGTTTTATTTGGAAAATGAAGCTCTGAATTATGAAATCCTCAAAGATAGAACAGATCTCAGACCTCTTACAAATGAAGTGTTTGTTTTCTTGGAAAATATATCATTGAAGGATAGCGTTATATGGTATGGTTCTTAGCATCTTCTATACATACATACATACATACACACACACACACACACACACACACACACACACACACACACATTTGCAAACTTAATAGTTTGTTAGTTCCTGTACCACACTGAGCCTTCATTGCCTTCTAGACTCTGTACAGAGCTCTTTATCACGCCCAGAATCCCGATTAGCACTACTAACCAACGCCTACTACTTGATGAATAGAAAACCATGCTAACAAAGGTAAAGCACGACACCCACTATCCTACTCAAGACTGTCTTTTCTTTTGAGTTTCAGCTTCTGATTCTATGGATTAATAAATGATAGTGCTGAAATTTAGGTGAAGAATCCATCTGAAATTGTGTAGCATATGGTAAGTACTTTAAAATAGTTTACTTTGTACAAGTTCTTATCATTGTAAAAGTAACCATAGGCTGTCTTAACGTAATAGATATAAACAAACGTCTGTAATAGTGTGGGGGTTTGAGGAGATTTTCCTTGCACGTCACGTGGAGATCAGAGAGTGAGACAGGCAGTGTAGAGTTCACACAGCAAGAAGCACGGGATCCTAACCGTCCTCTGCTCCCTTACGGGTCTGAGGATCATGTAGGCACAAGGTGCCTGATAGAATTTCAAGCCAGAAAGTTCTGATACTAGGCTGCTTAGGAAGAAAGGGGAGAAAATTATGAGTGTGATAGCACAAATGTTCCAATTATTAGGCTTTCAAAAGATCCTAGCTGAATACCACATTTCTCTAATGAAAATTTTATTAAAGACCACTAGGTGTGAGGCTAGCAATTAAGAAAGGCTGGATGGTTATTTTACTGTTAACAGGCAGTTACTGCTGCCCAAGCTTAAAAGACTCAACTTCAAAGCAAGTTGCTAATCTCTGAAATCTCTGTGAATTTTGTTGAAACTATACAGATTACCTTAAAAATGCAAAGTGTAGTTGTCACCCAGGAGTTGGTCCATACACCTTTCAAAAATCCAAACATTTTAATACCTGGGGGGTCATAAAGAAATTGCTACATTTTTTTCAGATCTCATGCATTATATGACATATTCATATTTACCAAGTATGTTTTGGAGGAATTTCAATTGTGAGTTAACTGAAATCCCAAATGTGTAAACAATTGTTTCAATACAGAATGGATCACATTAGAAGAGAAGACAGTGAATTTATTATTTCTTTAAGGATTTATTCATTATATATAAGTACACTGGAGCTGTCTTCAGACACGCCAGAAAGGGCATCAGATCTCATTACAGATGGTTGTGAGCCACCATGTGGTTGCTGGGATTTGAACTCAAGACCTCTGGAAGAAGAGTCAGTGCTCTTAAACACTAAGCCATCTCTCCAGCCCCGGTGAATTTATTATTAATCAGTCTTGATATTGAGCTCCGAAAATATCTTATGGAAGCCAATGAAAGGACTCTGCAGTTAGAAGGATGTGTGATGGGAGGACACCTGATAACTGGAACTCCATCCCCAGAACCCACGTGACAAGAAAAAGAATTCACTACACAAGGATGCTTTCTGATCTCTTCATGTGCTCCATGGATCATGTGCACACGTCTGCACACATGCATTAATAACACCTTTTAAAAAGAATTTGTTTTGTGACTTATATGCTATCAGGTTCTTGTGGGTACTGTAATACGGAAACTCAAACTCTGTTGATTAAATCAGGAGATATGAAGCTGATCATGGAGAAGCATGTCTGAAGTCAAAATTTGGAAGGCTTAGGAAGGAACAGGAGAACCTGAAAGGCAGATTAGGCTAGAACAAGACCCCGTTCTAAAGAAAACAACATGAGATGTACCCCCAATTGAAAAAAATCACACATCCAGAACCTAGACTTTGAAATCCAAATATCCAAAATGAATTCAAGTCTGAGCAGTCTTTTTTTTCCCTAAAATATCCAGACAGTTTATGCATGTGAAATTTCAACGTGATTTGTGTAGTGATTATCATGTACCATATTAACCCCAAGTAATGAAGGCAAAGCTGAGCTGGATGAATTGAATTTGTAATCACTGAATGCTGACTTTCAAACATATTTAAATAATACACTTCCAGAGAAACATCCCAGTTCTGCATTAGAAACCCAGGCACAATGATATCCCCTGTCTTTCTGGACCCTGCAGGTTTCCTGACTCCTGCATTCTGCATAACAAGGCCATTTCTTGCCAAAGGAATGTTTTTATTATCCAATTTTGCATGCTGACTTGTTTGTAAGTACCATCTTGTTAGATGTTTGCTGAAGAGTTTTCTTTTACATCTGTGGTTTGATATTAAAATGTGTTGCATGAATCAGCCTGGGTGTTGTTAAAGTCACTTTGAGGAGCATTTAAAACGCTTTATAAGTTTTCTTGATAAGGCATTGCTATTGTCAAAGTCTTCTGGCCTGAATACAAAACCCAGTCATTGAATACGCCTTCTCTTCATTGCCAACCAAGTTTTGCTAATGATATATATTTTCTTTGACAGTTACTCAGCCTGAATTTTTGGTAGTACATATTGTCTCCACAATCTTGGAATCAAATATCTTGACTACTTGGCAAGACTCCTTATTGCTGTTCCCATTCTCTTTGGAATATGAAGGTAAAGCAAACAAAACAAATCACAATTCTCGAAACATGAATTATGACATTCTTTCACACGTGTACTCAGTAGTATAAAAGTGAGAAGTATTCCACGTTGCCATCCGCCGAAAGGTTTTTGTTGAGTGATTATTCTAACCTCAGCTTTCTTCTGGAATCGAGGACATCATTCAGGTTGTCAGCTCTGTGGGTTTGAACCCCTAAGAAGGATATGAGGATTTCTTAAGTGGATCATATACACCTCGGGGGTCTATGTATCTACCTTTTCTTATTCCCACTGCATATCAGCATGCCAACCCCACTGCTAATGCTCTATCTTAGAATGAATGTACTTGTAAATCTTTGGATTTCTGCCCACAGACTACATGCACAGTGATAAGCTCCACTAGCAATCCTAGCCTAAAGGTGCCTTGTCAAGTCATACCTCTCACACATTCTCAATTCTTTCCAGTTTAAGTAGATATCATGGACATATCTTAAAATAGAAGCAAACGTAATATGTATTTTGACCCTTGTTAAGGACTAAAGGATTACTCATACTTCTGAAAGAGAATGAAAACTAGGATAGTGTTAGAAGATAGGATGGCAGGGGAATACACAAATTCCAGATGTTTGCCTCAGGCTCTCTTGCTTTTTCCCTTTCATGGGCCTGGGAGAACACAAAACACAAGAAACTTCAGCAAATAAATTCTATTTCACATGTTGTTTTTCGAGTACTACCAATTAATGACAATCTCTAGTGAGTCCAATTAGACTAAACAAATGAGCCTGGACACTAAGTCCAAATCAGACTCTAGACACTCATCACAAGACAGCTGCAGCAGACACAAGTAAAAATCCACTTTTTAAGATTTATTTTGATTATATATATATATATATATATATATATATATATATATATATATGTCTATGTGTTTGTATGTATACATGTTTGCTGACACCTATGAGATACTGAGGAACTGGACCTACAGGAAGTTTTGAACTCTCTGATGTGGGTACAGAAAACCAAACACAAGAAGTGTGCAAGCCCTTAACAGCTGAGACATTTTGCCAGTTTGAGAAATCTGCTGTTGTTTGCTGACATTGTTTGCTGTCCATTGACACTCATCTTTACATAACCATAATCCAATCAATATTCGGCAATGCCTTTGATCACAAAAGCATTTCTGAGGCAGACAAGCATAAGTGGTAGTCACAGCTTTCTCTGAGAAAAGCACCTACAGACCTGTTATCAGCCTACCTAGGACCAACACCCACGTCAAGCTGCAAGCCTGCTATAAACCATGGGAATAAGTTATTTGGAAACTATAGACAAAGAGCCAATACGCCCGACACTGGCTTTGGTGCATAATCAGCAAGTGAACTTTTAGGGAGAATCTTCTGTTTATGAGTTTATGGCCATGCATAATTGGGCATGGATGTGATTCAAAACTGATGCATTGTGGGAAAAGATATGAACAATGTGCCAAAGCCTACTTAATCTAGGGCTGTCAGTTACTATGGAAAATCATCCTGTTAGCTTAATAATCAACTCTTCTTTCTTTGAACCCCAAATAATAGTCCAAGCCCATGAATATTTCCCTCATCTGCCCTGCTGTCATTCTTGACAGTGTATATTTTTTCTAATCTGTGTTATTGCTTCAATTTGAATAAAGTTACCTTGCTAGTATCCCAAATCTGTATGTACTTTTACTTCATTTGTGAATAAGAAACCAGAACTTATAAACTCCCAGTCCAGACTTCAAACACCTTTTATTTCTCTAATAGAGAGGATGATGGCATATGAGGGAGGTGATGAAAACATATCTTTTTTATATGTATGTATCGCTATCAAGTCCCTAAGCTGTTTTGCAAACATATATTGAAAGAACAGGTTGGCGCAAAAGAATAAATTCTTAGCACAGAAAGGATCTAATTGCCCCAGGGGGACAAAAAGCAGGGAATAAGTGGCAAAGAGAGGAGACAGAGAATGAAGGAGATGGAAAAAGGAACAAAGGGAATAGAGGAGATTTGCCCAGGAGAGACAAAGGACTTGCTCTGGATAGAGAAGAGGCAGACATGCCCTGTAGGCAAATGACAGTTCATAAAGGGAAAGAGGGAATTCACATGTTAGGATGAGTTGGTTTCTTAATTAGGGTAACCAAAAGTGGCTTTGATTGTAGGATTTTAATTCTTTGACAGCTGGACCTTGGTAAACTTTCTCAGATAGAGGAAGAGGGTGAAAAATGAAGCAGACCTTGGTGGTTAGCTTTAGGAATGTAGTCTAATGATTTAACAAGGACTTGCCAGAGCCATATTTGTTGTGTTCAGGCTTGTCATGTTCACATGTGTGTGTGTGTATGTAGATTCATACAACGTATATACTATGTTGCATAAATGTACATTATTATAATAGTAACTATATATCCACATTTTATAAAATAACCCACTCTCATACAAGTAAATTTAGTAAAATTGAATCATGAAATATTTAATCTGATTTTATATTTATAGTATGTCATTGTGTTCAGAATATTGAGTGCCTAAAACTAAAAAGTACAGGTCACATACTCATGTTTAAGAAAATGTATTTCTTTAGATATATAAACAAATAATTCCAACATTGACATTACTGTTTTGCTTACTAAAAGAGGTTGGTGCATTTCAGGGCCTTTCCTACATTAGATTTTAAAAATGTTTTTACTTATCTTCAGGTGAAACTTTATGATGTGTGCTGTGCATGCCCAGAGGCATTCCTATATGCCACATTAACCTTTCAAGCATGTGTTCCATGACCTTGAGATAAACATGCCCTCAAATGTGATTGTCACCCTTCTTACTTAATATTTGACCTTAAACTGAAGTTTTCAGCAATGCGATCCTTATCTGAGCTTGCTCAGAAATGTATCAATCACGAAACTGTATTCCTAAATAAATATGCCTAGACTCCATAGAAAATCTGTTTCCTTTGTTTATGGAGGGCATTGTTTTGTAACTAACTTCAAAACCCTCCTTTTTTCTGAAGGTAATTGTAGAGAGAATATCCTATGTCTGTATGGATGTGGCACTTGTGAATATAAGCCTATGGCTTAGGTGGGAAATATGAGGTGAAGCATCTGGGAGGCAGAAAGAACTCTGGGATAATGCCAGGTGTAGGAGTTTGGCCTGGAAAGATGTGACAAAAAAAAATGTATATGAGCACAGATAACCAGTCACTCGGCAGAATGTAGATTAGAATAATTAGGTTACTATAAGTTATGATGTAGTCAGAGAAGAACCTAGCTGTTTTGACCAAGGAATTTATAAATTTGTCTTTAGTCTGAGTCTTATTTCTAGCAACATGGGCTTGGGAAGAATAACCAAACCTTACCCTACAGGTATTATGCATTTTTTCACTCTTATTTTGCTTCTTGGCTGTGTTCCTTTTGGCTTTGCACTTACCAAGACAGGAAGCCAAGGAGTTCAATTACACCTATGATAGTAGAAATGTATTTAAACAACAGTAACACAAATGAAGGAAGCACTGATTGCATGGAAAACACAGAGGACCAGTCCCATAGGGCTTCACTGAAAAGGCTCTATTGAAAAAAAAAAGAGTTCAGAAAAAAGCTGGAGAGAAAATGGAACATTGCTAGAGAAAACTAAATGCTTAAGGGTGAAGAAAGACTGAAAGCATGATGTGTTCGTATAGAGCCAATGGTGGATGTCTGCTGAATCTTATGTCTCCATTATTGTGCAGAAAAACCAGTAGGTGTGCTCCATTTGTTAGGAAGGCTACCTCAAGACTGTCTCTACCAACTTCAAGTAAGGGTACGATATTATGTCTTCACTGTGCTTTGATATTTCTCTTAATACTGGGAATTCACTACAACATTTTTCCAGGAAAACATTCTAATTTTTCTGCCTTAACTAATATTATTATTGTTCGGTGTATGGAGAATGTTCTTCAATGAAGCTAATGATGGATAGTCCCCAGCAGGCAGGTCCTCTGAGCAGCTAGCACCTGCAGCTAGCCATGCTGTAAAGGAAGCATGGTGAGAAGCTAATTGCCTGGGAGTGAGGAGTGGCCAAGAGGCCCTGAGGCATGAAATAGAACTGTGTTTAGATTCTTTGGGACAGTGGGGATCTCTCATCATTCATGTAGTTTAGTACACTAGAATTTACCCAGCACAGTTTGGTAATACAAACATTGAACACTGGGAGAACCAAACAAGCAAAATAGATTAAGGCAGCAGTGTTCATTGAAATTCAGAACAACTGTAAAGTCATTCCTGAACATTCCACAATGTGTACCTTCACCAGGCACAAATTTAAAACAAATACCTTTCTCAGTCCTAGTGTTAAAACTGTGACTTAGGAATATCAGCATTTTTGTTTAGCAGACTATGTAATAGCAAACATATTATTTGAACCCTTCTAAAGGTGCTAATGGCACACAATATTGCAGTTGGTATAGCTACAGCGGAAAATAGGATTAAAGTTTTACTTTTTGAGGAACTAAGAATCAACTCGAGTATTTCATACATGGTGCCAAGAGCTTTTCTGCAAAGTTATACCCAAAGACTTAGATTTTAGACAATAACTCATGGAATGCAGGCTAGCTTCAAACTTCCTATGTTGCTGAGGGGGACCTTAAAGTTCTTATACTACTGCCTTTTTCTTGAAAATACTGAGATTTCAGTTGTGCACCATCAAGGTTGGCTTTGAGTATTACAGACGATAGACTACAAGAGCTTCACGCACCCTAGGCAAGATTTTTATCAACTGAGCTTCGCATCCAATGTCCTGTAATTTTTATTTGACTGTGCAATCACAAGACCACACTGGAGCCTAAGACAGATTCTTATCCCATTTTCATCCTGATTATATGTTTTTGTTTTTATCATGCACCTGCCAATAAATTTTTGCAAATATAAGCCAAAGTTAGTCTCAATTCTATCCCTTTTAAAATTAAAACTAGTTTCATACAAAATGCCATTTCTAAAGATTTCAAAAAAATTTTTATTTCATCTTTTTTTTACATCCAGATTTTATGCCCCACCTGATCCACCCTCTGACTGTTTCACATCCCGGTCCCCCTCCCCCAACACCCAGTCTCTACCAGGATATCCCCACTGTGGCCCCGACCCAGTTCCACCAGCTCTCTAAACTTCCTGGCGCTTACAGTCTCTTATGGGTTAGCTGCATCTTCTCTGACTAATCCTAGATCCAGGAGTCCTCTGCTCTATATCTGTTAGGGACCTCATTACAGCTGGTATTTGCTGCCTGTTTGGTGGTCCAGTATCTGAGAGATCTCGGGGGTCCAGGTTGATAGGGACTGCTGCTCCTCCTACAGAGTCACCCTTCTCAGCTTTTTCCACTTTTTCCCTAATTCAACCACATTGCCAGCAGCTTCTGTCTATTGGGTGGGTATAAATATCTGCTTCTGACACTTTCAGCTGCTTGTCGGGGTTTTTTTGGAGGGCAGTCATGATAGGTCTCTTTTTGTGAGCATACCATAACTTCAGTAATAGTGTCAGGCCTTGGGAACTCCAATGGCTTATGCTCTAAGATCAAGAACTGATAAATGGGACCTCATGAAAAGCTGCTGTAAGGCAAAGGATATGGTCAATAGGACAAATCTGCAACCTATACATTGGGAAAAAAATCTTCACTAATCCCACATCTGATAGAGGGCTAATATTCAAAATATATAAACAACTCAGGAAGCTAACCACTAAAAAATTCAAACAATCCATTTGAAAATTGTGGTATAGAACTAAACCAAGAATTTACGACGGGAATCTTGAGTAGCTTAGAAACACTTAAAGAAATGTTCAAAGTCCTTAGTGATCAGGGAAAAGCAAATCAAAATGACCCTAAGATTCCACCTTATACCAATCAGAATGGCTAAGATAAGAACCTCAGAGGACAGCGTATGTTGATGAGAATTTGGAGAAAGAACACTCCTCCATTGTTGGTGGAATTGCAAACTGATACACCCACTCTGGAAATTAATCTGAAGATTCCTCAGAACATTTGAAATAGATCTACCTGAAGACCCAGCAATATTACTCTTGGGAATATACCGAAAAGTTGCCCCACTATGCCACATAGCCATGCTTTTAACTATGTTCATAGTAGCCTTATTTGTGATAGATAGAAACTGGAAACAACCCAGATGTCTCACAACAGAAGAATAGATAGAGAAAATTTCATTTACAAAATGGAATACTACTCAGCTATTAAGAATGAGGACATCTGAGTATCACAGGAAAATGGATGGAAATAAAAAATATCGTGCTGAGTGAGGTAACCAAAAGGATATTCATGTTATGTACTAACTAATAAGTGGGCATTATCCAAAACAGTACAGAATACCCAGGATACAGTCCTGAGAACTCACAAAGTTGAAGGGTCCAAGTGAGGATGCCTCAATCCCACTTGGGATAGAGAAGAAAGTAATCATAGGAGGGGGACAGGAGGGAAAGAGGGGAACACAATCAGGTATTGGGTGGGAGAAAAGGATTGAAACCCTGGGGCCCAACAGAAACAATGGCAACAGGCAACCTTGGGAGGTAGTCTGTGGGGAAAACTCCAGAATGTACCAGGGACCTTGGGGGTAAGAGACTCTAAGGTCTCAAAGGGAGGGACCTTAGATGAAATGCCCTACAGTAGAGAGAGGGAACTTGTAGAGCCCACCTCCATCAGAAAGACGTGGCATTAAGTTAGGGATGGGGTTGTCATCCCACAGTCAAACTCTGACTCATAATTGTTCCTGTCTAAATGAACTGCAGGGACAAAAGTGAAGATTCTGAGGAAATGGAGGTACAGTGACAGGCCCAAAGTGGGATCCATTGCTAAAGCTTTTACATTTAACAAGTACTTACTGTTGTCTTAAGATGTTTCCAAGTGTTTGCCATTATAAATGATACTGCAATAACTTGGATAAGTACAACTCTAGAAAAAAATCTAGAAGTCTAGTTCTAGAGTTCAAAGTTTTGCACACCGAGGCCGGCGAGAATGCTCAGCACTTTAAGGCAAGTACTGCTCTTTCAGAAGACTCAAATTCAGTTCCCAGAACCCCTGTCAGATGACTTATGGTGCCTAGCAACTTCAGTTCCAGGGTGTCTGATGCCCTTCCCTGGCCTCCAAAAGTACATGCTTGCACTCACAAGACACATAGATGTGAATACTTTAGACATAAAATAAAAATTTTAAAATACATACACTTACTGCTTTGGTAAAAATGTTGAGAATTACCTCCAATTCTTTCTTTTTTCTTCCCTTTTCACTTTTCTTTTACAGTTTTATTCCCTCAGTAGTGCTGAGTGTCTCTGTTTCAGCACTTTACTTTTCCATCTCCTATAAGTAAAATTGGTGACCCCATCCCCCGCCTTCAGCATTTATTCAGCCAAAAATCAGAGGATACCGTTATCCTTCTTCTAATAAAAATAAGAGCACTCAAACTCAGTGATGAAAACACATCGAGATTCTTTTTGTATTAGAACAGATAATCTAAAATTAACGACAAATTAAATAGGTTCTTACAGAACAGAATTCCAACCTGAATTCTGGCAGGAAAAAAAAATCCAAGTATTTCTCTGAGAATTCTGATAGTGGTTGACTTTTATTTGAGTGCAAATCTTAATCTTAGGTTCGACAAAATAATGTAATATAACCCAAAGCTCTTTAAGGTGTGTGTGTGTGTGTGTGTGTGTGTGTGTGTGTGTGTATGCACGCTTGTTGTAAACACCATTCGTGTATATGTGTGAGTGTGCATGCCACAGGTCAAGGTTAAAAATCTTCTGTTACTTTACTCCATACTCTATTTTGAGACAGGGTTTTACACCATCGACAGCCTTTTTAGGCTGTCAAAGGAATCTATTCAACATTGTGGTTCCTTGAATGCACCATCCACCCACCCCCACTGCTGCCTGGGTGCTGGGTGATCAAACAGGTCCTCAGCTGTTACCCTCATGGGGCACCATGCACCACATCCATGGAGCACCACATACTCTTCATGGGGCACTGTACCTTTGGGGGCACCACATACAGGGAGCACCACATACTAGCACCATCACTTTCTCACTGCACCACATACTCTTCTCATGGAGCACCACATACTTTCTCATGGGGCACCACATACTCTTCTCACGGAGCACCACATACTCTTCTCATGGAGCACCACATACTCTTCTCACGGAGCACCACATACTCTTCTCATGGAGCACCACATACTCTTCTCATGGAGCACCACATACTCTTCTCATGGAGCACCACATACTCTTCTCACGGAGCACCACATACTCTTCTCATGGAGCATCACATACTCTTCTCATGGAGCACCACATACTCTTCTCACGGAGCACCACATACCCTTCTCACGGAGCACCACATACTCTTCTCACGGAGCACCACATACTCTTCTCACGGAGCACCACATACTCTTCTCATGGAGCACCACATACTCTTCTCACGGAGCACCACATACTCTTCTCATGGAGCACCACATACTCTTCTCATGGAGCACCATACTTTCTCATGGAGCACTCTCACGGAGCACCACATACTCTTTCTCACGGAGCACCACATACTTTCTCAATGGAGCACCACATACTCATGGAGCACCACATACTTTTTCTCACGGAGCACCACATACTCTTTCTCACGGAGCACCACATGGAGCACCACATACTCTTTTCATGGAGCACCATACCTTTCCTCATGGAGCACCACATCATGGAGCACCACATAATTTTCTCTCACGGAGCACCACATACTCTTCTCACGGAGCACCATACTTTCTCACGAGCACCACATACTCTTTTCTCATGGAGCACCACATACCTCTTTTACTCACGGAGCACCACATACTCTTTCTCACGGAGCACCACATACTTTTCTCACGGAGCACCACATACTCTTTCACGGAGCACCACATACCTTCTCATAACCACATACTCTTTTCTCACGGAGCACCACATACTCTTCTCACGGAGCACCACATACTCTTCTCACGGAGCACCACATACTCTTCTCATGGAGCACCACATACTCTTCTCACGGAGCACCACATACTCTTCTCATGGAGCACCACATACTCTTCTCATGGAGCAACACTCTTCCAGACTCCCATTTTTTTGTTTAAGTGGTTTTGTCCTTTCATCCAGAGTGTCAAATCATTTATAACATGAAGATTAATGTTTATTTCTGGACTTTGAGGCTCTGTCAATGGTAAACAGACAGTGATTCCTGGATTTGAGGTCCATTTATTAAGATTGAAGTAACAAGCAGGCAGGAAAAAGTCACAGTGCAACAATTAAGAGCAATTATCACATTATTGAGTTTTGAGAGGTGTTTCAGTTTCGGGTAATTGATTTCAAACCAACTGTGAATCAAATAGATGCGCTTGTGACCTGCCAAGCACAGCTAGTACTTCAAGCACTCTAGCTCTCACAGACCTAAGGACTTCTCTAAGAATTGCCAAGCAGGAGAATGGTACACAGAGATAAGGTATTTTTTCTTTTTCTTTTCTTTTCCCGCTCTGGTTTGGCCATTAGTGTAAATTAATCATCTAAGAAGTTGGCTAACCTGAAGCTGCTGGCTTAGTGAGGCTAGGAAGAGTCAAAATCCTGCCCTTTAACCAAGTGCTACGTGGAGCTGAAGCTGGTTTCACTGACCTCATTTACCACAGCAAAGGCATAGAAAGAAATTTTATTCATATTGATAGGGTGCATCCCTTGTATCAGACTACTTGAAACATCTCTGTGCATTTACATCCTCTCTAAGTTCAATCCTCATTAATGCTCATTTCATAAGAAGATAGAAAATCAAGTATGCTAGCATCTCTCTCTATTATCAGCACAACATAAAGAGAACAAGCAGGGTATTTTTCGTGCATAGAGAGTACTTCATAGCAATCTGTGTGTGGTGTTCTGCGGTTCCAGAATCAGTTTCACAGTTTGAATGTTGGCCTAACCAACAGAAAGACATTGTGCTCCAGTTGGGGAAGCTGAAAGTCCCAAATTGAGGTAGTGACAGCTTGAGCTTTCTGGAAGATACAAGGAAACAAGCCCCATATCTTCTTCACTGGCTTGTTGAGAACTACTTTGTATTTTTTCCTGGATACCTCATCATTCCTTAGAGTTCACCGTGTCCAGAAACTGTACACAGGCTCCTGTGAAACCTTAAAGACTCTCCCCCTTCAGATGAGGCTGTATTTTTGAACGCCCAGCCTTAGAGTTCCACATGCGAATTTTGATGATGACACCGACCTAAAATAGCATTTTTACTCTAAGTATTTAATTTTGACTAATAAAATGGGTGATTTATTTTTCTGCAATCATGGACCAGTGCTAGTTACTGTAAGACAGGGAAAGCAGAACAGGCATTGTTCCCCAGGTGATGACTATGAAGGCATCCATTATTGATTATTTAAAGCTTCTATTTAAAATCTCTTATTTAGCACCTATGAAAATAATCAGGGAGACTTAAATACACAAAAGTATAAACAGAAAATAAGTTGCCTCTATTCTTTACTGGAGTCTCTATATGACTTTCTAATCATTTGATTCCACTAAGTCATAAACACATGTAACATAGAACTGATCCATTAGGTAGAATGAGGGTGGAATTATGTTATGCAAGAGGTTGCTTTAATGTCCAAGTTTTGGTTTTCATAGTCTGTCTTGAATAAAGAAGCATAGTATAAATTTGGACATGAATTTTTTTCTTATACCATATACCAATAAGCCAGTTAAAGATGACTGCCTAGGAGGACGATAGGAAAGAAGAGTCTAAAGGGCACATAGATTGCCAGTGCAGAGATAAGTAACTCTGTCTAATGTTAACCTAAAGCACACTGCTAGAACAGCCCCTCCCTCCTGTTTTGGAGAGAGCAGCCATTCCGCCATCGTGACATAAAACCTGATCGGGTCATAAAGCTGCCCAAGGGTATGAATCTGGGCATAAGAAAATCTTGCTGGAGGATAAGGATCGAGCTAAAATGTGGTTTTCTGACATGATTGCTACCAAGCTTCTGTTCCACGATGTTAGAAATGCCTCGCTGCAAATCAGCTTAACTGAACCAGGATATATAGGAGCCAGAGCAACACAGGCTTCATTTAAGGCTGAATTGTATCCAAACACTAAATGCATTATTAGCATGATTCCATCCTTGGGACATTTAGGTTTGATTTATATATACTACAAAAGAAACCATTCATTGTCTGACACCCATACTTAAATGGCCATCTTTTGCTTCATTTTCTAAATGTGGAAAATTTTCCAGAAGGAAAACCCTTTGCCTTGTTGAAGACTTTGTCGTCTTCCCAGCACCCTTATTACCCAATAGTACAAGTGAATCAATAGATAACGTGCATGTGCACAGTGTCCAGCTTCAGCTCCACAAAGGAAGCCAGTACAATAGAGACAGATCAATTATTCTCCTCTCATACTTTCTTGCTGAGAGACTACTAACACTACTAACACACTTCACTGTTAATGTCTAGCTTGCTCTGTCCATCCCGACTTTGAATATTGCACCACTTGCATCTACTTATTGCTGAGTTTGGCCAATAAGCATGCAACAGGCAATACCATGCCAGACAATACAATACCTGAATCATGAACAAAAGGCTTGAGTAGGTTTATAAGTTACTTACTGCACATTGCTATTAATCACTGTAGCTTTAAAGATGTGCCCGAATCTTTCAGTTCAGGTTCCAAAATGAGAAAAGTCATGAGACTGAGATTCAGCAAGATACTGCAACTGCTAACAGTGTTCAGCAAAACGTGTTTCAAGAAGGTCAGATAAATATCTTAGGCTATGGAGGATTCAGGTTTTCTGTTGGAGTGACTAGACTTCCTCACAGCAAAGCAGAAGAGCTATATGCATTATGAAAAAACGACTGTGTCTATATTCTAATCAAATTTATTTTGCCTTTTCTGGGGGATAGGTTTTCAGACAGGCTCTCAGTGTGCTAGGACTTATCACAAAAACTAAGCCAGACTTGAATTCAGAGACATGACTGCCAAGTGCTTGGATTGAAAGCATAAACCACTATGTTTGGCTTTACATTTTATTTCAAAACCAGACATAGATTGATTTTGACCATATCTCATTGTTTGCTTTAGTGTCCCTATTATACTTTCTTTCCCTCTAATTAAGCATATAAGATATAAAGGATGTATATAAACATAAAAATAGATTATATGGTTACGTTGAGTAATAAACCCAGTCTCTTTCCAACATTAGAGTAAAATCTGTGGCGCATCATTTCCCACTGCATCTCTACAGTATTAATGCTGCTGCTGAACATTTTGACCTAATATTTCTCTTAGGCATCTGATGCTGATGGACCTAGCTGAATATTCAGACTGTGACAAGACAGGAAATTCTTTCTTGCACTCAAATGTACCTCTATCTCTGAAGCTTCCCTACATGCTAAGACAGTGTGAAAAAGACTTTCAAGATCAAAGGAAAGAGATGAGAAGGAACCCCCATGGTCAAGCGTAGTTTTTGGCTTTTTTCTTTTATCCTCTTCTTGAGGCATAGTGTGTGCCAATAAGCACAATATTACCAATAATCTCAGGAACAAATCTTCTAATGCTACATACCATTATTTTGTTGCCTTGTTAATTAAGATCTAAGTCTACCATTGTTCAGACAGCCTTCTGGACTCAGCTCAAAATGGAGGACTCTCTTTACAAGCAGGGCCTCATTTTTTCCAACCACAATCCCCACACACATCTACCTGAAGAATGTCATGTATCCATACTTAGATTACATGTTTAACTTCCTTTCTCCTAATGAGAACTCATTCAGCTAGCACCTGAAATTCCTAGACTGCCTCTCCATGCTAATGAGGCATCTTGGTACCTTAAGCCTTCATCCTTTGCCCATACTGGGTATTCTGACTCAATATATAAGCCTTGGATCATCCCAAGTAAATTTGATTCCCTGCAGCTGGTCCAGATGTCATCATGACCTTATATTCATAGGGCTTCTGAACTCTGCATCTATCATCCATCATCTCTCCTCCATTGGCCCTCATGGACAGATATCAGCTGATGATCCACAGGGACAGGGAGGGTCACATATTTTATGTTCTGTACCCCCATGTCCTTTATGAGTTTTCATTTTCAAAGTGTCTAAGTCCTGCATTGGAGAACAAGTCTGGTCATCCTTTGTGATATCACTGGTGCTTTCCTACCTCCATTATCCTCTCTCTTAGTTGTGATTAGAGCTTGCAAGCTTGCTCGTGTCCTGGTACATTTACTTTCTATTCTTTATGTGCTAAGATCTTAGAATTACTAGCTCATGCAGGTCATTCAGGCTCAAATTGAAACACTACTACCTGACAATCCTCCTTTTTATACTAAAGCTAAAATAATTATCTTGTGACTTTATGTTATATTACAGAATTTAAGTGTTTTCCAAGGTCTTACAACTCTATAAAAATTCAAATCACCATATTTTGCATTGCTATGTTGGTAATCACTCTCTCTTTCTCTCCCTGTCTCTGTCTCTCTCCCTGTCTCTGTCTCTCTGTCTGTCTCTGTCTCTGTCTCTCTCCCTGTCTCTATCTCTCTCCCTGTCTCTCTGTCTCTGTCTGTCTCTGTCTCTGTCTCTGTCTCTCTCTCTCTCTCTCTCTCTCTCTCTCTCTCTCTCTCTCTCTCTCTCTCTCTCTCTCTCTTGCATCCAATATGAAAAGTTCTAGTAGCCTTTAAAGTCCATGAGAAAAAAATATACTCTGCTAAGTGATGCACCTAGCATCTGTTAAGTGAAAAAACACCCGTGTCATCTAGCAAAATACATATTATATGATGACTAAATAGGAATCCAAACTCAAGGAGGAGTAAGGGTATGATCTGAAATTTTAGTTGACTAAAACTTGTGAGAATCATAATAAAAGATAACATCTGGCCTAGGGAGGAGACTTCGTCAGTAAAGGATATTCCCAGGTGTCATGAGGGTCTGAGACTGATTTCCAGAGTCCATGTAAAAGAAAACAAATCTGGCATTGATTGCACATGGATGTGATCTCAGCACTAAGGTGACAGAGGCAAGTGGAGTGGATCACCAGGGTTGTCTGGCTATCCTAGACAACTTGATAAGTTCTAGGCCAGTGGTACTCCCATTCTCAAAACAAACAAACAGACAGACAAACCAACCAGCAAAACAAATAGATAGATGGTACCAGAGAAACAACACCCAAGGTTGACTTCTGCTCTATATTACAGACATACACATGAACCAACAAAGCATCTCTTGCGCACACAATAACACACTCAAAGACAAACACACAAATATCCATTCAGATATGCATATGCACATGAACACAAATGCACACACGTGTATATATATATATATATATATACACACACATGTGAAAACAACTCACATGTACTCACATGAAGAAGTATACATTCTAATAAATGTACAGAAATGAATACACAGTAAGAATATCAACATACATCCCATCGTGCGATGATAATCCTTTTGTATACATGTAAAGGTTGTTTTTGTATTCTTCAAATGTTGATTTATATATGAAGGGAGAGTTGTGTACAGACCATACTTTGGTATTGTTATTTTATTGAATCATCTCCTACCTAAGTATTTTTTGATCATATACTTCTCTCATCTTCCTATTGGTTTAATAAAGACCTTATGGATAATAGCTGGGCAAGAGAGGAAAGGCAGGACTTCCAGGCAGAGATAGTAACTCTGGAGAATAATTGAGAGAGAGAAAATTTTGTCAGCAGGCATGGAAGAAATCAGACATACCTCAACTGTGTGAGACATAATGGGCCATGTAGCAAACATTGTCTAGAATATACCAGTTAATTAAGTTATATCGGATAATTGAGAAGTAGCCTATAGGGCCTAAGCTTTCATAAATATTAATAAAACTCTGTGTCATTATTTAGGCGCTGGCATGTCTAGACAGTCTGACAATATAAACATACACACATGCATACATACACATACACACACACATTTACACATGCACAGAGAGAGAGAGAGAGAGAGAGAGAGAGAGAGAGAGAGAGAGAGAGAGAGAGGAAGTTGCTCTGAGATGAGCATAGATGGAGTTAGTTCTCCACAGAGACCCTAATAATAGAACAAGACTCTATGGAACTCTAAACAATATGCAGAGTGTTGTTTTAATTTCTTGAAAGAATACATTGGAACACTTAACTTGAGCATCCAACTGGTAGTCTTCAAAGTAAGACACTGGTTTGACAATACACTTGTGAATAGAAAAATGCAAGAGATAAAACTCAATAATGCTCAACATGTGTCATGTCAAGACTTACTGAGTGGACACAACACACTCTACTTCTGTAGGTATTAAGTAAAGGTTAGCATTAGACCATGAGTTTAGCATTTGAACAGACCTTAGCATTTGACCATAAGGCCTCAAAAACCACAAGTACCATGAAGACTATTGCACAGAATATATTTAAGTTTTAAATTCTATCAAAATTAAAATAAAAAAAGAAACTTACCTTTGCAAATTGCCTTATTTTAGGATAATTTTTATTCTATCCCTCCAGAATTGTCACAGGTTATCCCATTTCAGTGAAATGACTCCTTTATTTCCCTTACTTCTGTATTTCTATTAATTTATATAGGCCCCTTCCAATACATAATAGGCTCTAGGCTAAGCAGTATGTTTGACACAGACAAATCACATAGTAGATGTTTCTTAAACCAGAAACATTATCCAAGTGTGGATATTATGCAAAATTGCCACTGTCTATGATGGCCTTCTGCCATGACAAAAATATAATAAACCTAATAATTTAGTTTTTAGTTAAAAGTCTTAATTACATTTATTTTTATTGTAAGATTCCTTTTATTTATTTTTTAATTTATTTTATTTTTTATTAGATATATTTCTTTACTTACAATTCAAATTTTATTCCCTTTCTCAGTTTCCTGTCCATAAGCCCTCATCCCCTCCCCTTTCCCCATATGGTGTTCCTGCCATCCACCCTTAGTTACCCCCCACCGAAATTGCCCTGCACTGGGGAGGTCCAACCTTGGCAGGACCAAGGGCTTCCCCTTCCACTGGTGCCCCAACAAGGCTAATCTCTGCTACATATGCAGTTGGAGCCTTGGGTCAGTCCATGTATAGTCTTTTAGCAGTGGTTTAGTCCCTGGAAGTTCTGGTTGGTTGGCATTGTTGTTCTTATGGGGTTGCAAGCTTTTTCAGCTCTTTCAATCCTTCCTCTAATTCCCCGAAAGGGGGTCCTGCTCTCAGTTCAGTGTTTTGCTGCTAGCATTGACCTCTGTATTGGACATGCTCTGGATGTGTCTCTCAGGAGAGATCTATATCTGTTCCCTTTCAGCCGGCACTTTTAGCTTTATCACTCTTACCTAGTGTTGGTGGGTGTATATATATGGGTCACATGGGCCACATGAGTGACAGGCTCTGAATGGCTGTTTCTTCAGTCACTGCTGTAAACTTCCATATCCTCTCCTATGGATACCCTTTAAAGAAGGAGTGGGAGCATCCACATTTTGGTCATCTTTCTTCTTGAGCTTCCTGTGGTCTGTGGATTGCACCATCGGTAATTTGAGCTTTTGTGCTAATATTCACTTATCAGTGAGTGCATACCAACCGTGTTCTTCTATGATTGGCGTACCTCACTCAGGATGATATTTTCTAGTTTACCTATGAATTTCATGAAGTCATTGTTTTTGGTAGCTGAGTAGTCCTCCAATCCATTGTTCTGTTGAAGGGCATCTGGGTTCTTTCCAGCTTCTATCTATTATAAATAGGGCTGCTATGATCGTAGTGGAGCATCTGTCTGTGTTGTATCCTGGAGCATCTTTTGGGTAAATGCCCAGGAGAGGTATAGCTAGGTCTTCAGGTAGTGCAATGTCCAATTTTCTGAGAAACCTCCAGACTGATTTCCAGAGTGGTTGTGCCAGGTTGCAATTCCAACTATGGAGGAGTTTTCTTCTTTCTCCACATCCTCCCCAGCATCTGCTGTCACCTGAGTTTTTTTATCTTAGTCATTCTGACTGTTGTAAAGTAGAATCTCAGGGTTGTATTGATTTGCATTCCCCTGATGACTAAGGATGTGGAACATTTCTCTAAGTGCTTTTTGGCCATTTGAAAGTCCTCAGTTGAGAATTCTTTGTTTAGCTCTGTACCCCATTTTTAATAAGGTGATTTGGTTCTCTGGAGTCTAACTTCGTGAGTTCTTTGTATATTTTGGATATTTGTCCTCTATCAGTTGTAGGACTGGTAAAGATCTTTTCCCAATCTGTTGGTTGTTGTTTTGTCCTAAGGACAGTGTCTTTTGACTTAGAGAAACTTTGCAGTCTTTTAGGTCCAATTTGTTGATTCTTTATCTTAGAGCATAAGCCATTGGTGTTTTGTTCAGGAAATTTTCCAAAGTGCCCATGTGTTTGAGACTCTTCCCCCAATTTTTCTTCTATTAGTTTTAATGTATCTGGTATGATGTGGAGGTCCTTGGTCCACTTGGACTTAAGCTTTGTACAGGGTGATAAGAATGGATCTATTTGCATTCTTCTAGATGTTGACCTCCAGTTGAACCAGCACCATTTGTTGAAAATGCTATCTTTCTTCCATTGGATGGTTTTAGCTACTTTGTCAAAGATCAAGTGACCATAAGTGTGTGGGTTCATTTCTTGGTCTTCAATTCTGTTCCATTGATCTATCTGCCTATCTCTGTACCAATACTATACAGTTTTTATGACTATTGCTCTGTAATACTGCTTGAAGTCAGGGATGGTGATTCCCCCACAAGTTCTTTTATTGTTGAGTACAGTTTTTGCTATCCTGGGTTTTTTGTTATTCCAAATTAATTTGCAAATTGCTATTTCTATCTCTGTAAAGAATTGAGTAGCAATTTTGATGGGGAATGTATTGATCCTGTAGATTGCTTTTGGCAAAATGGCCATCTTTACTATATTAATCCTACCAATCCACGAGCATGGAAGATATTTCCATCTTATGAGATCTCCCTCAATTTCTTTCTTCAGAGACTTGAAGGTCTTGTCACACAGATCTTTCACTTGCTTTGTTAAAGTCACACCAAGATATTTTTTATTATTTGGGACTATTGTGACTATTGTCATTTCCCTAATTTCTTTTTCAACCTATTTATCCTTAGAGTAGAGGAAGGCACTTATTTGTTTGAGTTAATTTTATACCCCAACTCTTTGCTGAAGTTGTTTACCAGGTTAAGTAGTTCTCTGGTGGAACTTTTGGGGTCACTTAAGTACACTATCATATCATCTGTAAATAGTGATATTTTGACTTCTTCCCTTCCTGCTTGTATCCCTTTGACCTTCTTTCATTGTCTCACTGCTCTGGCTAGGACTTTGAGTACTATATTGAATAAGTAGGGAGAGAGTGGGCAGCCTTGTCTAGTCCCTGATTTTAGTGGGATTGCTTCAAATTTCTTTCCATTTAGTTTGATGTTAGCTACTGGTTTCCTGTATATGGTTTTTACTTTGTTTAGATATAGGCCTTGAATTCCTGATCTTTTCTGGACTTTTATCATGAAGGAGTGTTGAATTTTGTCAAATGCTTTCTCAGCATCTAATGAAATGATCATGTGTTTCTTATCTTTCAGTTTCTTTATATAGTGGATCACATTGATGGATTTTCATATATTAAACCCTCCCTGCATCCCTGGGATGAAGCTTACTTGATCATGATGGTTGATCATATTTATGTGTTCTTGGATTCAATTTGCAAGAATGTTATTGAGTATTTTTGCATCAATATTCATAAGGGAAATTGCTCTGAAGTTCTCTTTCTTTGTTGGGTCTTTGTGTGGTTTCAATATCATAGTAACTGTGGCTTCATAGACAGAATTTGGTAGTGCTCCATCTGTTTCTATTTTGTGGAATAGGTTGGACAGTATTGGTATGAGGTATTATAAGAAGGTTTGATAGAATTTTGCACCACAGCTACCTGATCCTGGGCTCTTTTAGGTTGGAAGACTTTTAATAACTGCTTCTACTTCCGTAGGAGTTATAGGGTTGTTTAGATGGTTTATTTGTTCCTGATTTAACTTTGGTACCTGGTATTTTTCTAGAAAATTGTTCATTTTCTCCAGATTTCCTAGTTTTGTTGAATATAGGCTTTTGTAGTAGGACCTGATGATTTTTTTAAATTTCTTCAGATTCTGTTGTTATGTCTCCCTTTTTATTTCTCATTTTGTTAAATGAGATAAATTCTCTGTTACATCTGGTTAGTCTGGCTAAGGGTTTCTCTATCTTGTTGATTTTCTCAAAGAAGCAGCTCCTGGTTTTTTTGATTCTTTGTATAGTCCTTTTCATTTCTACTTGGTTGATTTCAGCCCTGAGTTTGGTTTTTTCCTGTTTTCTACTCCTCTTAGGTTTATTTATTTCTTTTTGTTCTAGAGTTTTTAGATGTGCTTTCAAGCTGTTGACATGTGCTCTCTCCTGTTTCTTTTTGCAGGCACTCAGAGCTATGACTTTTCTTCTTAGTACTGCTTTCATTGTGTCCCATATGTTTCTGTATGTTGTAGCTGCATTTTCATTAAATTCTAAGAAGTCTTTAATTTCTTTCTTTATTTTTTTCCATGACCAAGTTGTCATTGAGTAGAGTATTGTTCAACTCTCATGTATATATGGGCTTTCTGTCATTATTGTCATTATTGAAGACCAGTCTTAGTCCATGGTGATCTCATAGGATGCATGGGATTATTTCTACTTTCCTGTACTTGTTGAGGACTGCTTTAAGACCAATTATATGGTCCATTTTGGAGAAGGTTCCATGAGGTGCTGAGAAGAAGTTATATCCTTTTGTTTTAGGATGAAATGTTCTATAGATATCTGTTAAATCCATTTGGTTCATAACTTCTGTTAGTTTCTCTATTTCTCTGTTTAATTTCTGTTTCCATGATCTGTCCATTGATCATGGGGTTTTGAAATCTCCTACTGTTATTGTGTCAGGTGTAATATGTGCTTTGAGCTTTAGTAAGGTTTCCTTTATGAATTTAGGTGCCCTTGCATTTGGAGCATAGATATTTAGGATTGAGAGTTAATCTTGGTAGATTTTTTCCTCTGATCAATATGAAGTGTCCTTCCTTATCTTTTTTAATGACCTTTGGTTGAAAGTCAATTTTATTCGATATTAGAATGGCAACTTCAGCTTGTTTCTTCAAGCCATTTGCTTGGAAAGTTTTCTAGCCATTTACTCTGAGGTATTGTCTGTCTTTGTCTCTGAGGTGTGTTTCCTGCATGCAGCAAAATGCTGGGTCCTCTTTATGTATCCAGTCTCTTAGTCTATTACTTTTTATTGGGGAATTGAGTCCATTGATGTTGAAAGATATTAAGAAATAGTGATTGTCACTTCCTGTTATTTTCATTGTTAGAGGCAGAATTATGTTTGTGTCTCTCTCTTTTGGTTTCATTGCAAGGAGATTATATTCTTGCTTTCTGTAACGTGTACTTTCTCTCCTTGTGTTGGAGTTTTCCATCTATTATCTTTTGTAGGGCTGGATTTGTAGAAAGATATTGTGTAAATTTGGTTTTGTCATGGAATATCTTGGTTTCTCCATCTTTGTTAATTGAGAGTTTTGCTGGATATAGTAGCTTATGGTGGCATTTGTGTTCTCTTAAGGTCTGTATGACATCTGTCCAGGATCTTCTGGCTTTCATAGTCAGTGGTGAGAAGTCTGGTGTAATTCTGATAGGTCTGCCGTTATATGTTACTTGACCTTTTTCCCTTACTGCTTTTAGTATTCTTTCTTTGTTTTGTGCATTTGGTGTTATGACTATTACGTGACGTGAGGAATTTCTTTTCTGGTCCAATCTATTTGGAGTTCTGTAGGCTTTTTGTATGTTTATGGGCATCTCTTTCTTTAGGTTAGGGCAGTTTTCTTCTATACATTATTGAATACATTTACTGGCCTTTTAACTTGGGAGTCTTCACTTTCTTCTATACCTATTATCCTTAGGTTTGATCTTCTCATTGTGTGCTGAATTTCCTGGATGTTTTGGCTAGGAGCTTTTTGTGTTTTCCATTATCTTTGATGGTAGTATCAATGTTTTCTATGGTATCTTCTGCCCCTGAGATTCTCTCTCTTATCTCTTGTATTCTGTATCTATTACTCTTTGTCTCTTCCTTAGGTTTTCTACCTCCAGGGTTGTCTCCCATTGTGCTTTCTTTATTGTTTCTATTTTCATTTTTAAATCCTGAATGAATGGTTTTGTTCAATTCCTTCATCCGTTTGAATGTGTTTTCCTGTAATTCCTTCAGGGAATTTTGTGTTTCCTTTTTAAGGGTTTCTACTTGTTTACTTTTGTTTTCCTGCATTTCTTTAAGGGAGTTCTTTATGTTCTTCTTAACATCCTCCATCATTATCATAAAATGTGATTTTTTAAATCTAAATCTTGCTTTTCAGGTGTGTTTGGATATCCAGTATTTTCTTTGGTAGGAAAACTGGGCTCTGATGATGCCAGGTAGTCTTGGTTTCTGTTACTTTCATTCTTGAGCTTGCCTCTAGCCATTGGGTAGTCTTTGGAGTTTGCTCGTCTTGCTATTTCTGAGAGTGACTTTACCCTCCTCTAGGCCTCTTTGTTGGCACTCCTGTAGACCTGTTTTCCTGTTTTCTTTCAGTCTTTTCTGAGAGCAGATCCTCTGATTTTAGGTGTGTAGGCACTCCTGGTGTCTGTCTTTGAGCTCTAGGTGCCTGCCGACTGGAATCAGATAGGTCCTGCCCTAGGTTACTCATAGGTCCTTGCACCCAGCAGGCACAGTTGACACTAGGCAATTCCCTCTTTAGTATGGAGTGTGGGCAGAGGGTAGTCTCCTCTGACTTCTCAGGAGTGTCCACACCTCAGAGGGTCCAGCTCTTTCCCTCACAGGATTTGAGTGCAGGGAGCTGTTTGCCTGTTTCAGTTCAGTCCTGGGTTCAGACCAGAACTGCAGGAATGGCAGCTGACTGTTCTTATATCCCTGAGGCACTGTGCAGTTTCTCCTTGGACGAGGGATGTGGCCAGAGGTATGCAGAAGTGGCAGTCTGCCCTGTGGTTTCAGGTTGCCTGTACTTCTGGGTGTTCAGCTCTCTACTCCATAGGATTTGGGTGCAGGGAACTCAATAATATATATTGGGCTATATATATATATATATATACCACAGAATAACAAGAATAACATTAATACATTTGCTCTCTCCTTGTAACATGTAGGTCCCTGGGATTGATCTCAGATTGTTTATCATGAAAGCAGGTGCACTTACAGTCTCTCAAACTATGGATTTTTAAAATATTACTTTAATAATTTGTCATATTAATGGTTGTAACACATCTATTATTGCTGTAGAAATAGATCGAGGATCCAGAAGGAAGAGACTTAGTTTGTTTTAGTGAGATGGGTCTATGTCAGAATTCCCACAAGACAGGAGGGATACAAGCTATCTCAAGTTCTTCTTTAAGGATCTCATCTCTCCCAAGATGCATTCTCATGACTAATCACATCTCTAAAGATCCTCTTCTTCAATCCACAACACTGAGAGTTTGGTTTTGAAATTCAAATTTTGGAGAGATACAATCTTCAAAACTGTCATGACCATAAGGAACATTTGGTGATTACCACTAGAACTCCATCAAATATCATCTTTCTGCATCTAGTTGTGATTTTATCTCCTTTTTAAAACCACACATCTTCCCTTACAGACACAAACAACATATGCCCATTTGTGAACCAAAACCCAAGCTTCTGTATTGCAGCAGATGCTGGCTTTTTATGTTCTGTGAAATTAAAAACCCTCTTTATCCTGTACTGTGGCTTGAGTACATGCCTTCTCAAAGACATAAAGATTGTCTGCAATTAAAAGCCAGGGTTATGAACTGAGCTGTGTGGAGGGCAGGGTCCACTGGACAAGTTCTACACTGCACATTTATTTAGGAGAGATTTTTTTTAGTTCCATTTCCCCACTGTTTCTAACATTTCTTGAAGAGAAAGTAATAAAAAGCCTTTAAAATATGCAGGTAACATGGGAAACCTTCAATGAGAGTGTTCAGGTGCCACATAGAGGGGAGAGGTGATATCTCAGCTCAGACTTTCCACTTCTGGTAGCATTGAGGGCAGAAGTATCTTAGAATAGGAAATGAAGAAAAGCTCATCTTTTCCTGATATTTGGCCTTAATTTGAATATGAAATTTAAAAGACCTAGAAGGACGGAAATGAATCATTTATGACGCCCTTAGAAACTCCAACTCATCCTGAGACTGGAAAAGTACTCAATGAAACCCAAGCCTCTCAGGCAACATGGGTGTCTGGGCTACTGTGACCTGGCACAGCATGTGCTAAAAGCTAAAGCCTGGAACTGACTTACACCAGAAATAGGAATAAACACTCCTAAAGAAAGTGGAATCATTCTCAGGGTGCCACACTCCATCACTCGAAGAAATTCATATTAACCCTTGAAGTAGAGTCTTCACTTTAATTCTTTCTTGAGTTTCTGGGAGCTCCTTAAATGTTATCAACGAGTCCTTCTTTTCTTTCCTCTTTGTAAATATTTTATTATAACTCTGTGTCACTGTAGAGAGTTGATGGGTTATGCTAGTCACTGAGATCAGTAGAGAAGTTTAATCAATTCCTAAATAATAAATCAACTTTTTGTGCCCTTTGTAATCTCAATGTAGCATATTGCAATTCAGGGCCATTACACTACATTTATCTTTAATGAATAATAAATGGTACATTGGTATTGACTGAACAAGCGATTAAATATTCCATCAGTAGCAGAACACAGAAATATTTTTAATTATTAATAAACCACAAGCTTGGCTTGTCAGGTACAATCATCTTTTGTTGGGTACAACTTATTTTCTTTTTATTATCATAGACAAGTGCAATTAAATGTCATTTTGATCCACCTCTGGATAGTTTCAATTCTCTGAAGACTGCTAGCCTCTGCGTTCCCTAAATGTAAAGGGTGACGGGCTTGGGAAAGAATAATGAACATGAGGGATGTATAGGTTATGTAAAACAACTAAAGAAAAGCAATAGGAAATATGGCTACTTAGATCAATTACTCTACTTTGAGTTCAAAGGAAACCTACAACAAAGTGCCCATGAAGTGTTGAAGAATGTGAATATGAAGGATGTGAACACCATGTCAGGGAAATGGCTCAGTGGATATATGGCTTGCTGCTTAAACTTGAGTTCAAATATTCAGAACCCACTAATAGGATGATTGCACTAGAGTAATTTTGTAACCCCAATGCTCCTCCACTGAGAAAAGAGATGAAGTCAGTAGAATTCCCAGATGCTCACAAGTCCTCTCACATGATAGACAACAGCAAACAACTACAGAGCCTATATTGAAACAGGAGTTTTCCTCTGGCCTCCATGAATGTATTTGTACTCTCATACAAAAATGTACACATGTGTACACACATAGTATATATGTGTGTGTCTGTCTCGTATATGAATCTGTCTATATGTATATTTGCCAAAACTTAAACTTAATCTTTATTGTGGCTGCTAAGAAATAATGACTGTTTTTCAAAATTATTATGTTTCTTTTTAAAGGATGTTTGACTTGGAAATAAGATAAAGGAAGTAGCTTAAGGTTGCTCAATCATTTTAAGTGTACAGGTGTGATACAATGCTAATTCTCTCCTTAAGACACAGCTCCAAGGCATTAAAGACATTATTTCATAGTTTTGGAAGACAAGAGGGAGGGAAGAAGAGAGAGAGAGAGAAAGAGAGAGAGAGAAAGAGAGAGAGAGAATAAAAACATGAAGCCCTTCATTTCTTACTTAGGTCATCACAACTTCTGAGAAATTAATTCTGTTAATTTTTTTTCTTCCTTTTTATTTTTATTTGGAATTGACAATTAATTGTACAATTTAAGGGTACAATGTTATGTGTTTATGCATGAATAACTCAAATAATGACCAATTAGAGTATATTATCAACTAAAATATGTTTTATCTTTTTGCTGAAAGTTGCAAAGTTCTTTCTTCTAGCAATCTGGAAGCATCCAAAGTTGACTGCACAGAAATCTCACTGTGTAGCAGAATTGCAGAATTTCCTCTTTCTTCTTGTTATTTTAAATAAGCTAACTAACCTGTTCATACTCTTTACACTCCTCAGTATCTGCTTATCACCACCACCACCACCACCACCACCACCACCATAATCATCATCATCAATATCATTTTCTTCTTCTTCCTCCTCCCCCTCCTCCTCCCCCTCCTGTTCTTCTTTCTTCTTCCTCTTTCATCTCATAATTATCATTACAAACTTGTTCTTTGTCTTCTTTTCTTATTCCTCCTCCTCCCTTTCTTCTCCCTTCTCTTACCTTCCTCCTCCTTTCCCCTCCTCCTCCTCCTTCAACTTGTTTTATGTCTTACCTGTGGTATATGTTCAGGCCTTGGCAGCTACTTGTGCCCAGAATATAATGGTCGTCTCCTATTCAGCTACGTCTTAATGTTCAGGTTGTTTCAATGAATGTTGAGTTGAGCAATCCCAGTGATTGTACTTCATGGACTTTCACATGCCATCAAAAGTTGGATGGCCATGGCCTTACGTACTGTGCATGCTTAGGCTATCTTATTCACCTTTATCAGGAATGGGAGAGGATAAGAGGTCAAATATCTATGGGCATATATAGGAAGAACTCTTAGTTAATATAGAATAGAGATACTTGTACATCTTTGTTTATTGAAATATTACTTACTAAAGTCAAATTATAGAATCAATCTTGTTTCCTGTCAACAGATAAGTGGACAAAGATCATCATATACATCCACACACAAACATAAATACATACATAAATACATACACATATATGTGAATACATATGCCCATATACACATATTTTCATATAGAAAGAGGATGATCTATCATTAGTATGAAAATGGTTACAACCTAAGTTATATTCGGACACACACACAAAGGCATGTCTTCATGTCTACTTGTTTTCTCTCATGTTTTGATCTATATTTTCTACATATAATTATGAGGTACATAGAACATAGAAGTATAAATGCAACTTCCTGGGGTATGAATGTGAATAAAAGGATGGGGAGGAGATAGAGGGAGGAAGAGCAAAATGTATATGGTCAAAGTATTCAATAAATTACATAAAATAGCTTTTGTGAAGACACTCACTACAAAGAATATAGGCTAATAAAATTTAAAATAATAATAGTAGTAGTAAAAACGATTGTTATTGCCTACCTGAAATGGACACTGGAACCCTTACTGCCCCAGTCTCATGATCTGAACTGTCAAAATAAACTTTTATACATCACATATGTAAAACCATGTAATAATTTTTTTTGGTTTATGGATTATTTTAGTACAGTATTTTCCAAGTTTATCCATGTTGTTGCAAATAGTATAATGCCTGTGTTTCTTTAAAGGTTTAATTTTATGTATATGAGTGTTTTGCCTGCATATACATATGTTCACCATAGGTAGTAGGGATGATGGGTAATATTTGTAGTTTATCCCTTAGGTGAGTGATGATGTATTTGTATATGAGGTATGTGCACACATGTGCATGTGTACATGTGCAGTGGACCATCAGCCCATGTTTACAGGCAGAGGCCAGAGCAGCTTATCTGATGGGCTATCACACTCCTTCCTTGAATCCTCAACACTGAACATTTCACTGAACCAAAACTCCCTCTCCCCTTTTGTCTGATTTTTCTTTTGGCTAGACTGGCTGGGTAGTGACTCTAATGTAATTGCAGTATTTCTGGTAGGTATAAGATTTACATACACACACACACACACACACACACACACACACAGAGAGAGAGAGAGAGAGAGAGAGAGAGAGAGAGAGAGAGAGAGAGAGAAGAGAGAGAATACTGAGGGTGTTCAGGTGGATCCAAGCACACTCAGATTTTATAACAGGGTTTGCAATTTGAATTCACATCTCTGTGTTCTTATCAAGTCAGTCATATTCTGTCTTCCATAACTACTTTTCTTAATCTATTTATTCTTCAGGTTATTTCCCATAAAGTACAGAAAACTTCATTTACTCAAGGGACATTTTAAAGTATGTAAGAGAACAAGCAAATAATTATAACAAGTTATGGAATATAATTTTATTATTAATATTTATTTTATAATTACACCAAGATATACATATTTATAGAGGGGAAATGTTTTACCAATATTGGGGTCTCTTGGTCCTTAACCCAAAGACATATGCTGATGCAGATAGCTCATTATGTGGAGTGATAGAGTTAATCCCTTAGAATGAAGAAGCTTTTTGTGCCAATTTCTTTTACACTTGTGCAACCCCATACCAAACAGATAGTCTGATAGTCTTACTAAGAATGGCCCACACATTCTGTTTCAATTGTACACTCACTGGAAGTATACTTATTGTGTACTGTTTTGCATTTGTTTTTCAAAAAAATTGTGCTCCAATTAAGTGCTGCATTTTTGTAGGTAGAGAACATATGTCTGAGACATGATCAACAATGCTTCAGTATTGGTAGATTTATTGAAATGAAGAACATTCTGGAATTGAAACAGGCGAATTGTATGTTTAAGGCCAGCCTGAGCTACATAGTAAAACTGTTTCACAAAATAAAACAAGATAAACTAAGAGAGAATAAAGGAATGGACATTAGAAGAAAGAAGACAATACCAAGAAAACTCTCATGTCTTATTACTTTATACACATATGGCCTGAGTTGAATCACAATTACACATTTTTCTAAATTGGTTTTCAATGACATGATGTACGAGGTTCAATCACTCTGTCCATTAACCTGGGATTATGATAGAGTCAATTTTATAGGATTATACTAAGTATTAAATATAAAAAGCCATTTAGGTGTCTACAATAAGGTTAATGGTTAATATAGTTCAGTCATTTTTCATTTTATTCTTATTATTAATAGATATCTGACTATATTATATTAAAATACTAGACAAAACAGAAAAGCTGCCATCCTGTCTCACAGAGTACAAGATCATCATGCTCTTAAAGCTATTATCTGAGAATATATTGAAACATGTGGTGCCAAAATTAGCTACCCGGGGATTATTGACCTTTATATTATTGAAAATTTACTTAATAAAATAGAATCAATACTATTTTCTGACACACTATTTATCATTATAATTTTACTATTCTTTTATTCATGTTATATATATATATGTGTGTGTGTGTGTGTGTTTGTGTGTGTGTGTGTGTGTCTGTCTGTCTGTCTTTGGGTACGTGAATGCTATGGTGTATGTGTGGTAGTCTGGTACATCTTGCAAGAAATGATTTTCTGTGGGACATCGTGTGAGTTTCAGGGACTGAATTCAAGTCGTCATGTTTGGAGTAAGTTCATTTAGCCAGTAAAGTCATTTTACTAGAGCAACCCCTGATGTAATCTGCATAGTATCTTGTATGCACTGAAAATTTGAAAAGTTGGGCAACAGTATGAGTTCAAGTCTCTAGCAACTATGTAAGAGAAAACAACGCTCAGCATGTATTCCTATCGCTCTGGGGTAGAGACAGGGGAAGAGTGGGAGCCTGCTGTCTTCCACGCTTCTGTAGGTTCCGTGAGAGAACCTGTCTCAAAGGATTAAGGTAGAATGTGATAGAGAAGGACATCTGATGTCTTCCTCAATCCTCTGGACATGTACAGTGGTGGATGTGACTTCACGCAGTTAAAGCATGATAGAAATGGAAAGAAAAGGAGAAAGGAAGAACATAAAGAGAGGAGGAAGGAAAGAAGGAAGGAAGGGGAGGCAGGGATGGAAGGAGGGAGAGAAAGAAAGCAAGAAATGTTCTGAAAGAGTTGAAGTTGTGTGAAATTGAGAGAAACAAAAAGAAGAGCACAGTATCTAGAAACCAGTTTCTGCTGAGATGAAGCATTTGCTGACAAGAAGAGAAATGTCCCCTTTCTGCCTTCCTGTTTATTACTTAGCTCTTCCCATCTTGAGAAAGAAGATTAAGATCCCAGCATCCCAGAGACTCAGAACACCAAAGCAACTGCATCCTAACAGACCCAACGTATTGCCTATCCTCCTTCTATAGTATAATAATATTCCTTAAATCTTTTTGGGTTTCTCCACTGATAGATAACTTTGATTTTTAGACTTAATAATTAAAACAACTTTCACAAATGTTTTTATATTACTCATAACAATCCTTCAGCAGAGAATACCTCTGTAGATGTGTCAGGAATACACAAGTGAAATGGATGCTTCTAAAATCCAATGTATTAATAGGGGTGGTGAGGCTATTCAATAGTAAACACGCGCCTAACAGGCTGAGACCCTAGGTTCAATCCCAGCACTGTAAAAATGCAAAGCAAAGGAAAACCTAGTAAACAAGGCACCCACACACCCTGTAAATAATTGAATTCAGCGTCAGTAGGTCTCAAGCTGGAACTTAAAATTTTCATTTGTAATAACCTCCAGATACATCATGGTTTTCTGCCCTGAGAGTGTAATTTGATGTAATATGTATTAAGAGAAGCATCGACAGTCACTTCATGGTAATATGTAACATTTGTCCCCCACAGCAAATTGCCATTCAGCTGATTTTTCTATACTGACTTTAATGTGTCATTAAAATGATAATGCTATATTATCTTCTTAGACTGTGTTTTATGTTCATTAAAAGTATTTGGGCATCAAAATATGAAAAGAGTAGTTTCCTTACCTATTAGAGGCATGGATATATATATGTATATATATATATATATATATATATATATATATATATGAATTCATTTACCTATATAACTGTAATCCTTATGCGTCTCCTTTCTGGATGAAGGAGAAGATAGGAATCAATGCCCATTGTCGAGTAAGTCTGAGATTTGTGAATGTCAATGTATTTTCTCCTAGTATTCCCTCTAGTTTAAGTTTTTAGACTTGACCTGTGCTTAGAGAGCAGAAAGTTATGTCATTAAAATACAGTTATGGTCTCCAAACGGCCATTCTCCTATTTGTTTGAACTGTTCTTTAGTGCCACAATTGCTGACTTTACCTACAAAAACACATTGTACTCCTGCAAGCTTTGCAAATTCGAAAGAGCAATGGGCTGGTCACACCAGATTCCATTTTGCATTAGAGTTGTCAGCACACTTCTGATGGCTGAATCTTCAGAACTGGACCAAAGATACTTCATTGGATAGTCCTGCCGTGAAGCTGGGAGCTGTGTAGCTTAGGAAGAATAATTTGGGGACTGCCAGCTCAGCTCATTAAGGGCAGATGAATGCTTCCCACTCCATGAAGGAGTCAATGTCATCATTTTTATTTGGACTTCTAAAGCTATAAAATGCATCTAAAAGCACATTTTAAAAAGCCATCAGTCACAATTGTTGTTTTCCACAATTTAGTGTAAATAATTTTGAACATTCTTTTTATGCTCCATTAATTTAACTGTCACCGCTCTAAGAAAATTAGATAATGGGTTCATACTCTATCTCATGGTTCAAGACTGATATAACATTATTCATATTAAAGTGTTATGTTCATTGTGTAGCTTAGCATAATAAACAGAACAAAACATTGATTTTTAATCTCACCAAGCTGGTTTTTCCAATATTCAATTGTTAAAACACTAGATGATTTGAAGCCTACCAAGCAAATGCCAGAAAACTTTTCTTAATGTATATCTAAATTCCACAAATATATTTTATAATAAAACCCAGTCATACATCAGTTATTTCTTCCAGTTCCAATGTTTTGTACATAGAGCTAGGCTGCAGCTGTGTTATATCAGCTTCTCCTAATTTTACTTTGAAACTACCCTCCTATCACACCCAAATATTTTATGTTATTCCATGTCTTTCGGATGCATTCTGAAACATCAATAATTTTTTTCTCATCTCTACTGAAAATGTCTTTCTCTGCTTTGTGTGTATGGCTTATCAATAGGCACTTTTAATAACAATTTAAATATTTTTATTCATATGTGTGCATGTGTCTGTGAAAATATATGCACACAGGTGTTCAAATACACAGGTCTGTGTACACAGAGAGGTTAGAAAGTGGTGCCAGAACCTTTGGAGTTTGAGGTCCACATATTTGCAGGATATCCAGTTTGTGAAGTGGATGTTGCTGGGACGCAAATTCTCTTCCTCTTGTGCAGCCAGCACTCTTAACCCTCAAGCCATCTTTTTAGTTGTCAGTTACTTTTTTTTTAATAACTGGTTCACTTTGACATAATTGTGGAGTCAAGGAAGCTGTCTAACACTTCAGGGTGACCTCAGGCACCATCATTGATTTCTCCAAATGTCACCATCTTATAGAACTCTCACATAATTTCACAACCAAGATATTGACACGGAGAGAGTCATGGTACAGGACATTTGCATTACCACAAGATTGCTTTAAGATGCCTTTGGAAGCTGCAGCCTCTTGACACCCCTTCTGCCTCTCAAAGCCTTTCCACCTCTTATGTGCTCTCCATTTTTCTTTAAATTTTCATTTCAGATAATTTATCACACTTTAAGTGCAGAATGTTTTATCTTTTTGTATTGACCTTTTCTTTCAATATGATTCTATGGAGATAGGCAGGTCTGCAGAGGTAGCTAAGTGTATATGCACTTTCCATTTTATTATTGACAAGTCCTGCTATAGTTTTCATTAATATCACCTCCTTGGAGGTTTCTGGGTTGCTTCAAATTTGTAGCTCTTTTGCATGAAGCTGCAATGAATATTTGCGTATGGATAATTTCAATGGGCCAAACAGCACTGTGACTGTGGGAGTCAGCCCAGAGCATGAGTGAGCTCACGATGTGTCCAACCTCAAAAATCTCATCTTGTGACCAGCAGGAGTGAGGAAGGACTACTCCTTTGTTCTGGGCCTGAACGTTCCTGTGCAGGAAGCCTGTATGACATTCACTTCTGTCACCCGGGAAATAGTCATGTAGCCTGATGGCCACATTACAGCACCTGGAATTCCTCTTCATGCAAATGAAGCAACCCAAGAGCCTCAGAACCAACCAATAATGTATACTGACCCTGAAAATCCCTACCCACTCACCGAGCTTTATATAGCCCTGTTACTTCCCGGTAAAGAAAAGCTGTCTCCCTAAAAAACTGACTGGGAGAATGCTTTCTTCCCCAGGTAGTCAACACTGGGTAAGATCCTGCAATTCCATCTGACGAGCTATGCTTCATTCCTTTGAGTTTGAGTTTGAGTTCCCTCGGACACCCGAGGGGAGAAGCCGACCTGAGGTGGTAGCTGGCACCAATGTGAATGCAACAAGACCACCTGTTCAAGCACGGAAGGGTGAAGGCCATCTTTTCCTCCTTTGTTTTTGGTTCACATCGTCATGTTGGGTTCAGAAAACTGAAACCTTCTGGCCAGGAACCCCTCAGGTGTTGGCTGAAGGTCTGTAAACCTCTCTATCTGAACCCCGACAGCCCTCCTGGGCTTTGGCAAAAACCTCCTATCTTTTTTTCTCCTTAAAAAAATTAAAAGTCGATTGTTCAGCAACCTGCGAATACCACTTAAGGTAGTTGTTGGAACACTGGGACACTTAAAACCTGAGGGCAGGCTGACATCTTGGGATCATTGTGAAAGTGGAATCCGCTGACAACTCTAAGGCTGCAGGAACATCCTTCATTAGACCAGGGGTTTCCTTTCCTTATCTATCGTGTGAAATGCCTCCCCCACTTCAAAAACGAACAAACAAACAAACAAACAACCACCATCACAAACAACAGAAACAAAAAACAAAAGATCTCTCAGATTATGAACTCATGAACCCTCTTAATACCCCAATGAAGCTCACCAAAAAGCAACATGGTTACTTCTTCAGCTTCCCTCTCCCAACCCAACAACCCTGCCATCTGCAGGACTCCATTACAAAGGTAGATGAACCTTCACACCAAGTCATGGCTTCTCATGCCCCTTTCTCCCCTGGAAAAAGCTGCCAAAATATGAAAGAAATGCCATGTAACCCCTTTGCTTCCCGACCCACCCATCCAAAGCTAGCCCTGCCACTCCCTCTACTTAGGAATCCACCAGGAGTCCGGAATTCCACCTATTTCCAATTAATGTACGCAGGCTGGAGCGCTCCCTAGTGTCAGATCTCATTTTAAACAGACAGATTTTTGCACAGCCAGCACCGTGTTGGAGCTAAGTGTACTTCGACCAGCTTCAGTCCTGAGACGAAGTCACCCTGCCCACTGGCTCACAAGACCCCACCATCCACCATGAGCCTGCCTCTTTCTTTTCTGCCTACTTTATAGGGGGTAAACAAACAAGAGAACAAAAAAAGAGGGGCCTCACCATGGCAGAGGGGTTGGTCTCACAGGGTAGTATGGAGGTGGTGGAAAGGAAAGGATCCACCGGTTACCAGAGGTGCACGACCAAATTAAATCCCTTGGGAAACTACATGTATTGTTGCCTAAGAGCTTTACAGCTAAGAGCGAACAACACAACACTGCAAAACCTAAATGACAAGACTGATGGGCTTCGTTACTAAAGCTGCAGCTTGAGATGATGTAGCTTGGAACAGAGCAGCTCACAAAAAACTTAGAAGTGTCCTGTTTCTTGGTTTTAATTTTGTTCTAATGGTTTTTTGTTGTTATTGTTTTTGTTTTTGTTTAGTTTGGTTTTGTTGTTTTGTTTGTTTGTTTGTTTCCCTAATAACAGAAATCACTGTCAATAGTCCCACCATGAAACGTCCTGACTGATTAATTCAACTGTATTTTGGTTGTTTTGCCTCCTAAAAATTATGGGTATTCTTTAGATGTTTACAAAAACATACTTTATTTTAATATTAAAACATACAATTGGGGGACTTTAAAATTATTTGAAGTTGTTTTAAAGGTGTCTTATTTAGGGTTTCCATTGCTGTAAAGAGACACCATGACCAAGGACAACATTTAATTGGGGCTGGCTCACAGGTTCAGAGGTTCATTCCATTATCATAAGTCTAGTTGCATCCAGGCAGGAATGCCACTAGAGGAGCTGAGAATATTGCATCTTGTTCCGAAGGCAAACCTGAGAAGACTGGTTCCCACATGCCTAGGAAGTGAGTCTCAAAGCCCACCTACACAGGGATATACATCCTCCAGAAGGTCACACCTACTCCAATATCTCGAAATAGTGCCATTTCATGAGCCAACATATTCAAACCACCATATTTCACTTCCTGGTCCCCATAGATTTGTTCGAACACTTGAGTCTATTGGGGGTAGACCTACCAATAGCATAATACAAAATACATTTAGTCCAACTTCAAGTGTCCATAGTCTATATAACAGTCTCAATAATGTTAAAAGCCCAAGTTCAAAGTATCTTCTGAGATTCATCCAATTACTTAAATGCAATCCCCTATAAAATCAAATCAAAAAGCAAGTCATATACCTCTGACATCACAGGATATATATTATTTCTCGCAAATGTCATGGTGAGGAAATTCTGGACCAAAGCAAGACAGGAATGCAGCTGGGCAAACTCTAAATTCAGCATCTCCATGGTTAATGCAAAAGAGCCCTTCAGATCTACAACTCTTTTCATTTTTGTTGACTGCAACACCTTCTTTCTCTTGGGTCTGTTTCACTCCCTATTATCAGATTTTCTCAGCAGGCATCCCAAGGCTCTGGCATCTCTTGGGGGTATCCAAGGCAATTTCAACTTTATAGCTTCTTGTTCAATATCTGGGATCTACACGTGATCTGGGCTCCTACAAAGGGCTTGGGTCACTTCTTCAGCTCTGCCCTTTGTAGCACTCTAAGCTCTGGTTGATCCACTCTACTGTTGCTTCTGTTCTTGTTCTTGTTCGTCATCCTTGGTACTAGTATATGTACTATGCTGGAGTCTTCCATGCTAACTAGGTTTCACCAATGACTTCCCGTTCATTTATGGTGCCAAGCTACAACTTCTTTGTATGAACCGTTGAGTTCTGGGTCAACAGCTACAACTGAGGTTGCACCTTTACCAATGACCTTCCCTGGCCTTTCACACTAACAAACTTCAGATGTTCTCCATGACACCTTCATACCATTACAACCAGTATCACCTGGGTGATTCACACACATTACCAAGTCCAAATCAAGCACAAGGTACAACCTTGGTTGTCTCTGAAACACAGCTTCTTTGTTCTCTCAGAAAATACATCCCAGAAGATTTCTCCTCAGTGAGTTAGGGTTTTTATTGCTATAAATAGAAAGCATAAATTTTAAAATAAATTTAAAAAATAAATATATTTTATTGCTATATATATAAAGGACAATATTTAATTTGAGCTGGCTTAATGGTCAGTTCAGTCTATTATCATAAGCATGGTAGCATCCAGGCAGGTATGGTCCTAGAGGAACTGAGAGGACCATGACATCTTGTTCTGAAGGCAAACTGGAGAAGACTAAAAGGAGAGTCTCAAACTCCACCCCACACATTGACAGAATTACATCAATAAGGCCACACCTATTCCAACAAGGCCACACATTCTAATAGTGCCACTTACTGGGTGGCACCACACAATGTTTAAAATATTAAAAACGTTAAAATTAATGCTTATCACCCTGTACAAAGCTTAAGTCCAAGTGGATCAAGGACCTCCACATCAAACCAGACACACTCAAACTAATAGAAGAAAAACTAGGGAAGCATCTGGAACACATGGGCACTGGAAAAAATTTCCTGAACAAAACACCAATGGCTTATGCTCTAAGATCAAGAATCGACAAATGGGATCTCCTAAAACTACAAAGCTTCTGTAAGGCAAAGGACACTGTGGTTAGGACAAAACAGCAACCAACAGATTGGGAAAAGATCTTTACCAATCCTACAACAGATAGAGGCCTTATATCCAAAATATACAAAGAACTCAAAAGTTAGACCAAGAGGGAGACAAATAACCCTATTAAAAATGGGGTTCAGAGCTAAACAAAGAATTCACAGCTGAGGAATGCCGAATGGCTGAGAAACACCTAAAGAAATGTTCAACATCTTTAGTCATCAGAGAAATGCAAATCAAAACAACCCTGAGATTTCACCTCACACCAGTGAGAATGGCTAAGATCAAAAACTCAGGTGACAGCAAATGCTGGCGAGTATGCGGAGAAAGAGGAACACTCCTCCATTGTTGGTGGGGTTGCAGACTGGTACAACCATTCTGGAAATCAGTCTGGAGGTTCCTCAGAAAATTGGACATTGAACTGCCTGAGGATCCAGCTATACCTCTCTTGGGCATATACCCAAAAGATGCCCCAACATATAAAAAAGACACATGCTCCACTATGTTCATCGCAGCCTTATCTATAATAGCCAGAAGCTGGAAAGAACCCAGATGCCCTTCAACAGAGGAATGGATACAGAAAATGTGGTACATCTACACAATGGAATATTACTCAGCTATCAAAAACAACGACTTTATGAAATTCATAGGCAAATGGTTGGAACTGGAAAATATCATCCTGAGTGAGCTAACCCAATCACAGAAAGACATACATGGTATGCACTCATTGATAAGTGGCTATTAGCCCAAATGCTTGAATTACCCTAGATGCCTAGAACAAATGAAACTCAAGACGGAGGATCAAAATGTGAATGCTTCACTCCTTCTTTAAAAGGGGAACAAGAATACCCTTGGCAGGGAAGAGAGAGGCAAAGATTAAAACAGAGACTGAAGGAACACCCATTCAGAGCCTGCCCCACATGTGGCCCATACATATACAGCCACCCAATTAGACAAGATGGATGAAGCAAAGAAGTGCAGACCGACAGGAACGGATGTAGATCGATCCTGAGAGACACAGCCAGAATACAGCAAATACAGAGGCGAATGCCAGCAGCAAACCACTGAACTGAGAATAGGACCCCGTTGAAGGAATCAGAGAAAGAACTGGAAGAGCTTGAAGGGCTCAGACCCCATATGTACAACAATGCCAAGCAACCAGAGCTTCCAGGGACTAAGCCACTACCTAAAGACTATACATGGACTGACCCTGGACTCTGACCTCATAGGTAGCAATGAATATCCTAGTAAGAGCACCAGTGGAAGGGGAAGCCCTGGGTCCTGCTAAGACTGAACCCCAGTGAACTAGACTGTCGGGGGAGGCGGCAATGGGGGAGGGTGGGGAGGGGAACACCCATAAGGAAGGGGAGGGGGAAGGGATGTTTGCCTGGAAACCGAAAGGAATAACACTAAATGTATATAAAAATATTCAAGTTAATAAAAAAAATTAATGGTTTAAAAATATTATTGTATATATTTTTAGACAAGGAAAGGAATAAGTCTCAACATTTTTCTTTGATATGGATTTTTGTGGGGTGATAATAAGAATCCAGAATTATTTGCTACAGCAAAGGGTTAAAATTCAGGTCTTTCATTAATCAATAGAGTTCTGATACTATCAAGGTCACACTCTCAGGATTTTAAGTTTCTTTTGGTTGTCTTTTAAGTACAGACTCAAAATACTTTTTATTATGCTAAACTTCTATACATCCAGTCTTGTTAGAAAGAAGATGCCTCTCTTTAACCCTTTTCAGTCAAACTAAAAGAATATTCATGGTTTTAACCAAAAACCATTTCACAAGCTGCTATTATGATCCAAAGGTTTATATCTATTGCCTTCTCTACAGTATGAGTGTAATAGGATTTATCGTTGTGGAGACACCTTGAGCAAGGCAACTTTTCTAGAGGCAAAGTTTTACCTTGAGCTGGCTTACACTTTCAGAAGTTTAGTCAATTATCACCACGGTGGGAAGCATGGCAGTTTCCAAGCAGACATGTTGTGTAAAAGGAGTTCTACACCTTGATCAGAAGGCAGTCAGGAGAAGACTTGCATTCTCAGAAAGCTAGGCAGAAGCTCGCTTTGCCAACCCTCACAGTGACAAACTTCCTCCAAAAGGCCACACCCACTCCAACAAAGCCACACCTACTCTTAATTAGTTCCACTCCCTGGGCCAAGCATATTCAAATTACCAGGATGGGTTTCAATATACTTAAAATTTCTTTTAAACCACAGAGAATCATCTTGAATGCATCTCTCCCTAGACAAATGGACTACAGATTATCTGCCTATAGAAATTCTATTTATCAGCCACTCTGGATTTCGTGTTGTCTTTAAGAAACTATTGAATAGTGGCCATGCTAATTTGATCAATACACTTTGGTTAGTATGAAACTATCGTTTTTTACATTTGGAACTAAAATTACTAAGGTCCATGCAAAGTTAACCAAGTAGCTCATACATTTACATTTTTTCAAATGCAATTTATAATTACTAAACAAATAAGAAATCCATCATGATTCTATTCTAATCTACTCCCAGTTCTCTGTAAGCATGCCATAAACTTTTGCCTTTTCAACGTAATTAAGGTTTGTTTTAAACAGTGCCATTTTATAGAAATAAAATGTAAAATAAAATGCATAATTTTTATTTTCTAGTAAACACATTAAAGGTTAACGAAATAGGTGAAAATCATTTTGGTACATTTCTTTTTTAATTACCAATATATCTAATGTGTTATATCAATATGGAGTTATAAAAAATTAATATTTTACTCTCTTATTTTGTTTCTGTCATTTAGTCTTCAATGAATGTAATAGACGGAAGACCATTTATTTGAGCCAGTTTATTTTAAACAGGACAGCTGTTTCTGACTATCCCAAAATATTGTATATTGGTATCATGTCATTTCTTGTAATGTATGGACATTTTCTAATAACTAATACTGCCTATGACAGATCCTCATAGTTAGCAATTTCCAACCCAAGCTATTTCCTTTATGGAAACAAAATCAATTAAATGGACTTAGTTTCTAATGTTTCTGAGTTTTGTGCAGTTGATCTTAAAGAAACCAAGAAACGCCGCCATTCCCCTTCAAATTTTGCCCTTTAGTTAGACCTCTTCAGGTTTCTATACACAGGTCACATGGGTTAGCATGGTGTTTCCTTTCTCAGTTACTCTAAGCAGGTGTGATAAATGATGCTTTATTAACTTCAAAATGTCTTAAATGTCAATGAGACTGGTGACCCCCAGTCTAAAAAAACACTGTGTTTTAGAAAGGACTACTGAATTAAACCAGCTTATACATCTAAAGAATGTGTTAACCTACAAATAAAAGTCAAGAAATGTGTTGCATTGTGAAAGAATATTTTCTTTTGTCTCAACAGGACTTGCAGAAGAATCTTTGCGAGGGTGACTTATAACAGACACAACAAAAATGACAGGAATCTAGGACTGCTCACTTGATCAGTATTGAGATCTCTCAACACACTGATTCTATCTCTACTCCCCTCTAGCCTTTCTTTTGTTTTCCTTATGCAGGTGACTGCCTCCAGGAGACCTCTATGAGGTTGCAAACTGGCCATGCCAAATCCCACCAGTCATGGTGCCTGTCTGTCAAACTTAAAACTCATTTTCAACATTCTATCAGCCATCCCAGGGATGAATGGTGGTAAATGAGGTCTTTACCCATGGCTTGCTGACTCATTCTTCCTGTCCCTGCCAGTAGGTCAATGTTATCCTTCCACATTTCTTCCCTACAATACATCTAATAAACAGCCGACCTCTTTCCCCTAACCATCCACTCCAGTTCCTCTCCATGCTTTTTCTCTGCTTCTGTCTCCCAGGCGCTATTGGCAGCTGTTTGTTTCCATTAACATCTCGCTTCATGAACCCTGTGAGCCTTTGCCCATATGGAAGTCACAAAACATTCTTTCCTTCAATCTGTCCTTACCACTTTGCCTCGTAAGGCCCTCTTTGAGATCCCATCTCGCATATTCCTGTAACATCACTGTCACCAAACCAGAATGTGTTAAATGCCTCCCCCATCCCCAGACCTTCTCTGGAGCAACAACATTACTGGATTCCACTCCAAACTCGCTTTTCCATGTTTCTGAACCCTTGTAATTATTGTTCTCCAAGTTTACCTCTATGAGTCCTAAAACCTCGTTCTACAGCTGAGACGGGACTGAAAGAAAAGGGAGATCTTCATTCCTCCACTCAACACACTGGGTCTCATCATCTTGCTGGCCCCACTGCAGAAGTAGAACATCCTTCATCCAAACACATCGTCTGACTGGCAACTTCTGGGATAAACTTGACCAGATCCACCATGGATAGTCTTGAGTCCCCACATTAACAGACCATCTTACTTTTGGGGATTGTTCTCCAAAACCGGAAAGCTCTGGACTTAATGACTGCGGAAGACAAAGGGATTTACATTGTATTAGGGGAGGAGTGCTGTTTCTATGTTAATAAATCTGAACTGGTAAAATGGAGCGTATAAATGTTCAAAGATCTCTGGCAAGAAAGCCGAGTATACTATGCACCCAAAACCCCTAACTCATGGTATTCCTACTCACTGGTAACTTGGCTCATTTTTCTCCTTGGCCGTTGGGGCCATACTCATCTTGGCAGCCTTCTGCATCTAATTTCTAAAATGGCAGATAAATAACATTGTAAAATTGACAGCCAATCAGGTTCTGCTTTAAAACCAAACCATTCCCAGCATAGAGACTGATGACTGATGACATCTCCCTTTTATAAAACGAAAGTGGGAAGATATGGGACGAGAGCCTGGAGCAAGAGAGAGGCCCTGTAGTAATATTCTTAATGTATGTTCAAAATTTTTTAAAAAATTATTTTAATATTAGTCTGATATGAATAATTTTATGTATTATGTGAATAGATAGATGAGATTCGTAGATAGATGATAGACAGATAGCAAAACATGTCCAAACCCTAAAAATCTCATCTGGATACAGGCAGGAGGAAGAACTGATCCTTTCCTCTCCTGGGCTTGCATGCTTTGCTGCATGTAGCCTGTATGATCCCTACCTCTGCCAACTTAACATAGTAACATACATAGGCTGAGGGCGAAGTACAGGATTATTGTCTTTCTTCCTGTAATGACATGTCCAGCAAGCACCTGAAATCCCTCTCCATGTACATGAAGCATTCAGAGCACCTTGTTACCAGCCAATGATATATACTCATCCCAAAAGCCCCCTACTCACACCCGAAGTCTTTGTAACCTCCAATGAGGGAGAGCTATTTTACTGAAAATCATCACAGAAAAGGCTGTTTCTCCCAGCACCCAAGCCAGCATTCAATCCAGTGGAGATCTTTGGAACCTACCCTCCCAGATAATTCTTGTTCCTTCCATTCCATCCAGTGAACAATGGTATCTGGATACTCCAAAGGAAGAAAAACAAACAAACAAACAAACGAACAAACAAAAGAGGCTCTCAAATCCCATCTGGAATGTATAGCTGAATATATTACTACATTTTGGCTAGCTAATTCTTAAAGAATTGGTAAGTTGTTCTACAAAGTACATGAATCATTTTATATGCCTATCAACAAAAGATGAAGGCCCACTTTGTCTATATCTAAAATTAAAAGTTTTAATTTTTAATTTTAATATTAGTCTGATATGAATAATTTTTATATTGTGTGAATAAATATATGAGATAGATAGGTGATAGACAGATAGTAGTTTTTACACCAAGCATCCTTAAACAAATGAATCCTTTTGCATTTTGCACTCTTTGCTTTATTTATTTGTTTTCCTGGTGAATTGATAATATATATGCCTGATCTTATCCACAGTTTTGTTGAATTGTTTGATTACTTTTCTTTTGCAGTTTTCAGAGCTTTTCATCTTTTCTATATGTTAAGCTCCTATTAGTGTTCTAATTTTTTCTTGTTTTGCAGTTTTATTTTGTTTATCATTTTCTTAAAAATTTTCACGTTATGCATTACCAATTTAAATTTTCTCCCACACAAGTCTGGTTTTGAAGGTCATTGCAGCTTAACACTGAAGTCAGCATAGTTTTACAAAAATTCTTTGTCTTAAATTTAAGCCCAAATTCCATTTGGCAAAACTTTAAGTTAGTTGCCATAGGAGAGATGCTCGGTTGTTTTGTGATTCATCCTATGGATAACAGCATCTGATGACTGACACGCCATTGTCAAAAAGGATTTATCGTTTTGCTACTGAACAGTTTTTGCTCTATTATTATATAAGCTGGCCATGCGTATGAGAATTGATTTCTGGATATTTTATTCAGTTATTTAATATTTGTGTCTGCCTTTCTTTTCTTAATTTATTTGACTTTTATTATTTATTTTGAGAATTTTATTTCTTCTCCCTCCCCAGCTCCTTCCAGATTCCTCTGCTTTCTTTATTTACCCAAATTACCTCCTTCTTGTATCAGTTGCCTTGATATGGTGGAACCATGCAGGAAGAGAGGAGAATTCAAAACATAAGAAATTTAAGTAGTAGATATTAGTGGGATGTGTAAACTAACATCTATTCAAAGTCTTATTTTTCTGTGAAACCACAGTTTCTGTTTTCTGTAAATTTTAAGACTGAAGCATGAAAACTCTCTTTGATAATTTTCTCAATAATTCTCCTTCCCTAGGTGATAATCCTCACTTCTTTTTTTCCAGATACATTTCTATCCCTCACTTTACCTTCCTGGTTAGCTCTTTACCTTTAGTACATTAGGAATGAAATCACATACTTGGAATTATCTTTGTTTGTTTTCCTCTGACTGGAACAATGGTTTTAACATTGCTGCCAATTTTGTTGATGAACTATGCACATGTGGTTGGTTTATAAATATATATGGCTTTATTCTTCTCTGGTTATAGGAAACTTTCTTTTAATTATATGTATTTTTGATTTTTGAGACTAAAATATAATTACACTATTGCCCCTTTTACTTTCTTCCCTCCAAACCCTCCATTGTACTTCTTGCTCTCTTCCAAATTCATTCTTTTCTCCTCTCTCTCTCTCTCTGTCTCTCCTCTCTCTCTCTCTCTCTCTCTCTCTCTCTCTCTCTCTCTCTCTCTCTCTCTCTCTCTGTGTGTCTCAGATATTTTCTTTATTTAGATTTCAAATGTTATCCCCTTTCCAAGTTTCCCCTCTGGAATTCCCTTATCCCTTCCTCCCTCCCCTTGCCTCTATGAGAGTGTTCCCCCACTCATACACCCACTCTCTCTTGTCTCCCCTCCCTAGCATTTACCTACATGGGGTCATTGAGCATTCATAGTGCAAAGGGTCTCTCCACTAATTGATGCCCCATAAGGCCATTCTCTACTACATTTGTGGTTGGAACCATGGGTTCCTCCATGTGTAACTCTTTGGTTGGTGGTTTAAACTCTGGTAGCTCTGGGGTGTCTGGTTGGTTGATATTATTGTTCTTCCTAAGGGGTTGAAAACCCCTCCAGCTCCTTCAGTCCTTTTTCTAACTCCTCCATTAGGGGCCCTGTTTTCTGTCCAATGGCCGGTTGAGAGCATCAGACTCTGTATTTCTCAGGCTCTCGCAGAGCCTCTCAGGAGGCAGATATACCAGGCTCCCGTCAACATGCACTTCTCAGCGTCCACAATTGTGTCTGGGTTTGGTCAGAATTTATGGAATGGATCTCCAGGTGGGACCGTCTCTGGATGATCTTTCCCTCAGTCTCTACTCCACACTTTGTCTCTGTATTTTCCCTGGGACTATTTTGTTCTCCCTTCTAAGAAGGACTGAAACATCTACACTTTGGTCTTCCTTCTTCTTGAGCTTCATGTGATCTGTAAATTGTATCTTGGGTATTTCAAGCTATTGGGCTAATATTCACTTATCAGTGAGTAGATACCATATGTGTTCTTTTGTGATTGGGTTACCTCACTCAGGATGTTATTTTCTAGTTCCATCCTTTAGCCTAAGAATTTCATGAAACCATTGTTTTTGATAGCTGAGTAGTACTCCACTGTGTAAATGAACCACATTTTCTGTACCCATCCCTCTGTTGAAGGACATCTGGGTTCTTTCCAGCTTCTGGCTATTATAAATAAGGCTGCTATGAACACGGTAGAGCATGTGTCCTTGTTGTCTTTTTAAATATTTTTATTATATTAAGTCATATTTCTGAACATAAAACATACCCTGCTCATTCTGTATAATGTTATTTGTGTAAATATTTCTGGCCGCTGGTATAAATAACCATTTGTTGATCTATTCCTCAGGGATAACTGTTTCTCCTTCTCTAGGATTTCTTTAGATATCTGTAGAACTTTGTCTAGTGTTTAGCTTCCCTCCTTCCACATTAGTGTGTCTGTTCATGCCATTATTACTTGGGCCATGTTTAGGTAGCTAAGTTGGCGAGCCTTTATAAGTATAGCTTCTCTGATATAATATAATCTCATAGCAAATATTTCTGCCTTTTGGCTCTGTCCATCACCCCACACATTCTATAATGATGCCCAAGTGTTAGTGCAAGGGCTGTGTTATAGATATTTATCTTGGTTCTGGGATTCACAACCCTGCTTTTTCATTGGTTGTGGCTTTCTGTAATCATTACATGTTACAAAGAAGAATTTCTTAGTGAAAGCTGAGACAACAGTATTTATCTTTGGGTATAAGGATATATATATATAAGTAATATATATATATTACTTATAGATTATGCTGTTTTAGTAAAGTGACCATTGAAGTCATGACTTCATTAATCCTGGGTAGTGGGATAGATTTCTAGTGCACTGTATACTTTTCTTCTTTTTGAGAAAGCATGAAGTCCAATTAAGGAGCTGTTGGTTTCCATCAAGATAGGTATGCTACTATTGCACTCAGGGAGCTTTCTATATACATACTAAGCTAAGAAACACCCTACAACTTACTCTCAAAATTATGCTTATATATATCTAGTATCATTCAAACTATGCTCTTTAACAAGTAAGGATAAACTATTTTCCCCTATTTTGAATTTCTGGTCGATAGCATTGGAAGGAAATTATGCATTTTATATGTCAGTGATGTACTGTGATTGTCTTTAGTTTCATGCAAACTCCCAGAAGTCATTCTCAAAAAGCATACAGAAAGTGTAATAGTTACTTTCCTCACTATTATGGCCGCATAACTAACAAGAAATAACCTCAGGGAAGCAGGGTTTAATCTGGATAACTGTTCAGAGGAATTTAGTATGTCACAGAGAGGAAGGCATGGCTGTGGAAACAGGTTGGTCTTCGGTGCTGACCAACAAGAAGAGAAACGTAAACTCTGGTGTTTGACTGACTTTCACATTTTCCTCCTTTTCCTTTTCTTTGGCGTGCTAGCATAGAGGTTGGTGAGCCTCTTAGTCAAAGTGGGTCTTCTCTTCTTAAGAAAAACTCAAAACAGGATCATTAACACTCCTAAAGTTTTGTCTCATTAGTTATTTAATTGCTTAATTTTTTTGAAGGGGCTAGGCGCATGCCAAGGTACATGTTTAGAGATCATAGAACAACATTTAAAATTCTGTTGTCTTCTACCATGTGGTTTCCTCGTATTGAACACAGGTACCTATGCTTGGTGGCAATTGCTTTTATTAGATAACATATCTTGTTGGCTCAAATGCATGTTTCATTAAAACTCTACTCTAAGGTATGCTTTTGTTTAATTCAGCCAAGTTGACCTTCCAATGCAATCATTACAGTAGATTTATGAAAGTATTTGTTCATTTACTGTATATTATCACTAGCTATAGTGCCATGCTGTAAAATAAATCTCATTAACTTATTCCTTTTATTAATTGGAGTTATTTATCCTGTGCTAATATAATGTGTTCTTGAATAATTCTACAACAATGGATGTTATATATTCTCAATACAATTACATGAGATGATACATTTTTAATTAGCTAAATTTAATTTCAAATAATTATAAATATAAGCATATATACAAACACAAATATATAAGCATACAAATGCTTTGAGACACAATATTGTGTAAGACAAATATGTATAGTTTTGCTGATCTATTAAAATATAAAACTACACTAATTTATTGAATATATAACTGAAGTGTTATAATTAATAAAACACAATAAATGGTAAGTTAATACATCGAATGACCAAATTTATCTATTGCATATTTTCTGTAAAAATAATCTATTCACTTTGTCTTTCCAGACACGTTTTCATTTCTTTGGTTGAATTATCCATTTTCTAATTATATGAATATAATATTTGTAGAACAGACACTTTACCTGAACTACTTAAGAAGATGAATCATTTTACTTCTAAGTTACCTGTACGAATTCATGTGTAATTTTATATGAAAAAGATTGTTGCACATCATTACAGCTTATGAGACAGTGAGAAATAGGAGGGGACCTAGTTTCACCCAGAATGTCAGCAAACTGTCCCTGAAGCATTCTTTGGGTTGCCAGTCTGGATAGATAGCTCACTTCCTTATTCCATCAATGACTAAGCTGACTATTATGTTAAAACTCAATAGTACTTTGTAACTTTCTTTATACTTTCTCTTGGATCTAAAATTCCCAGCTACAGGCACAAAATTACATCAGCAAAAATCGTCTAGTGGAATTACTTTAAACATTGTCTATTGCCATATGAATATCAACTTGGCTAATTTATATTTAAATTACTTTAACCTTTTCTTTGTGTGCCATTTTGTTAAGTATATCTGAGAATATAACAGATGAAAGTTGCTGTAAGGTAAAGATATTTCTGTTTTATATGCAGCTCCAAGTAGAGACAGTAAATGACAAAATGTTGGAGAAATGAGAGGGAAAATTCCTCTGAAATCACATGTCACAAAAATAGAGACAGATTCTGGCCCCTGACATAATCCACAGAAAGCCGTTCTATTCTGTGGAATTGAGGTGAAGCCTTGGTATTTGACATGTGCTCTGGAGGTTATATTTTAAAAGCTTATCTTAAACTCATAGGATGGGTGATAGAGAGAAGTTTAGGTATTGACAGTTATCCTAAGTGTTTCAAAGTTAGAGCATATGAATTATATGTGATAAGTTGAAGATGAATTTACTCTCCCACATTCAGCTATAATATATATTATTCTATTCCAAAATTCAATGTTATTATATGGGAAAAATGATAAAGAAGTTGTGAATTTGAGTTTATAGTCGCAGGTTTTTAAATAATTAGCGATCACTCGTAACCTATCAGTCACTATTAGCTTAATACTATTATACAATAAAAAAGTATAATTTTGAAGTAAACTTGTATAATGCAGAAATATGGCACATTGATTACCTTCCCTAATGTCTCATAACTGCCTTATTTGTAAGTATTGACTAGTGATTAATGGACCTTAGATACTGTAAAAAATATTCTACTTGTAATTAACTTGCTTTATCTATAGAGCACAGCCCCTTCTAAGAAAGTTCTGCCTTTATGTAAACAGAACAATAAATTTCCTGGGTTGGTTTAAAGCTTTCTCATTGTCTACACATCATTTAATGTGGTGGCTTAGATTAATTCAGAAACAATTAAGCCTATGATTGCCCTGAAGCTTCTTGTAGGGTGTGAGAGGACATGGGGCTTCCAGGACCTCTAGAACAAAGCTCTGCTTTACTATTAATACAGTCTCCATCATTCAAATTAATATGAATCAGAAAGTTGTAGCCCAAGGAAAAATATGGTCACCTGTACACTTAGAAAAATGTGTGCATTGTAATAAAATATATCTTCATTTAGTCCCTGGAGATGTCTTATTTTGTCTTTTTTTATTTTGGAGAAAGTGGTCTACTTTATTTGGGGAATCATCGCAGTGATCAACACACCTAATGTTGCATGATCCTTTAAGTGATTCTTCTTGACACTTAGAAAATTATTATTATTATTTCTGTAAAAGGGAATGGTATGCTTGAAACCTATACCATAGCTCAACTTTTAAGTATAAAATCAGCAAATGATGCATAACTGAAATATTCTAAAGCTTTAGTGAGTTCATGCATACATTTTAGTCATCTGTAGCCTAACACTGGGCATTAATAATTAAACATGTTTAGGACTTTTTGTAAATCATTATACAGGTGCCATCTGTATGAGCTTACTTTTTCTAGCTGATACTGTTCTATGATAAAATACATTTTGAAATAAGATATATAAAGACTTATTTAGTAATATTAAGGAAAGATCGTTTATTGGCTGTGTTTCTGAAATACTCAAATGTTAGATGTTTGGTCCTCATGCTGTAGGGAAGTGGTAAAACTTTTGATAGATAGGGCTTTGAAGGGGCACTTTCTTTGTTCTTTGGTTTCTTTTTGTAAAATTTTTATTATATATTTCTTTACTTACATTTCAAAGGTTATTCCTCTTCCTGGTTTCCTGTCCATAAGCCCCCATTTTCTCCCCTCCCCCATACAGATAGTCCCCATATACATCCCCCTTATTGCCTTCCCCATATTCCCCTAGACTGGGGGTCCAACCTTGGCAAGACCAAGGGCTTCCCCTTCCACTGGTGCCCCAACAAGGCTATTATTCTCTACTACATATGCAGTTGGAGCCCTGGGTCAGTCCATGTATAATTTTTCAATAGTGGCTTAGTCCCTGGAAGCTCTGGTTGGTTGGCATTATTGTTCTTATGGGGTTGCAAGCTCCTTCAACTCTCAATCTTTCCTCTAATTCCCCCAAAGGGGATCCTATTCTCAGTTTGGTCGTATGCTGTTAGCACTGACCTCTGTATTGTCATGCTCTAGATGTGTCTCTCAGTAGAGACCTATATCCAGTCCCTTTCCGCATGCATTTTTTAGTTTCATCAATCTTATCTAGTTTTGGTGGCTGTATATATATGGGCCACATGTGTGTCAGGCTCTGAATGGCCATTCCTTGAGTCGCTGCTCTAAACTTTGCTTCCATAACCCCTCCTATGAACATTTTCCCCCTTTTAAGAAGGAGTGGGAGCATATGCATTTTGGTCATCCTTCTTCTTGAGCTTCCTGTGGTCTGTGGATTGCATCTTGGGTAGTTCCAGCTTTTGGGCTAATATCCACTTATCAATGAGTGCATACCAAGTGTGTTTTTCTGTGATTGGGTTACCTCACTCAGGATGATATTTTCTAGTTCATTCCATTTACCTATGAATTTCATGAAGTCATTGTTTTTGATTGCTGAGTAGTACTCCATTGTGTAGATGTACCACTTTTTTTTTTTTAAATCCATTCCTCTGTTGAAGGATATTCTTTGCTTTCTTTATTTTTTTTAAATTAGAATGCACATTCATCAAAACTCTAAAACTCTAGGACTACTAGAAATTCTAAATAATAAAGCTAATACTTTTCTCTTCATAAATTTTATTAGGTGTTAAATTAGAGTGATGGGGAATTTATTAGTACAACCTACAACTGATCAGTCTATAGTGGCTATGTAAACAATTAATATTGAAAGAAGCCATTTTGCATGACTACTGATGGAAGTCAATATCCTAGGAAGACCCCTAATCACACTGTACCTCCACCTCATTCTAGATGTAGTGGTTTAAAACAAAAGACACACCTCCTTACTGTCTTAGTTAGAATTACTATTGCTATGATCAAACACCATGACCAAAAGCAACTGGAAGAAAAAGTTTTTATTTCACTGATAGTTCCATAGAGCATGTCATCATCAAATGTAGTAAGGGCTGAAATTCAAGCAGGGCTCAAACTTGAAAGAACAAACTGATGCTGAGGTAAAAGAAGGTGGAAGCTTCTCAATGCTTGCTCCACATGGCTTGCAATGTCTGTTTTCTTCTACAACCTAAGACTACTAGTCTAGGCATTACACAAAATGCTCAAGGCTCTCCCTTCACAATCATTAAGTAAGAAAATGCCCCATACCAGGATGTTATAGAGGTATTTTCTTAATTGAGTTTGTTTCCTTTCAGATGTTACTAACTGCATCACATTGACATAAAACAAGACAGAACACTTAACTAAGAGATTGTTTAATCTACAAATAAAACATAAGGAGAATTGAAGTCTTCAAATTAAGATAAAAGATAACAAAATATGTGAATCACCAACATAAATTGAATATAATAATGTAATCTTATAGCAAAAATTTTTATCTTTTTTAGAGAAAATTTATAGCAGACTGGTCTTACACTGACTGTTCAATGAGATATTTTTACTGAAATTTCTTTTGGAAACCAAGCATTCTAATGCAACAGAAATAAAAGCAAGAGCTTCCTATTCATGGCCAAATACCAGTTCATTTCAATTGGTTGAGTTCTGCCACTGGTGGGAGACAACTATAGGAAGGTACAGGAGATGTCACTTAAGTATAGAACTAAATCCCATCCTCAAAGTTCCACTTCATAATATAGGCAACTTATCATTCCAGGAAGATATCTAGCAGAGGACACTAGTATTCTTCACATGAAACTCTTGGGGACAGGTCATCAATTGCAAGCAGCAAGGAGAACCACACTCCCAAATTCTGACCACACCATCTTTTGATACTCTCAGGTAATATTAAAAATTCAGCTGAGCTCCTGACCAGTGTTATGCATTGTTCATTTCTGAGTTACTCTTCTTTAAACAGGAATTTACCTTAGACTCTTACATGTGATCTAGAAGGAATTAAATATCAAGAGAAAACATCTTATAAAGGCTTATATTTTAGTTAGGATTATATTGCTCTGGCAAACACAATGACCAACTTAGAGAAGAAGGGTTTATTTCAATGTCCTCATCCCAAACATAGTCCAACATAGACAGAAGTCAGGGCAGGAACTCCGGGTAGGAGCTTGGAGGCAGGAACTGGAATGGAGGTATGGAAGCATGGAGCTTACTGACCTACTCATCATTGATTCCTCATTCTGTGTTCTTCCACAACTCAGGACCAACTGCCCAGAGATGGATCTGCCCACAGTAGGCTGAACCATCCCACATCAATAATAATAATAATAATAATAATAATAATAATAATAATGATAATAATAATAATAATAATAATAATAATAATAATAATAATAAATGTTCTAGAGTATTACCTATGGTTAATCTGATAGAGGAACTTTCTTAGCTAAAGTTCCCTCTTTCCAGGTGACCGTAGCCTATGTCAAGTTGACATAAACACTAGCCATCACAGCCTCTAAAGTAAATGGAGAATATAATTATATAAATGTAAATGAGAGAAACATGGATTCGATTGTAGGTCTAGCTTTCTGTTTAACTCTTAGGGTATCCTTTGCATGGTATTTCTTTAACTTTTCCCCCCATTTTTTATTGGATATTTTCTTTATCTAGATTTCAAATATTATCACCCTTCCTGGTTTTCCCTTCAGAAACCCCTATCCCATCCCCCCAGCCCCTGCCTTCATGAGGGTGCTCCCCCACCCACCCACCCACTCCCTCTGGCCTATCTACCCTGCCATTCCCTTATATTGGGGTTTTGGGCCTTCACAGAACCAAGGGCTTCTCCTCCTATTGATGTCAAACAATGCCATACTCTGTTACATATGCAGCTGGAGACATGGGTTGCTCCATATGAACTTTTTGGTTGGTGGTTTAGTCCCTGGGAGCTCTGGGGTGTCTGGTTGGTTGATACTGCTGTTCTTCCTCTGGGGTTGCAAACCCCCTCTGCACTTCAGTCTTTTTTCTACCTCCTCCACTGGAGACTCCTTTCTCAGTCCAATGGTTGGCTGTGAGCACCTGCCTTTGTGTTTGCCTGGCAGAGCCTCTCAGGAGATAGTTCTATCAGGCTCCTGTCAACATGCACCTCTTGGCATCCCCTGTTCCCAATAGTGACTGAGTTTGGTGACTGCATGTGGGATGGACTCGCATCTGTGGCAGTTTCTGGATGGCCTTTTCTTCAGTCTCTGTTCCACATTTTGTCTCAGTATTTCCTCCTGTGAGTATTTTGTTCCCCATTCTAAGAAGGACTGAAGCATCCATACTTTGGTCTTTCTTCTTCTTGAGTTTCATGTGGTCTGTAAATTGTATCTTAGGTATTCCGACATTTGGGGCTAATATCCACTTATCAGTGAGTGCATACCAGGTGTGCTCTTCTGTGATTAGGTTACCTCCCTCAGAAAGATATTTCCATTTGCCTAAGAATTTATGAAGTCATTGTTTTTAATAGCTATGTAGTACTCCATTGTGTAAATGTACCATATTTTCTTTATCTACTTCTTCAACTTTTGTCTCAAAATAAAACAAGAAAAGGAAAGAAATTAGCTTTAACCTCATGCTTATAGTAAGTGTCAAATCGAAAGTATTTTAGAAAATTTTAGCAAGCTAAATGTTCCGAACATTTGTGTGCTGGAAGAATAAGTCAGAATGAACAAAGAATGCATTTATTCCTACACATTTAAAGAGTGAGTTTTGGTTTCATGTTTTGCTGTTTGTTCATTTTTATTATCAAAGTGATGCCTGAAAAGTGTGGACGTTTAGGAAGCACAGAAGAGCAAAGATCGGAAAAAAGAGATCACATTCTATAATCTCACCTATCACATGAAAACATTTGATATGTCTTTTTAATTCATGTGTGTTTTGTACATTAGGATCATATTTTATATATTCCATGTTATATTTTGCTTTAATTTTTTATTAAATTTTAAGTATTTCATAGGTTATTAAAAGAATAAAAGCATATCTGTGCCTCACTCAACTAATATTGTACAAACTATACAAACTTTACAATTTACTTGCATAAAATGTACATAAGTTAGATAAGATTACATATGTACATAAATTACATAAGAATATAATTATAAAGTCTCCATCACTTCCAAAAAACAGTAGGGAACAGAGCATTCAACAAATGAGCCTTTGGGGGACATTTCATATACAAACCAGGCAAATAACAATTAATGCAAATTATATAACTGTACAAACTGTACCCATATTGCAATAAATATTGTGTCATATGAAGTATACTGAAAAGTAAAATATCAGTAAATGTTTTTACGTTTTAAGGAACAAATAGCATAAGAATATAAAATGTATAGAATATACAATGGTTACAATTTTATATTGACATAGAACATAGGAAGAAAACACATACCATTCTGACATTTCTGACAGAGTTTCGTTTCTCCCTGCCTTTCAGTAGCCCTACATGGATTTAAAATGTGAAAAGGAAACAGATTCCTCTGAATCACCCCAATAGAAAGACTGAAAAGTCACGAATACCTTCCAAAGTTACAGAGCTATTTTATTTGTGAAACGATGCTCGTTTCAGAGTAGTACTTTATGTGATCAGTTTTAGCAGGGCGCTCCAAGCATTCAGTGATCTTCTCGACTCTGTGTCGCTGATTTCTACATATAGAACTGCATACACACATAGAGGAAACAGTTATTTCTCAATCATTTGTATTTAGTGCCAAGATATTGGTAGGCTCAACCTTTAGCTCCACCCAAAGTTCTGTGCCCTTTCAACAACCACACTTTCCACAGCACTGAGCTCTCTGCGGCTGTGAGCAATCCACTTTCAGTAGCGACCTAAGTGAAGGAATCATTCATTTGGTTAACAATTCCTGAAGCTCCAAGGATTCTGGATGCATAGTGAGCAAGAATGTGGCAGCGTGAACCTTTGGTAAAGGGTGTTCACCTCATGCTACCTAAGGAGCAGAAGCAGAGAGGAAAACATGGGAATCTAGATAGACCCTTCAATGTTTACCCCCAGTAACCAGATTCCTCTATTTAGTCCCAACTCCCCAAGTCCACAACGCCTCCCAGCAGAGCAGCAACAACTGGGAACTGAGCATTCAACACAGGGGCGGATGGGGGGCATTTCATGTACTGGCAGTGCAAGTGACAATAGTACACCTTTCTCCTTTTCTAATAGATTTTAGATGTCTTTCGAAATCTCTGAAATTGATCTAAGAACATTGTAACTAAGATGCAAATCAGTGAAAATCTGCTAGATTTCCCTTCTGCAAACTCTCACATATGTTTTTTCTGTGACTTACTCTTGTGTTGCAGAGAATAAAGTATGTCTTTCATCTGCTTTTTTCTGCGACATTGCAGAGGCTATGATTCACGTGCAATATGAATAACCAATTGAAATAAAATAAGATCCATTCCTAAAGACCATGACTACGTGTGAAGGACAGAGATCAGAGAGTACATGAGGAACATCAAGGAAGGAGGTGAGAAGGCAAATACCAAAGGAGGGACTGTTCAACTGTTCATTGTGACAACTTTGTTCCCATTACGTAGGCTGCTACATGGTCTGAAAGTCTGAGCCTTTCGATAAGGACCTTCTCAGTCTCATCAGGCCCATTTACCAATGTATTATGCTGTTGGTGTCCTGCACAAAATTTCTTTTCCTGAACCAATGAATACAGTACAATTTTATTTTATTATTAATCCTCAGATGCCTGTTTATTTTCTAATAAGAGACATAGAGGGGATGGAACTGGATGGGAGAGGAGGTAAGGAGGACTGGGAGGAGTAGGGGGACAGGAGCTATAATAAGATTATATTGCATGAAAAATATTTATTTTCAATCAAAGAAAAATACCTTACTAGTTTGTCACAGGGTCAATCAGTTATAAATTAATTAAACATATAAATAGCATCATTTGTTATGTTCTACCCTTTATTTTGCTTCTCTTGATCCATTTTTTGTTGGTTAAGTTTTTCTATTATGGACGTCATTTTCAAGGATTTTAGTGAAAATCCTTTGGGGTGGAGCTAGCAGACCGTAGAATAAAGAGAAATGTGAAGTCCACCATGCTGCTGTGCTTTCAGCCATTAAGTCCTAACCACTCATGGTGAATGGTTTCAAAACCTTTGGAGGAACAGTAGCTAAAGAGCAGCCCATGGAGGAAGACATTCTGTAGAAGGCACCGTACCCATTGCAATGTGTGAGCTGTGTGCATGTAAGCCATCCTGGAAGAGCAGGTTGCTTAGATGATGACTTTGGCCTAGCCCAGGTAAATGCAACTCATACAGCTTTTACATTTAAGCCCAGGCTCACATTACAGCTTGGGAATCCTGACATTTAAAGATATAGTAGACATTTATCACAATTGTCACTTGCCATTAATTTACACTCCTTGTGTGCATCTGTTCAAAAAATAATTAGAATTTTATGCTGCAGTAAATATGCTTGTTCATCCATTAGTGCAAAGCGAAAGATTAATTGCATTACAATGGGAATCAGGACTATAACACCTCAAGCCACAATGATAGCAGTGACAGCTGGGCTGCCCACAGTACTTGGCTCTGATAAACTTCAAAAGCAAGCATAGATGGGAAAATAATTATCCACTGACAAGGCAGGACCAACCTTATTTTCTCTCTCCTTACAGTCAGTGTACACTGACCAAAGGAAGAGGATCTTATAGCAAATTAGAAAGGTTTCTCCCATGTCTCAAAATGTTCTAGTTAAACAGTAATAACGAGCGAGATTTTGACAGATCTCACTTTTACTTACCTCATGCCATTTACCTCAGCAAGCCAACATATGGTGTAGACTTGATCTGATCTCATCTTTTTCACCAGTGTCTACAGATAATATAATAGACTGGGCTGGGCCTGAGATTTTGTGAGCAGTGAAATACTTCAGGGCTGGTTGTTGATTTAATGTTCCACTGTACCAGTCTAAAATTCTTTGGGTTTGTTTATTTAACTTTGTTTCTTTTGTTTTATAAAGAAAAGATCCTCATTTTTCCTAAGGTTTCAAACCCTTAGTCCTTTTTATAAATGTAATAGTAGTGGTGGTAGTAATATCTTTGTTTTTTTTTTAATTACTTTTATTATTTTACAGTCCAGCCGTTGTCCCAATCCTGGTCCCCTCCCCCAAAGTTCCTCATTTGATTCCTCCTTCCTCTCTGTGTCCAACAGGATGCCTCCCCCCAGGCTTCCCCACTCCCTGAGGCTGTCCAGGGTTAAGCACATCTTCTCCCACTGAGGTCAGACCAGGCCGACCTCTGCTGTATATATGTCAGTGGCCTTGGACCAGCTTGTGTATGCAGCCTGGTTAGTGGCTCAGTGTCCCAGAGATCTCAGGGGTCCAGGTTAGTTGAGACTGCTGGTCTACCTATGCGGTCATCTGCCTCCTCTGTTTCTTCAACCCTTTCCCTAACTCAACCACAGGAGTCCCCAATTTCAGTCCAATGGTTGTATGTAAGTACCTGCATCTGTCTCAGTCAGATGCTTGTTGGTCCCCTCGGAGGACAAGCATGTTGGGTGCCTATCTATAAGCACACCACAGCATCAGCAATAGTGTCAAACCTTAGAGCCTCCCCTTGATGGATATCAAGTTGGACTGGTCACTGTACTGCCTTTCCCTGAATCTCTTCTCCATTTTTATATTTTTTCTCTTTTGATAACCTTGCATGTATGTATGTATATATGTATATATATGTATAAATATGTATATATATGTATATATTACATACATATCTATTTTATAGATCTCTCTACATAGGAATATACTATACATTATTTAGTACTAATGGGTGTATTTTTAAGCACACCCAAGAGTTTATTTTACTCAGTAAAACATCTGGGCAGTAATTATACAATGAACTAGTATACATGTACAGCTACCATTCCCATCAAGAATGAGAAGTAAGGATACATACAGCATTATTCAGCTAAAGCCTTTGTTGTCTAAGCAAGAAGAGCATTCCACCCAGCTCTTTTCCCATATTAAGTAACTAATGAATGCCCATGACTATAAACCAAATACTTTTGAGAATATTCACCTTGAATCATTTCAGATTACTTTATTTATTATGAGCGTAAATGTTACAGTTTGCAGGTGACAGCCAGAAAGCAGCATTGTGAAAACAGTTCTTCCCTTTTACCTTTTCTAAGCTCCTTTCTCTATTGAGCTGTCACTTTGGCATTGGTAAGTCATTGGGTCCTAGCTGCTTCCTTTTCAGTGTACAGTGAACTTCTCTGGAACATCCTAAACACCCAAGCCAATGTACATAATACAATGTACATACAATAATGCTGCTGAGCCATTACTCCGCTAGAACATGACTACAGTTTATTCTTGAACATGAGCTCTTTATTGTGATTTTAAATATTATTAATCAAAATGTTTCAAAAAATTTCCATAAGTTCTCAAATCCAAGTACCCCATCACACCAATAACTATGCATATAGCAATATCTCACTCTTTGTATCTTTCTCTTTGACTCTCTCTTTTTTATTTGTATCTCTATGTATAAACATCAGTATAAATTCATGTACTTATATCAAAATAGCAATGCAGATAGAAAAGTGTCAGATACATCCCTAGCCACATATTATGGTTTAATCTTATTTTCTGAAAGCACTTGGTACTTATCTATGTTCAGGGCTACAATGGATTCTGAGACGCAAGGATTCCTTGATCTCAAGAATTTCTGGAGAATGTAGAAGAATGTATCTTTGCTTTTAAAAAAGGAATGGCGAGAAAGAGAGAGAGAGAGAGAGAGAGAGAGAGAGAGAGAGAGAGAGAGGAGAGAGATGCAGAGACAGGGACAGAGAAACATGTCTCTTGTTTAAGTTAGAACACAAGGAAAGCTTTGTGTTTGACTAAAAGGTGGTGTTCAAAAATAGGTCAGGTAGCACAGCAGAAAGGCAGCTTGCTTAAGGGGAAAGGAAATGCAAATTAACTGTTGGAGACTTGGGTATGCTTTAGCTCTGGCAACAGCTGCTAAATAATTAGGGCCCAAAGGCCTTCATAAAGGTTGTAAGTCTTGTTACTGTGGCTAACCAAATCTGCCTGAGTAATTTCCCTCTTGCTACTGCAATTATGGGGTTTTAACTCACTAGGTAGCTGATTTTGTGGCATGTATATACTCGGTGTACTGAGCAAAATGAGCTTCTAGGCCTCCTCTTTGGATTGCTTTAAAGCAATGAAAATAAATCCTCACCATAGAAAAACAGGTTCTTAAGTGAGACAGTAGTGGGGTTGGTAGTGACAGGAGAAGTGAGAGGAAGTAGGCACAGATGGATAAGCATTGCATCCTGCATCCACGAAGGTGGCTTGTGACTCTGCAATTCCGTAACTGTGTGTAGTCAGATACAATAGAATATACTGGAATGTGTCATATGTTCTTATAGGTTACTATTACACCCAGCATTTTCCGGGAGTTGGCTAATTTTCGATACTTTTCTTATATTTTCTCCCGTAAGTAGCCTTTATATTGAAAATGGTTTGGGAAGCCTTTGTTATTGAAAATATTTTTTCATACAGTCTATTCTGATCACGGTTTTCCTTTCCATATCAACTGCCAGATCCTCTCCAGCACATATCTCATTGAACTCCACCCACTCTTTATCTTTCTCTTTAAAAAACAAATGGGCAAACTAAAAAAAAAATAAACAAATCGAAATAAAACAAAGAAACAAAAATGGAAGAAGAAGAAGAAGAAAGAAAGAAAGAAGGAAAGAAGGAGAAAGAAAGAAAGAGAGACGAGAGAGAAACATACATACATGTACACACAAATGCACACACAATGCACATGCACACACACACACACACAAACCTCAGAGAAATCCAAAACTGGGAACCATAATAGATAAGTAAAAGAGAAGTAAGCTAAACAATATCCGAAGAGAGCATTGTGACACAAAATATACCTGAGACAATAATTTTAATATGTTTATTTTTCAGTTTTTTAACATTGTTCTCCTTTTTGAGAAACTCACTCTATACTCCAAGGTGTACTTCACAATCCTCCAGTCTCAGACTCTCAAGTGCTTTAATTGCAACCATGGACTGGCATAAAAGCTCAAAATCTTTTACTTTTTCTTATACAACCCTTTGCATTGTGTCTTGTGGTATGCCTCCTCTTTGACAAAGCATAGTATGAAACGGAGGAATAAAAATGTACACAAAGAACTGGGTGTGACTTTTGATGTAGTGCCTTCCTTCTATAATAGTATGACTGCTTCACTTAAACTAAAATTTAATTGCTTTTGGAATGGGAAGTTAGACCTATATCCTGCACATATTTTGTTGACATAAACTGGAAAACTTCATAGAAACAATCTTAAATATACCTGTCTATTATTTATTTTCTTTATTTATTTTGCTATCTATCATCTACCTACATACATATTTATTTATTGTAATGTGTAAGGGAAGGCAGACACAGTAGCAGAACTGAAATGTTTCAATTTATGTCTTTGTATTGAGTCTAATGTATATTAAAGTAATGTGCATTTAGTATGATTTCTAAATATTCTTTCTGCATCATTCATGGGAAAACAAACATGTAATATGGTTTTAAATTGACCAAAAAAAGTATATTCTACTTACAGCTAAGCTGAATATATGATGTGTCATTTGTCTGGAAACTATATATTTAAAGAGGAGCATGTAATTATCAATGCATTAATACTCTTTCGTAATAAACATCTTAATGTATCTTTTATAGCTCTATGTGTTCCAGTTCCCTTTATAGAGTTTTTGTTGATGTTTTGTTTTGTTTTGCTTTGTTTTATTGGTAAAAGAGGGTTGGAATACTTTATTTTGACTAATAATGTGAATTTGTTTGAGAAATGGTCAAGGATTGTGAGGAATTTTAGAAAGTGTCTGAGGATCATTTGCAGCAATGGGTATAAGTACGGAAACAGAGTCAGTGGCTGCAATAATTCTTAAATTTATGTTTAGTTATTTTCTCCATTTCATCCTTATATGAAAGGTTATCAATAATCTTTAATGTAGATTCCTTTACTAAATGTGCATTTAAAAAGCTAAAAGGTATTTTACGTTTGAAAAGATGTAAATACCATGGGGATTCACTTTTAAACTAAGATCCTTGGCACTTGCTCTCTGTGGTACACACATACCAATCACTCAGTGTCTCTTACGAGAAATTCTGTAAGCCGAGCATTGGGCTAATACAACACAAATTCTATATATGATAAAGACTTGTGCTTTTGCCATAGAGAATGCCCGGAGGTAAATGATAGGGGCATTAAGAGAGTGATCCTGTGCTATAATATCAATAATTGTCTGACAGAGAAACCAGATATGCAGAAATGTGTTTACTGTCTTTCTTCCACAATTTCTAATTTTTGTGAGGTTTGATTTAATGTTGTTTGTAAACCATAAGTCACACATCTTTACATCTTTATTAAAACTTCCTTTTCTCTGTGACTGCAATATAGTCAGCTTGTTTCTATTTCTAGTTCCCCTGACCTTAAATTCAATCTATCTCACAGATAGTAAATACCATGAAACCTTGTTTTTTATAGACAAAAAAAAAAAATAAAATAAAGTTCATTCTCATCAATGTCTTCTCTATGCTAGACAACCCACAGAACAGCAAACAGTGAAAAGTCTAAAAGGTAGACTTTCACAGCTTCTCTCTCTCTCTCTCTTTCCATTGTCGTTACCGTCTATTGGGTAATGGGTAGTGAGATGTCTCGATCATGTCACAGTTTCTGTTCCTATATCTCAGTCTCACGCAATTGTCACACTTGTACTTTATTTCCCTCATGTCTAAGACTTGACTGCAGAATAGAAATATCAGTAGAAATAAACTTAATATTAATTATAAATGAGCCACAGGCATGTTTCCATATTTAACCATATTTTGTTTGAGAGTAGCTCTCTGTCTTGCATAGATGCTAGGCTGTTCCTTAGTGAGATATAGAATTACCTGTCTCATCTCCTAATTTTTAATCCAGAATTGCTCCTGTTTTAAGAAAATAGAAAGACAAAGTGCAGAGCAGAGAACGAAGGAAAGGCCATCCAGAGACTGCCCCAACTGGGAGTCCATCCTATATACAGGTAATATTGCTGATCTCAAGAAGTGTTTGTCCACAGGAGGCTGATATAGCTGCCTCCGGAGAGGCTTTGCCAGAGCCTGTCAAATACAGATGTGTATGATTGCAGCCTATCATTTGACTCATTTGACTGAGCATGGGGAACCCAATGGAAGATCTAGAAAGGACAGAAGGTGCTGAAGGGGTTTGCTTAGGAAAAACAACAACAGCAATCAACCATGCACCCCAGAGCTCCCAGGGTCTAAACCACCAACCAAACAATAAACACGGAGGGACCCATGGCTTCAGCTGCATATGTAGCAGAGGATGGCCTTATCTGGCATCTGTGGGAGGGGAAGCTCTTGGTCCTGTGAAGGCTTGATGCCCCAGTGTAGGAGAATTCCAGGGCGATGAGGTAAGAGTGGATGAGTGGGTGGGGGAGCACCCTCATAGAAGCAGGGGGAAGAGGGATGGGGTAGAGGGTTTCTGGAGGGGAAACCAGGAAAGGTGATAATATTTGAAATGAAAATAAATAAAATATCCAATTAAAAAACTATCTAATGGATACCACTTTTTAGAAACCCACGACTATATTCTTCAGAACCCATCGGATTGGGCTACAGTATATGCCTCCCCTCAAATGTTTATTAATCAATTAACTCAGAAAACTATATTATCACTTTGAAAATCAGATAACATCCAGTCCATAACAGAGATAATACATACATATGAATACGTACGTTTGAGTATCTCAAAAGTTCAAGCACAGCAGGAATCAAGAGGTGAGCTCTATTACAACATCTAACACCTGGGCTGAGAAATGTGTGTGAATTAATGCTTAATATCAACTATTATTACTGAACAAAGAAGTTGTTAAATGGAATATAAAACCATACAACATGAGTACTGCAAGCGTTGGGATATTTATAAAATAATATTAAAGTTTTACATAAATATTTTGATCTGAAGTAAGACAACTTAAAGATATGATCAGCCTCTGGGCACCTCTCTTTTATTTTTCATTTCAAAGCTAAAACGTAAAACACATGGACTTTATGAAGACGAATTACCTTGTAGGTTTTTTAAAAATCTTTTCTGACAACTATTCTCAATACTACTGATTTCTCACTTTGTTGACTGCCTGCAGTGCTAATTGTACAAAATATGTTAGCAAAATGAATTTCTACCTTTATCATAGTTTTTCCCTGGTCTCATGTGTATGCTTTCTTATTAACACATCTGTTAAATCCCTTGAAGTCAGGGATTATGGCTTTCACTTTTCTCCAGATCTCCCGCAACACATAGTTAGCATATTTTAAAAGCATTCCATTACATTAAGCCTTAATTCCTTTACATGTCACATATGCTTCATATAACTATCACAGTCTCAGTTGAATTATAATTATGTTCTTGATAATATAATTTCTAGAATAACAACAGTACTTTAGAAGTGTTCAGATATTTCAGAATAATTACTATTATGTGTTTGCTTCAAATTTCTATTTAAAAATGCTTTTCTATTAAGAAATAGATATTGGAAGTGGATGGAGGGAAGGAAGTAACTAGGTGGGAAAATGGGTGGGAAGGAAAATAGGAAGAATGATGTGTGAAGAGGATGTTGGGAGAGAGAACTGGAATCAGTGGGGGTGTATCTCTGAGAGTAGCTAGAAATCTAGAACAATGGAAATAGTCAGAAACCTCTAAAGGTGACCCTCGCTAAACATTCTACCTCCTGTAGCTAACCCTGACTTCCAATAGGAGGATGAGACACTAGCCCAGAACAAAATCTTAGACCCACAAGTTTTCCTGTCTATAAGAGATTCAGGATTAAAAGGAAGCAGAAACTGAGGGGATAGACAATAGCACCTAATGACTAGTCCAACTTGAGTTCCATGTCATGAGAGAGAGTCCACCCCTGACACTATTAATACTACTCTGATAAATTGCAGACAGGAGGCTAGCATAACCATCATCTGAGTGGCTTCATCCAGCAGCTGGTAAAACAGATGCAGAGACTCATAACCAATTATTAGCTGGACTTCAAGGAACCATGTGGAAGAGGGAGAAGGTTAGAAAGAAGAAGACAGGTCAAGGAACCACATGAAAACCTACAGAATCAACTAACCTGGGCACAAAGGTGTTCACCAAAACTGACTCACCAACCAGAGAGCATGCATGGGATGGACCTAATCCCATTATACAAATGTAACATAAACATATAGCTCTAATTGTACTTATTTGGAAACTCTAACAGTAGAAGCAAGAGATCTCTCTGACTGTTGCCTGCCTTTGGATATCTTTCCCATTACTTGACAGTCTTGTCTAGCCTCAAGAGAAGATGCATCCTGTCATGTTACAACTTAATATGTCATGGTAAATTGATATTGATAAGCATTCTTCTCTTCTTTGAGCAGAAAGGGAGTGGACTATAGGGGGAGAGGTGAGGAGAGACAGTGGGGAGAGAAGGGAGGAGAAGTTGCAATTGGGATGAAAAGCAAGTAAATTAATGAATAATTTACAATTTTGAGATTTGAGTTTTGGTTCACAACAGAGAAATTCCATAAAATTAGTACATCATTTGTGGACTAGCAGTTTAGTCTAACAAAGACACATGCTCCACTATTTTCATAGCAGCCTTATTTATAATAGCCAGAAGCTGGAAAGAATCCATATGCCCTTCAACAGAGGAATGGATTAAAAAAATGTGGTACATCTACACAATGGAGTACTAGTCAGCTATCAAAAACAATGACTTCATGAAATTCATAGGTAAATGGAATGAACTAGAAAACATGATCCTGAGTGAGTTAACCCAATCACAGAAAAAGAAAACACTTGGTATGCACTCACTGATAAGTGGATATTAACCCAAAAGCTGGAACTACCCAAGATGCAATCTACAGACCACAGGAAGCTCAAGAAGAAGGATAACCAAAATGCAGATGCTCCCACTCCTTCTTAAAAGAGGAAAAAATATCCATAGGAAAGGATATGGAAGCAAAGTTTAGAGCAGCAACTCAAGAAACGGCCATTCAGAGCCTGCCCTACATGTGGCCCATATATATACAGCCACCAAAACTAGTAAGATTGATGAAGCTAAAAAATGCATGCTGGAAGGGACCAGATATAGTTCTCTCCTGAGAGACACATCCAGAGCATGTCCAATACAGAGGTCAATGCTAGCAGTGAACCACTGAACTGAGGATAAGACCCCCTTGGGGGAATTAGAGGAAGTATTGAAAGAGTTGAAGGAACTTGCAACCCCATAAGAACAACAATGCCAACCAACCAGAACTTCCAGGGACTAAACCACTAATGAAAGACTATACATGGACTGACCCAGGGCTCCAACTGCATATGTAGCAGAGAATAGTCTTGTTGGAGCACCAGTGCAAGAGGAAGCCCTTGGTCCTGCCAAGGTTGGACCAGTGCAGGGGAATATAGGAGGCTAAGGGGGATGTAGCGGGGAAATACCCATAGGGGGAGGGGATGGGGGCTTATGGACAGGAAAGGGATCAACATGTGGAATGTAAGTAAAGAAATATATCTAATAAAAATAAAAGAAATTAAAATTAAAACAGAGAAGATTTTATTAAGTCATATTCCAATCAGTAATAATGAGTACAATAAAAATTATTTCAAATATGTGATTCTATCTTAGAAACATCCATCTACTTGATGTTTATATATTGGTTTCTTTTTATCACAGTTTCTGAGAAAGCATATGAGTTTGCCAATTGAGTAGGGTTTTCCTGTGTTACCTGTAACTCCAATAGAACTTTTTAATATTATTTCTTGAGAATGATTATTCATTGAGAACTGTGTCAGAATTATTTCATTGAAGCAAAATTGTTTTTGTAGCACTTACTACACATTCATAGGTACAGGTGATAGCAAAACTTCTAAATTCAAAGAAACTAAAAATAAGAATTCCCTGTACTGTTTTTAACCATAACAACACCAGGATTTCTACCAAGAATATCTTAGATGTCCCATTAATGATTTACTTTTCAACTCTAAAAATTCTTTTCATCCTAGAGTAAGGAGTTCTACAGCATGGCTTAGAAGGTCTTCTCTATTGTCTAGAAAGCAGAAATGTTAATACAAAACAGACAACATGCCATGGAAGACTGTGTTCATATCGTTTTCACTCTAGACAAGAGTCTATGGTCCAAGTGGTTGTGTCTTTTTAACTATAGATAAAATTTTTGGTAGCCTTAAGTATGCCGCCAAAACATCCCTACACCTATATTGAATTTATTCATGAGATTCTTCAAAGAATTTAAAGCTTCAAGGACAGAGCACATCACAAGTATGTAAACCTACAAGCTCAACTGATCTTCAAAGAATGACTGTATTTCTGGAGTTTGATATTGCATATTTCCACATATATATGTACCTGGAGGTAAGGTTGCATGTGGGGGAGAAAAAGAGAAGAAATTTAAATGAACTTTTTCTTCTGGCCCAGAGACACAAGGGTTCCATTAAATGATTGTTTATTTGAAGCCAGCTCCCAGGTTACTTTCAATGGCATATTTGTTCCATAAACGATGGACACTTCTTTAAATGTTTTGATAAGATGATTACAATCTATAAATACTGAGAACTTTGATATGAATTTCTCAACATTCTCATCCTGCAAATGTTAAGAAAAGTCTGTAGAAAGTGTACACAGAAGGGGAAGTAAAAAGCTTGACGCAGAGTAGTTTATTCTCAAAAGTTAAGAGTCTGGATTGTCACTCACTGGCAGATTATGGACTTGTGCGCCATTCTAGATTTTATTCCCAGTGATTAATGAAGTACCACACAGAGAAAGAGAAGGTAAGATTGTTTCTTACATGCAAGAACAAAAAGACCCGACAATGTGCTCACTGTAGAACTATTTCTCTCACACAACCAAGAATGCATAGCTTCCTTCCCTTGTTCTCATGTTCAGTTTTGGACTGGGATGCCAGTGGTTCCAACTGCTATAAACTCAAACCTAAATCACAAAACACACAGATGTATATGACAATGGGTAACTTTTTATGTTTCTTGAACTATTTCTTCACAACTCTATTCAATGCTCATTTCTTACACTGTTGATTGCCTATGGTGTATGTTGCAAAATAAAATATAGTGACCAGCTGTGTGGCCAGTAAGAAATAGAAATAGAGATTATTGAATGACTTGTCTTGCTCTCCATGGTAAGTTCAAACTCCCAGAGACAAACTAGATCTGAGTGAGTACGCATTATACATGATATACTAAGTGAGGTACAAGACAGGATGGGGAAAAAAAGGAAATCAAAGAAAACTAAAGGGATCTGGAAGACTCAATCTGTGAAAGTCACAAGAGGAAAATTTAAAGAGTTTTTGTATGACACATCTCATGGGAAGCAACATGAGAGGCTTAGATATAGTAAAACTCATGAGAAATATGTTTTCAAAGGATAATTTGATAAGTGCACGAAATGAATCAAAGAGTTAATATTTGGCATCCGAAAATCAAGTAATCAGGTTGTGGCAAAGCTAGACATTGAGTATATGTGTAATTTTTAACATAATACAGGAACCAGGTTTGGGCAGAATGTGCTTGTAAAATATGTGAATTGATCATGACTTCACTCATTCATTCACATATTTTCTCAAACTTGTATGTTCATAGCAACACCGTGTTAACTTCTGTCACTGTAGTAAACACTTCTTGTGGTCAAAAAGGAAAAGGAATAGTTGATGCAGTAATTTTGCAAATTTCAGCAAGAGATCTTTTGACTATGTTGTTTTCAAAACTGTGATAGAGTGGCAGGCAAGGGAGCACATGGGAAAGTAAAGCTAATCACTTCCTGGTTTGAAATTGAACACGGAGTCCAGAAACACACATTCGGCTTCATGAAATTATAGACCTAAAACCTTCCATCTTCATTCAACTCTTATAGCTCCTACCATGTCCACATACTGCCATAAACCATGGTACAAGTCTTCAGTGCTTCTACAAACATATTTAAACAATACTGAGTATTCATATCTCAGGATTTATAACCACATTTCAAAATCTACACTAGTCTTTTTTTCTTCAAAACATCATGCTTTCATTCTAAGAGTTGGCTTCACTACAATGTATATTTTATATAAAATATAGAATATTTCTTTGGGAAATTACTTGCCATAAAGTTGTTACTTTAGCAAATGATACCCAGGTTTTTCAGTTATTACATACAAATAATCCTGGCAATATAAACATCAAATACCCTGAAATTTTTCATGAAATTATTGTTTCCTTTGCACTGAGATTTCTGCACAATGGTGACATTAACTCAAGTAGAAATGTGCAGACAACTATGAAAATGTAGCAATAATTTTATAATAGAGTGTTGAATGAACACTCTAGATTTACTTTTAGTTATTTTATGATAAATATTTAGAACTTAGGTAGAACTAATATTTCAAAGTTCAGAATAGTTTCCAATCAAAAAGATGAAGATTTGGGCAAACAAGGCAGGCAAGAGATTGTCAAACACCTTTTTCTTTCTTTTGTTCTGAAAAGTTTATTACATTTGTGGGGGCAGCAATCAGGCTGTGATACATGTGGCTCACAGGACAACTTATGAAAACTGCTTCTAACTTTCTGCACAAGTTTTTAGTCTTAGCTTCTAGAACCTTTGCCTACTAAGTCATACTTCTGGTCTCCTGATACCCTATCTCCTTTAGAGATAGAGCTCATAATGTATCCCTGACTGACCCGGAACTTGCTAGATGAGGCTGGCTTGTGTGACAGTGATATGCCATGTTTGTTCTTTGAAATTATACCAACACATGTCTTATATAGAGTAGGAATTATTACAATTGTTTAACTGATTCGAACACACACAGAAATACTCTAGAGGCATGCAACACTGTGTGTTTGCTAATCAAACATATCTCCCTTGAGCAACATGCCTGTTAATTTCTACCAACTCACTCCCTTATCCCAAGGAGATTTACATGCAGCACATCAAAATGCATCAGTAGCAAAAGGTTAATGATTTCATCTCCAAACTGAGTAGACAAAACCACTCAGAAATCCAAAGAGAAATATGCTTTTAATTCACATGAACGTGATCATCTAAAAAAAAAAAGATGAGACAGAAAATTGAAAACTTAATTTTCATTTCAGAAAATGCATGGTATAAAATTAATACTATTTTAAAGTATATTCATACAATGTCTTAGAACAATAACCAGGCAAAAGAATAAGTGTAAGATGAGGTTTCCCTTTCATTTGTTGATGAAGGATGGATTAACTTTTAAGTAAGAACAATATCGTATTCACATACTGTCACAGGCAATACCAAACCTGGACAGGATAACAGAAATTCTCTAATTTGGAACAGAAGGAAAGAATGAGGAATGTGAAATTTAGCAGGAAAGTTTGATGAACCCAAATGTTATGAAAACACTTCCTTAGTATTTAGTAATGCTGTCACATTTGGTGTTAATGGCCACAAATGAAAGTTTATGAGAAGACTATCATCACACTTCACAGCTGCTCTACTCTCTGTCTAGAGTCATTAAGTAGTGAGGGCAACACAATTATTTCGTACAGACTTTTTCTCTGTTGCAACAACTAAATTTAATCCAACAAGTGTGTATCACATGACTAGTACATCCAATGTGCATATAAAATTCAAAGCACAAGCCTGGGAGATATCAAGAGATAGAGAGGAAACTAAGCCACTGTGCTTTCTAGATGTTACATAATATTTTTGTATTTATGAAAGCAACTGGAAAAATACTACAGTGTATTATTATACAGTTTATCCTATTTGTTTTAGTTTGGTGGGGGCAAAACGTGGGTCCTTACTATAATAGCCTAGTATGTTTTCTAACCTCAGTTCTCACTGTGAGTGTTGGGATTACAGTCATGTACCACTATGCATGGGGCTCTGGTGCTGGGAGGCTCTCCTCAATGATCTCTGGCCCGGCTAGGTGCATGGGTTAGGGTGCAGGGGAGAGGACTCAGGCAGGGGCAGGGGACTGCTTCTGCCACTTCAGCTGCTGCTGGTCCTTTCTGCTGCTCCTTTCTTCGAGGCTGAGCCAGCAGGAGGGAGACTGACTAGCCTAAGGGGTGCAGGGGAGCTTCTTGGGATGATTTCAGGAGAGCAGTTATCTTTTCCAAACAGTGGAGTTACAGCTCTTATGACAGAAGCTCTCAGACGATGGGATAACTCCTGCACACCTTTAATCCTGAACACGATTCCTAAATACAGTTTTTGGAAGGTTCAGTGTCTGACAGCAGGTGCTTCCTATAGGTTTGGCCTGAGCCTACTGACTTGTGGTCATACCCTCACATGAGGAAGGGCTCGGGGTGTGTTGCCCTAGGTGACTGAGCTGTCTTGAGCCTATGTAACCTGTGGTCACGTCCTCACCTGTAGAGGAGGGGCTTGGGAAATTGCCCCACATGACTGTTTTGTCTCAAACCTCTCTACAGAAGTCTGTGGGGGGCTGCAGGTAGTGAGGCCTTGATCTCCTGAGATTCTGGAAGTGTGCCTGCTGTCCCTTTTAGGGTCCCCAGAGATTCGACCTATCTTGACCAGGAATCAAGGTACCTTTCACAGCCCCACAGCTCCACAATTGTGTTCTGTTTTTCCCTGCATTAAATAAGAAATCTCATGTGGCAAAGACTAATGCTTTCTTATAGGACATGCATTTACCAACCACCAAAACAATGACTGAATACAACAAAGGTTTCAGTTTTTATGATCAAGCCATTTTCGTCTTGTCACAGCAATTAGCAATGGCTTTTCTTCTTTAGAAAAGACATTTAAGACCCAACGGTGGGGAGATAGTCCAGTGGTTTAAAGATGTATTTCTCCTGAAAAGAACTGGACTTAGGTCCCCTGCATCCGTGTTAAGTGACCCAAAGCTGCCTGTGACTCTAGTTCTGGAAGATCCAGTGCCTCTTCTCTTACATAACACATAGATAACACACTCTGTAGACTCACAGACATTTTTGGTAGTGCTGAGGATCAAAAACCAGGCATGTATGCATGTTCTGCCAGTGCTTGGCTAACTCATTATAAATTAACTTGGTGATGGTAAGTCACCTCTAAATATTTAGCAGTTCTGTTATTTGTATTACTGATAAATTTTTCCCCAGGTTGTTTATGTTATCTCTAGAAACAATTCTTTGAACCAAGAAATTACAGGTAAGAGAGAAACAAAAGTTTTTCCATTAGTATCCCAGTCTTCTGATTGCAATAAGAACATTTCGAAGGCTAAAGAGGAAGAAGGTAAGACTTCTCATTTTCTTCATTTCCCAAACTAAAAAGGTTCCTTCAGCAATCACAGCTTAGAGCAAAGCAACTCCCAGTGCATGTCATTGGGTTTCGAGTGGACATAAATTTAAAATCTAGAGGTGTCCTCTGTTTTTTTCTAAGGAGGCTTGCCAAGGTAATTTAAGTGAAGACAAATTAGCCTTTCTCAAGTTGTCCATCTATACATGTACCTCCGGGTACTCTCATTACTCTTAGTCCCTGCCCCTTAATGAATGACACACTTTGGCCTGTTTTTCGAACTTGCCAACTTTCATTAGGCATCTGAAAACTAGAAAGCCAATTTCTCTTTTACTTGGGCATTCAAACAGTGCTATGGAATTACCACTGATGTCCATTAGACAGATCCAGTCTTGTAATCCATGCCTAAGTTAAAGAATAAGAAAATGTTGGGGGGTTGGGATTTAGCTCATTGGAAGAGCGCTTTCCTAGCAAGCGCAAGGCCCTGGGTTTGGTCCCCAGCTCTGAAAAATAAAAAGAAAAGAAAAGAAAAAAGAAAATGTTGGGTCCAAAGAATTACAACATGATCTAGAAAAGAATGTGTTAACTACAGGTACATTCTTAGGTCCCCGAGAATTTGAACTAAAAATATGAATGTGAGACTTGAGCCACTTTTACCAGGGACAACCAGAACTACTGACCAACTGACATGCATTTCCCAAGCAATCAAACAATAATTTAGTCACTTGTGTCCTATCAACGTAGTTAATATTTAAACAGATATGGCCACGAATCCCTCAAATAGTGAAGTGTTTACATTGTCCTTTCAAGATTTGTCTCTAGAACTCAGGCATTATTTGAAAGCAGCAATTTTAGAATGGCTATGTGCAGAAGAAGCCCCCATTCAGTCAATGACCTCCTGACATGACAAGCTCAAAATAGCCTTTTCAGAAGGAAAAAGAAAAGCTTTCCCTAGAAATATATATGCAAACATTTTAAAAGGTATTTGCATAAGATTTATTTTGATCATATTTTTCCCTTCACCTGACTTCTCCCAGATTCGTTAAATCTCATTACCACTCTGTTCTCTCTCTCTCTCTCTCTCTCTCTCTCTCTCTCTCTCTCTCTCTCTCTCTCTCTCAAAAATCAAAACAAATAAGACAAAAATGCCAAAATAAACACACACACATGCATGTGTGTATGCATGTATATACATACATATACACATGAAAACATGGAGACCATATTTATGTTGGCCAATTATACCTGATCATAGGACATGCTCTCAAGTCTGAAACTCTTTAGAAAAACAGAGTTTTCTTTCTGAGCAGGCATCAATTTCAAATAACTACTTGGGTAAGGTTGAGACTTTGTATCCTCTTCCTCTCCTAAATCCTGAGATTTTTTGTGCAGTTGTGCAGAATTTATATATGTTTTCATGGTCCCTGGGAATTTATGTTTACCAGACCTACTAGGTCTAGAAGATGCTATTTACTTGGAGTCATTCTCTACCTGGCTCTTATAAGTTTTACTCCTCTCTTCCACATAGGTCCTTAAGCCTTGAGGTGATGGGTTTGATAAAGACATTCAATATAGGGCTCAGAATTCTAACATCTCACTCTACAAATTGTCTAGTTATAGATCTCTGTGTTAGTTATCATGCACTGAAAGAAGAAACTTTTTTGATGAAGGTTAAATGATACACTGATCTATGGCTAAAGAAGAAAGTCATTAGAAAACATTTTATTGCTATGTTCCTTTGGTAGTATAATATTAATAGGCTTTTCCTCTAGGCCCTTGACCTATCTGTTTGCAGATTCTGGCAACTTTAGCAGGGTCTGGTGTAAACACTCATGGAGGGGACCTTAAATCCAATTGAACAGTGGCTGGTTGTACTTGTGAAATTCGTGTCACTATTGTAAATGTATATCAGAGACATGCACATCTCTTATTAAGGAAAAACTTACTTTTCTACGTTCATTGCTGCTCTGTTCTAACCAGCCAGATATTTGGAAATATCCTAGATGTTCATTAACTAGAGAAAGGAAAATGAAAACGTGGTTCCTTTGCACAATGGACAGTTAATCACCTGTTAGGAAAAATGAAATTATTTAAAGGCAAATGGCTAAAACTTGAAAGAATCATTGTAAGTGAGGAAACCCAGACATAAAGTGACAAATACCTCATATTTTCTCTTAAACGTAGATGTTAGCTTTTAAGCCTTTGCAATGTGTGGTTCAATGCAAACAATCTCAGAGGCTAGGTAGGTAGGGGAATGAGGCAATCTCAAGGAATAGACAGTGGAATATATTGTTATAAAAAGATAAATGGAAAGCTGGAATAAGAAAGGCAAATGGAGAAGAGGGTGCAAAAAGCAGAATAAAGAGAAAATTTAAGGAGAGACAACTAAAACTAAAGGCCTTTTAAGTAGCATATGAAGTATTTCTACTATAAAAAATTTAAATGGAGTCACCATATAATTGAGGAGACAATACCCTAACAACACATTTTGTCATCAAGAAAAACCTCTAATTCCAGGAATAATGTTTCATCTTATTCATTAGGGAATCAAAGGGGACTCACTGACCCTCACAAACATTCAGGCATTGATTATCATTTATAACCTGATGATAAAGTCCCATTGTTAAAGATACTGAACATAGAGATATTGAGATACTGAGATATTGCCCGTGTAGAAGTTTCATCCATAGAGATTAGCACTCCTGGTGCTGAGAAGTTCATTGCACACTACTAGAGTAGAAAAGCAATTGTCAATACCAACCAGCAACAAATTTAAAGACCTTGGTGGTTTTGTTTTAACAGTTCTCACTATGTGGCTCAGGCTCCCTAATGACAAGGTATGATGATTAAATCTTCCTCTGGGAGAGAATTTTAAAATTCTACTTTCTCTCTATCCATTCTGCAAGCAACTGTTTTCCCCTTCCCTCTTTCTCTAAGTTCCTGATGCTAAATGGAGATACAAATCAGACTTTACCCATCATTTGATGATAGTCATGTAATAAATGTTTTATGTGAATAGCTGATGTCATTTTATTAACATTTTTCACGTTGAGTGCCCTAACTGAATGGTATGATCGCATAGCTAACATCATCTTCAGAAAGTGGAGTTCTCCAATAAATAGCAGAGTACCAGTTATTGATTTATATTTGATCTTGATTGTTAAGTTTAAATGGTTTAGAAACTTCCTGAAACAAAATTCTGAGCCTGTCTGTTATGAACTTTCTAAAATAAGTTAGTGACTGGGTAACAACAATTTATGGGCTGGTATACCTGGTTGAGCAGGAAGGGAAGATCTTCTGTTCTTTACCATCTGATTCCCGACTACTGACATAATATGACTTGTCAATATATATTCACTGCAGTGATAGACTGCCTCCCTTGGGACTATAAGCAAAAGCAAATCCATTTTTCTTGAATTGGCATTTTAAGGAATTTTCTTTTCAGGAAAAAAATTGATATTTTATATAGGTGTTTTATCTGCATGTCTTTTATGGACCATATACATACTTGGTACCTGCAGAGGCTAGAAGAAGATATCATATGTCCTAGAACTGGAATTCTGAGAGGGGAAGTCTGTCATGTAGGTGACAGAAATCAATCTCAGGTCTTATGGAAGAGCATAATGTGCTCTAAAGTGCTAAGCATATCTCCAGTCCCTGTGAATCAGTTGCTTTAGTCACAGCAATAAGGCTAGTAAATAATATAAGGTCTTGTAATACATATTGAATAAGTAGACTTCAAATGTTGCAAGGCCTTCAATGAGCCATGCCCGTCAGAATAGAGAGACACAAAGAGAGGAAATTCCATCAACTAATGAATATAGGACAGTAGGCCACTAAATCATCATGTTTGGAATAGGGATATTCCTCCAATACGGCTTATGAATTCTGCCAAGCAATTTAATGCAACGTAGGGAAAGATTTTTATCTGCAATTCCTCTCATTATCATTAAGATCAAACAACAAAACAGGACTTACTGCTTTCTGTCTTCACCCTAAGTCTATGATAAACTTCATCTGACTGAGCAACGTCTGGGAAGACTGTCAAAGGAAATAAAGCTTCTTGGACTCCTTCAACTAAAAAGGAGATTGCGTTGAGGGTCTAATATTTTCCACAATAATCATCTCTAAGCTCTGCAAATTGTCTATACTCTCCATTCTTTCTGTCTTTATAGAAAAGAGGAAACAGGGCTTTTACTTTTAAGTAATGTTAAACACGCTGGCAGTCCCACGCTTGTGATTGCTTTTTCTGCCCATTAAGAGGTATGCATGGCACTTGTTCTATTCAATCTTCATCCCGTTACTTCAACTGATCTAGAGAGGGCAGAGAGGAGAGTTTCTGTTAACACACTGCCAAAATGTGAAGAGATAGTATACTGAGGAGACATATTGACTCCCACAAGCTCCGAGAGTGGGCCAAAGTAACTAGAAACTCATGACCAGGTCTGCCAGTCTCTCAGTTCTCTTCCTCTTTCTATTGAAGAGAATCTTAGAAACAGAAACTTCTACCACAGATATTTGCCAGTATCACCATTTCCCTTCATATTCCTCTGAAATTATTCTCTCAAGCTACTTGTTTGTGAGTAGCCTCTTCTAGTAGGCATTTTGTTTGCTTGGGTTTTTTTTCCTTGTTTGTTTCCGTTCTATACTGCTTTCTTTCAGATTCAGTGTGCCTTCTTGCTTTGTTCATTTGTCCTTTGCCCCAATCTGTTAATCCCTGTTATCTGTGTCATCTTTTTAAGCCACTACCTTTACCTCCTACCACAATTTTGGAGCTCTGATCAATATGCTAAGTTCATCAGGGACTACTGATTATCTGAGCAGTCCATAAGAGAGTAAAAACTTGCACTTGAATACCCAAATCTACACCTCTGTATGTTTCACTTGGCTCATTACCCTTTTTTAAAGAAAGTTCTTTCTTGCAACTTTCCCACTAGGTGATTATGAAAAGAATTAAGTGATGTGGATTTCTTAATCAATTTCATGCTGAGAGGATCAGCAAGTTATAACTGGAAGAGAGTTTTAAGGAAATTAATATGCCATCTATTTTGAACCTTTGTCTGTATCCACCAGGCAGGCTTAGATTCACAGTGCTGTTGGAAAACAAAACACTACCAAACACAACCAAACAAGTCAAAATACCAATAAATTAATGGATATGTAAAAAAAAAATCAGTCTTTAACAATAAGACACATTTTTAGGTTCTAGTTAGCATTTGCTGTGTGGAGAATAGCAAAACCATCTCCAAACACTCTTAAAAATAGTTTGATGAAGATAATATAAGCATGAGTTTACAATGTCCTACAATGTGTTCTTGAAGACAATATAAGCATCAGTTCATAATAACCTACTATGTTCTGAGTTCTGGAATTGAAAAATTCTCATTCTCATTTCTGTGTTTCTCTGTGTGTTGTTTTGCTCCTCCAGTGAAAAACAAGAATTAAAAAACATGATAGAGAACCTTAACCTCCCCTAACGTCAGGCAGCTGCTGAGAGCTAGAACAGCAGTTTGAAAACATTTGTATATGAACTTAGCTTGCTGCAGAACAATGCCATTCTTCCAAGGTGAGTAAAGGGCAAGCCTGATTAGATGATTATGGGTAAAGAAGCCTCTTTAAACTTAGAAGGCACAATTTGTCCCTCTACTGCTATAGTCACAGGTTATACCTTGCCTGTGGACCAGAACTTTGACAAGGTCCTGAAGTGATAGCAGAACATTCTGAGAAGCGTGGGACTCAGAGGGTAAAGTAGACCTCCTTTCAAAGCTCCGTTATCTCCTTGCTGACTAAGATTTTCTACAAGTCACATTGATGAATCTCGGTGAACTAAATACATCTGATAGTTATACACTTCATAAGATATTTAAGAAAAAAACTAATTTTAACTTTCTCTTACCTGATTAATGTTCTATTTTTAGTTTCCTTCTACAAAGTATTATTCTTTATCTTTTTCAACCCTTCTTTATGAATTTGAGAAGTCTTACAATGAACTCAGCACAATCAGTAGAAAACAATCTCCCAAACAAGCCCTGTCTAGCACAGTACCCATTACATCTAAATGTCCATTTGAGTTGAATGTGAACTTGAGTTCACACAAGTTTCCATATAGCAGTCTGTTTTTCTGATGTCCCTTTTAGGGTTATGATGCCCCAATGCTGTGTGTGGAAATCTTACTTAAAAGCATTCTAGAACAAGAGAGCCCCTTAAAGGTTACGATGCCAAATTTGCTGTAGAGCATTTGTTATTTCTTCTGTAAGACCTTTTGTTTGACCCTAATAAGACAATAGTTCAGAAATTGAGAAGAATACTTTATATTTATCTCTAGAGAACTCATTCTCAAATATTATCTCCCCCACCCCTCTCTCTCTCCCATATATATATATATATATATATATATATATATATATGTGTGTGTGTGTGTGTGTGTGTGTGTAAAGATCTATTTTCAGTAGTACTTATGCTGTGACAAACAGTAATAATTGTTGTAAAGATGTGGACAGTAAACACTGCTTCTCATTAAACTCTCTGTATGTAATCATTCCACTAAAGTGTAAGTAATAAAAATAATTATGCAAAAACAATAAAGTATAAGATTTGTGCTTTTATTATATTAATATATCTATGTGAAATGAAAACAAAATAAAACTTCTGATGGAATTACTATGTTTAAATGACTATTTGTATTAGATATAATAAAATGTGAAATATTAAAAATATTATGTAACTATTATAAAATATCCCAAGTAATAAACTATAACGCATATGTACGGAATAAGAATGCTGCCATTGAAATTTAATGTTATTTGTTCTTTAAATTTTTAAGTTCAAATAAAACTTTCCTTAGTAACACATTCTGGCTGAAGTGAAATCACAGAAGTTCTATTTCCTAGTTTCCATATTGGCTGTTCTGTCACTGATTGTTTTTATTATTATGTTTAAGCACAGCACATGTGATCACCCCCACAGAATAGAAGCAGATTTGTCAGTTTTGGAATATGTGAGTCTGGGTTTGTATCAGTTCACAGAATTTCTTTCATAAGCTATCTTATGGTTTCAAACAACAGAATCTGATTCAATCATAAGTTCTGAGGATGTCTCAAAGCCAGTGTATTTCCACAGCCTTATTCCCACTACAAGCTCTATAGGAAACTCTACCTGTCCTTTCTTAGACTTTCATATGCATTATGCCCCTTTATGCCTGTGGCCTTACAAGACCTTCATTTTTTATCTGTATTTCTCCTGTATGTCTCTTACTTATCATTGTCTTTTATGGACAATCTAGGATTTTGGCATCTCAACATCGATAACTACATCTGTAGAGATATTTATTTCCTTTGGAAATTGAGGCAACATTCACAGGTAGGAATTAGAATATAGACATACCCAATAAGGAGCTATCATTAATCCTTTTTAGCAGTTGATGGAATAAAGAGAATTTTACTGAAATATTTCTATGTAAACTTAAAGAACTGTATCCACAAGATGGAAATTTGCATGTGTTATTAAAACTCAGTATTAACTATAATCACTATAAAATTATGCTATGTAAGTGACCCCCAGGATCTGCAATCAGGCAGCATACACCAGCTGTTATGAGACAGCAGAGGACTGCTGGTTCTAGACTCAATAAGGAAGATACACCTAACCCTCAAGAGACTTAAGGTCCCAGGGAGTAGGGAGGTCTGGTGGGATGGAGAGTGGGGGTATCCTCTTGCAGACTGAGAAAGAAGGTGTGGGATGTGGAACAGTTGGAGGGTGGACCAGAAATGGGATAAAGTCTGGACAGTAAAAAAAAAAACAGATTAGAGAATAAAAAATAGAGAAAGAAAATAAAGAAAAAAAAATATATATAAATCTAGGAGGCCCATTTTATTGTTGACATTGCTTAAACTAATCTGTAAATGGTGATAATACAAATAGCTTTCTTGCTGGTTAAATTTTAGGTTAAATTGTGTTACAGCATGTGCTCCTTTACCATCCACACCTAGGGTAAACCACGCTCCTAGTCTCCATGTCTCCTGCTATGCATATCAGAAACACAAATGTCTAGTTTCCATGGCCCAGACAACGGACAGAGGGCCATTTCCCCAGTTGTATTCCCATCACTGTTTTTGGATTTGCTATAGAATTTCATTTCTCTCCACCATCCTAGATAATTCAATCCAGAAATCTGAAAAGCAAGGAGTAAATAGAAATGTAATATACACCCATCTTGAGACTGTTTTCTACCAAAAAATTTCCTACATGCCAATGTCAGCGTTCCTTGGGAGTCAATGTGTTTCTGACCATCTGGTACAGGATGTTACCTTCCTGCTTTATGGCCCACATCCCTTCTCTGAGGCACAATCCACTTTGGGAACATTGATGTAGAAAATGAAGATTTTTATCTACAGTTTTTTTGGGGGGTTAGTTACAATATTTTCCCACTAACGGGAGCAAGGGCGTTCCCTTAAGGCTCATTTATTTCCCAAATGTCTCACTCTACCTGAAATTTAAGCAGTTTTTTCCTTGTGCCTTATTTTAGAATCCAGGCTCAGGGCCAATGCTTTAATCCATGGCAGTCCCTAGGAAAGAGGTCACAAGGTTAAGATGTATAGATGCCAAGTGCTGAGTCCTACTCTGTAACCAGAGAACACTAAATTTCATTACACTTTCTCAAGATAACCCTATCAAACAGCACCTTGGCTGCCTTTCCCAAGGCTGCCTGCTTCACCGCTGTGATGTGGAAACCTTCCTTATTCAAAATGAACAGTTCAAAGGGGTTCTCTGTAAGCGGGCTGCTTTAAGAAACAGCTGTGGATTTTTGACATGTGAGCGATTAAAGCTCTTCTCTTGCTTGTTTCATTGTTCATTCATTTCAAAGTAAGCTGATGAAGGTGAAATGGGAATTTTTCTTTTGCAGTTAAGTTTCAGTTTGTCTTTCACAGTCTCATATCATACATTCATCACACATTTGCAACTTACCTGATTCTTACCCTGAACTGTATCATAAAGTTCCTAAACTGCCTAAGATGTTGTGTTTCCGAAATATATTTCTGACAACGAGCATTCTAGATGTTTTATCTGGCCTATGACACAGTCAAAATTCTGCTTTCCTGAGGATGAAAACATAATTTACTAAATGAACATGATTTACAGTAAAAGTTTCAAAGCATGGCTTACAGACAGAGTAAGAAGCATGAATTCATGTATTCCCTGTGGGAAAAGAAAATTGTATGAACAGATCAGAAGTAATGACCAGTTTTTCTTCCTAGTAAACATCACTCAAAACTCTTCAGAATCCTAGAATAGACAGGAAATCCAACTTGAATATTAAAGCATGTTATTCAGTTGTATTTTCTAGATAATTAAAACAGAAAGAAACGATATGATCATCTGTTATGTCATCTGTCAATACATAGTGCATTAACTCTTGGAGTGCATGCAATCCAGGGAGGTGTCACTCATGTGTTTTTTGTTTGTTTGTTTTTATTGGATATTTTTTATTTACATTTCAAATGTTATTCCTTTTCCCACTTTCCTGCCCATAAGCCCCCCCCCGTCTCATTCCCCTCCCCCCTCTTAGGGAGGTATTCCCTCTTCCCTCCTCCCCACCCTGATATTCCCCTTCACTGGGGGATCAAGTCTTGGCAGGACAAAGGAATTCTCCTCCCATTGGTGCCCAGCAAGGCCATCCTCGGCTACATATGCTTCTGGAGCCATGGGTCTGTCCATGTATACTCTTTGGATGGTGGTTTAGTCCCTGGGAGCTCTGATTGGTTGGTATTGTTGTTCTTATGGGGTTGCAAGCCCCTTCAGCTCTTTCAATGCTTTCTCTACTCCTCCAATGGGGACCCCGTTCTCAGTTCAATGGTTGGCTGGTAGCATTCGCCTCTGTGTCTGTCAGGTTCTGCCTGTGCCTCTCTGGAGACGGCTATATCAGGCTCCTGTCAGCATGCACTTCTCGGCTCAAATTACCCAAGATACAATCCACAGACCACATGAAGTTCAAGAAAAAGGACGACCAAAGTGCAGATGCTTCAGTCCTTCTTAAAAGGGGGAACAAAAATATTCATAGCAGGTGATATAGTGACAAAATTTGGAGTAGAAACTGAAGGAATGGCCATTCAGAGCCTGCCCCATCTGGGGATTCAGCCCATATATATACAACCACCAAAACTAGACAATATTGGTGAAATTCATGTTTTTCAAATAAGAGTACTATGAGATCAGTGTCCATTCTGCACTGTTCTGGGTAATGTTCATCACTATTTGTTCACTTGCCAACATTACTAATCTCATCTCTATATCTTTGTAAGTTTTGTGAGAGTAGGTGCGGTGTCTCTTCCAGATTTTTCTGTTTTATTTATCAACATACTACTAGTGCTTTGTAAGTAACTAAATAAGTGCTTAATACTTACTTGAAAGAATGAACTGATTAATATGTTTGGTATTAATGAATGACAACATTGAGGCATAAGCATTTGTCTTGGATAGGAAACCTTCTAATAATTATTCTACGGTTTTCTTGCTCATCTGCTCCTAGCAAACTGCTTCATTTTTGCAAGATGGGTCTCTAGGTGATGTTGTCGAAGGCCATGAAAATATATAACTGGTCTGCTCTCTGTGCCAATCGACAGTCCCATAATGTTAACAATTTTTTCACCAGTTGCAGAAATCCGGCCATTAATCATGCAGCATGGTTCTGATGCTTACCTGCTATCTATAGTTTGTCATCGTTATTCATTTATTCGCCTGATTTGGGTCATGCTATTGAAACCCTGGGAGCCTTAAAAGAGAGCTGTTTCAGCAATGATGCATATGCTGATGTCCCCCCAGGCACTTGCAAATGGGATAGCTCTGCTAACAGATGCCTTCTAAATGTGACAGCATAAAGCATATATATGATTATTTAAATATTCTACCCGATGACTACAGTGGTTAATAGGGCACTCCCATTATCTGAGGTCAAACTGTATAGGAGCTTCATAAATTCTGCCTCATTGATTGATTCACATTAATCACCCATGAGTCCAATTGCATCTCAACTTACACACTAATACAATACCATGAAGGTCCTATTCTTGCTTCTATCTTTTCAGAGTGTGTGGTACAAACAGCTGATAGTTCTATTTCTTTAGACTTTGTGACTCTGTTCTTTTAGCTCCAGTATGTATTTCTATATCATAGGTTTCTATAACTAATAACTTAGGCTACCTCTGAAATCTTGGTGGAATTTTCCTTAACTCCATAATGATTATATAAGGTGTATCTGCAAAACCAGTATCCTGTGGACGCTGTCTAAGCTGATTACACAGTGTAAGCATTATCTCGACTCAAAGCTGTAGTTGGCGATGCATTCCATCAGAGAAAGTACAGAATCTGAAGTCAGCTTTGGGAGTTGTATCTCAGAAGCTGGGATAATTTTGTCCCGTATTTCCCCAGAACCTGTGATGGGGTGGGCAGCATTAAAGGTGTCTGAGGTACTCTGCTGTAACAATGCACTTATGCTTGATTCAAAATGATAATGTTGCAGGTGTCATCTGACCTTCATGTCAGTTTGTTTGGTCCCTCCTTGTCATATGCTAGCATGATAGATCAGTCAATGTCTAGAAATCAAATCTTGCTCATGAGAAGAGGCAAGGAAATGATCCAGAAGGTCTGGAACCAAACTACCATATCTTTTTGTTTGTTACTCATTGACTAAGGTTGTTTCTTGCAGTAGTCACATAAGGACATTAAAAAAAAATTCATCCCATGCAGCACGTAGAAAGGAACAAAATAGTATTGGTTAACAAAATTCATAAATACCCTTCAGAGTATAAAAGGCTTTTATAATTCTAAAAATAAAGGAGAAAAACCAAGACATTTTCAAAAGGGGATCCTTGATTAAGGATTAGAAGGATGGAGCCCATATTTCACATAACACGGATGTTGTTGGCTTCACATTACTAAAGATTCATTTGTTTTGGTTTACTTTTCCACTATTCCCTCAACCCTAGTGATAGTCTACCACATGATAGTTACCCTGTATTATACGCTTGTTTGTGAGAAGGTATAGGTAAGATCTTCTAGCATCTACTCCACTTCTAAGCTAGCATCACCACCTGAGACCGTACCTTCAGAGCATGAGACTGTACTGAAGCCAAAGCACAAGGGTTGTTTTGTTGTCGTTTATATTTTCTTCCCATTGCCTGATGTGTAGATTGTAGAAATGCTTCTATTATAGAAAGTGGAATGCAGCCATTTATCTAACTCAGGGCAAGATATTTGACATCCCAAACTCCAAACAGCCTTGATTAAATATTATATTAACCACTTGACCATTTTATGTTAGAGCTTCATATATTTGCTGGATGTCTTCGTGATAAAGTCTAATGAAACCGAAGAGATAAATTTGTCCATATCTCCACATTTCAAGAATCTTTCACAAGACAGAAATTTGCTATTAGAGATAGAGTCCACAAATACAAATGGAAAATGTATGCCTGAGAACCGAATTAGGCTTAGAAATCAAACTATTAAAAAGAAAGAGATGACAAGGCTGAGATTCAACGTCCTCAGCCTAGAAATGGCACTGCTTACTGTGAAGACATACTTATTCATAGGAACACAAAGGAAATTTCTCTTGTCTCACTCTTCTTCTCAAATTAATACGACAAGGATACTGATGTATATGATTTAGTCCTACAACAAAAAGCCTAGGATTGACAGAATCTTTGAACTGTCTATACTCCAAATGCAAAACTAAACTTATGCATGCATACTCTCCCGGAATTATAGAGTCCTTATGCATTTTGGCACATGGAACTGAAATCGCTTTGGCTTCAGCACCAATCATTACTGTAAGTAAGAGAACAGTGCAAGTACAATGAGGGTCTGTCCTTCTGGAGGATCTTTCACATATGGATGAATAAATCACTTCCAGCTGCAATGTGGAAGCTCTGTAGAGCTAATCTCATTTAAAGTGTTCCTGTCTCCAAAATGGCCATTCCTTCAGTTGCTTCGCTGCGAAATAGAGCCAGAAAGGTCTTACTCAAAGTTTTATTCATACAGTAAACACAGTCAAGCTTGGCAGACACATTAATTCACTGGCTGCTCTTTGCTTGGAATGTAAATGTAGGAGGCCCATGCCTCCAGCACAACAATGAAACAACCTTTCTTAGAGAAATACACTCGAATGCTTTGGTTCTTAGTCATGTCCTCCTTTCTCTGCATTCCATTGTGAAGTTTACTTTACAAAAATGTATAGCAATTAAGAGATATGAATGGGGTATTGAGTTTACTCATGTTCTCCTATATAACATAGGAAAGTTTGAATTCCTTTGATTTGGACATACATTCTTTTTTTTTTCCTCCATCTTTATTAACTTGGATATTTCTTATTTACATTTCAACTTTATTCTCTTATTCCCTTTCCCAGTTTCTGGGTCAACATCCCCCTAATCCCTCTCCCTCCCCTTCCATATGAGTGTTCCCCTCTCCATCCTCCCCCCATTGCCGCCCTCCCCCCAACAATCATGTTGACTGGGGGTTCAGTCTTGGCAGGACCAAGGGCTTCCCCTTTCACTGGTGCTCTTACTAGAATATTCATTGCTACCTATGAGGTTGGAGCTCAGGGTCAGTCCATGTATAGTCTTTGGGTATTGGCTTAGTCCCTGGAAGCTCTGGTTGGTTGGCATTGTTGTTCATATGGGGTCTCAAGCCCCTTCAAGCTCTTTCAATCCTTTCTCTGATTCTTTCAAAGGGGGTCCCGTTCTCTGCTCAGTGGTTTGCTGCTGGCATTCGCCTATATATTTGCCATATTCTGGCTGTGTCTCTCAGAAGAGAGCTACATCCGGCTCCTGTCTGCTTGCACTTCTTTGCTTTATCCATCTTGTCTAATTGGGTGGCTGTATATGTATGGGCCACATGTGGGGCAAGCTCTGAATGGGTGTCCCTTCAGTCTCTGTTTTAATCTTTGCCTCTCTCTTCCCTGCCAAGGGTATTCTTGTTCCCCTTTTAAAGAAGGAGTGAAGCATTCACATTTTGATCATCCTTCTTGAGTTTCATGTGTTCTGTGCACCTAGGGTAATTCGAGCATTTGGGCTAATATCCACTTATCAATGAGTGCATATCATGTGTGTTTTTCTGTGATTGGGTTACCACACTCAGGATGATATTTTCCACTTCCATCCATTTGCCTAAGAATTTCATGAAGGCATTGTTTTTGATAGCTGAGTAATATTCCATTGTGTAGATGTACCACATTTTCTTTATCGATTCTTCTGTTGAAGGGCATCTGGGTTCCTTCCAGCTTCTGGCTATTATCAATGAGGCTGCTTTGAACATAGTGGAACATGTGTCTTTGTTATTCTTTACTAAGTGTTATCTTGTTGTGATGGGGTCAGTTTTATTATGGTAGATCCCAGTTTAAAGCAATTAGTTTCCATTAGAAAACAGACACACATGGAGAATAGACAAGCATACAAAGATGCAGAAAGATATAATTATTGGGCAGATGGCCCAAGGAAGATGTACACAAAGATAGTATTCATAATGACACAGGATTAGTAATAACAGAGGAAGTTTTAGAGGTGATGAGGAAGTTTCCTTCCCTGCAGGCGACAGAGAAGGAATTGAAGGTGCATTAGTTTGTGGCAAGTTACTAGGGCTTCCCATCAATGAACACAAAGAATCAGTTGCTGTTGTTAACTACAGTTGTCAGAAAGAGCCCCGATCTGTATAATAGAACTTCAGTGATTGTAGAGGTTAGAACCAGGTCCAGAGACAAATAAGCTTGGGCTGTCTCTGACTCTAAATAACCATGCATTACCCACCTCTGTATGTGATGTAATAACCTGTCACTGTTGAATAAATCCTTTTTGAATATATGGACAACTCACTAGCTTCCAGCAATCCAAAAGCTATGATGTCATCAGGTAGTATATGAGCCTATTGTAGAGGAATGCTGCGAATCTCTATGGGAAGTAGCTACTAGTGTATTTAACGTTTTTGATTTGATTTTTGACTTCCTTGTTTCTGTTATTATAAAAGCCTCATGAAACTGTTAGCACATTGGAACCTTTAACATAGGAAACAAATCTAGGTTCCTGGGCCATAGTCACTCATATTTGTGTCCAGAACAAATTATCTCTTATTCCCTTTGGTCTGAGAGCTGCATTTTTTCATATTGACACTTCAGATAAAGAAGCTGGGAAATGCCACAGTATTTCTGGCAGTGAATATAAATGACTGTCTTTTAGGACTCAAAATTTCTTTTTGGTCTCTGACAGTGGGCACTGCCTGATGGAAAAAAGAGATTTGACAAATCATGGTACAAACTCCTGTACAATTATTTTTACTGGCTGAGCTTTCTAAGGAAAATGATTTCACTGTGTTCATTTGCTTTCTCTTTGTGGGTAGGTCGGGGGGGGGGTGATACAAAACAGCTCCTAGCACAAGGTGTTTTCTGTTTCTTTGTTTTTTCTTATTTGTGTTAGGAGTAAAGGCAATAGCATATATAAAGCCCTTCACATTTTAAAATATAAACGAATGTACAACCCCTCCCTTCTTTTCTTCTTTTTCTTCCCATGTGTGTACTTTCTCAAAAACCAGTTATCCCATAATCTCCCATGAGGTTCACCTGATAATAGCTTTACATTTTATATATCCCACAGATAGCTGTAATTTAACAGAAACCCTTAAAGGCAGAAAAGCCCAGGAGGCTAAAGCAATGAATTCTAATAGAAACTTCAGGCTTTTTGATAGGAAGCAGATTGGCTATTCATAGAGTTGAAGAACTTTGCCAAAAGTATTGAGATCAAACCTTTAAGGCCCATGGCATCACTCCTGTGATCATCCTTGTTTGGTAACAATGTATTATCAGACAAGCATAATGACTTTTCTTTCTACTATGTCGCTTCATTTTACACAGTAGCCAATTATTTCATCATTTAATCCATGTTTTCGGTCAATTCCATAGATGCATGTTTCATATGTCATAGAGAAGTTATAGGCAACACCCAACTGGCCACATTGCTGTTTCCTTTTCAAGGAGATACATCAACTGAGGATATTTTACAAGTAGATAATTAGTATTATTTAAAAACTCGATATATGGAATTGAGATTTTTGTTGATATATATTTATAAAATTTAAAGTAATAACAATTCTTTCACCATCTTTATTTCCTTACCTTCTTCCCTCTCAATTGTTTTCTCATTTTTCTACTCATTTTTGACATTTCTCCCTCTTCTTTTTCACTTGTTGAGGAAAGAACGAATGACGATGTCACGAGTGCAATTATGTATAAAATAATCACGTATGTATGTATCTCTGAAAATATATAACCAGACTAACTTCAACTCTCTTTGCTCAGTTTTTACTGCTGTGATAGACACCATGACCAAAGCAACTCTTATAAGGACATTATGTCATACCAATAGGGGCTGACCTAGAGGTACAGAGGTTTCGTCCATTATCATCAAGGAGGGAGCATTCCACTGACCAGACAGGCATGGCACAGGAGGACCTGAGAGTCCAACATGTTCCAAAGGCAAACAGGAGAAGAATGGCTTCCATGGAGTAAGGCCAAGGGTCTTAAAGCCCATCACCACAGTGACATACTTCCTCCAAAAAGACCACACCCCCAAATAGTGATACTTCTTGGGTCAAACATAGCCAAACCACCAAACCTTCCAACCCAAAATGTTTGCACTATACTAATGCATTCATCTACACACAGAAACACACACTCTTATTGTTCTGGCTGTTCATTCACGTCCTTCAATACTTATGCTGTAATTTTTTTCTTCTCTCTCTTTTTTTCTTTTCTCTTATTGGATATTTTTTATTTAAATTTCAAATGTTATCCCCTCTCTTGGAAACCTCCTATTGCATTCTTCCTTCCCCTGCTTCTATGAGGGTGCTCTCCTACCCACCCTCCCATTCCCTCCTGCTTGTCTGCCCTGGCATTCCCTTACAGTAGAAAATTGAGCCTTCACAGGACCAAGGGCCTCTCCTCCCATTGGTGGATGACAAAGCCATCTTCTGCTACGTATGGACCTAGAGCCATGGCTCACTCCATGTGTACTCTTTGGATGGTGGTTTAGTCCCTGGGAGCTCTGGAGGGTCTGGTTGGTTGATATTGCTGTTCTTCATATGGGGTTGCAAAACCCTTGATCTCCTTCAATCCCTTCTCTAAATCCACCATTGGGGACTCCATTCTCAGTTCAATGATTGATTGCAAGCATCCACCTCTGTATTTGTCATGCTCTAGCAAAGCCTCTCAGGAGACAGCTATATCAGGCTCCTGTCACCATGTTCTTCTTGCCGTCTACAATACTGTCTGGGTTTGGTAAGTGTATATGGGATGGACCCACAGGTGGGACATTCTCTGGATGGCCTTTCCTTTAGTCTCTGCTCCACACTTTGTTTCCATATTTCCTCCTGGAAGTATTTTGTTCCCCCTTCTAAGAAGGACAGAAGCCTTCACACTTTGTTCTTCCTTCTTCTTGAGCTACATGTGGTCTTTGTGAATTGTATTTTCTACTTCCATCCGTTTGCCTAAGAATTTCATGGAGTTATTGTTTCTAATAGTTGAATAGTACTCCATCATATAAATGTATCACATTTTCTGTATCCATTCCTCTGTTGAAGGGCATCTAGGTTCTTTCCACCTTCTGTCTATTATAATTAAGACTGCTATGAAAAGAGTGGAGCATGTGTCCTTGTTATATGTGGGAGCATCTGTTGGGAATATGCCTACAAGGGGAATATCTAGGTTCTCAGGTATTACTATGTACAATTTTCTGAAGAACCACCAGATTGATTTCCAAGTGGTTGTACCAGCTGCAATCCCACAAACAATAGAGAAGTGTTCTTCTTTCTCTATATCCTCTCCAGCATCTGATGTCACCTGATTTTTTTTTATCTTAGCCATTTTGGCTGGTGTGAGGTAGAAATTCAGTGTTGTTTTGACTTGCATTTCCCTTATGACTAAGGATGTTGAATATTTCTTTAGGTACTTAATGGCCATTTGATGTTCGTCAGTTGAGAATTTTTTGTTTAGCTCTGTATCCCATTTTTCAATAGTGTTATTTGATTCTCTGGAGTCAAATTTCTTGAGTTCTTTGTATATATTAGATATTAGCCCTCAATTGGCTGTAGTATTGGTAAAGTTCTTTTTCCAATGTGTTGGTGGCCATTTTGTCCTACTGACAGTATCCTTTGCCTTACCAAAGCTTTAAAATTTTATTAGGTCCCATTTGTCTAGTGTTAATTTTAGAGCATAAGCCATTGTTCTGTTCAGGAAATGTTCCTTTGTACCCATGTCTGTGAGGCTCTTCCCCACCTTATCTTCTATTAGTTTCAGTATCTGACTTTATGTGAAGGTCCTTGATCCACTTGGACTTGAGCTTTGTACAAGGAAAAAATAAAGGATTGATTTGCCTTCTTCTAGATGTTTACCACCAGTGAACTGGCACCATTTGTTGAAAATTCTTTTTTTCCCCACTGGATGGTTTTAGCTCCTTTGTCAAAACTGAAGTGACCATATGTGTGTGGGTTCTTTACTGGGTATTCAATTCTATTCCATTGATCTACCTGACTGTCTCTGTACCAATACCATGCATTTTTTATCATTATTGCTTTGTAATACATCTTGAGGTTAGGGATGATGATTCCTTCAGAAGATCTCTTATTGTTGAGAATAGTTTTTGCTATACTGTTTTTGTTTTTGTTGTCGTTGTTGTTGTTGTTGTTACCCCAAATGAATTTGCGAATTACTCTGTCTAACTCTATGAAGAATTGAGTTGGAATTTTGATGAGGAGTGCACTGAATCTGTAGATTGCTTTCTGCAAGATGGTGATTTTTACTATATTAATTATGACATTGGAGATCTTTCCATTTTCTGAGATATTCGATTTCTTTCTTCAGAGACTTGAGGTTCTTGTCATACAGATCTTTCGCTTACTTGCTTAGAGTCACACCAAGGTATTTTATATTATTGGAAACTATTGTGAAGGGTGCCCTTTCCCTAATTTCTTTCTCAGCTCGATTGTCCTTTGAGTATATAAAGATATACTTAGTTATTTTTCCATTGCTGTGAAAAGACATCATGACTAAGAAAATTTATAGAAGACAGAATTTATTAAAATTTAAAATTTCAGAGGATGAAGCTATAGCCATTATTGTATAAGCATGGCATTAAATATCCATGGTTATGGAGCAGTATCTAAGGGCTTACATTGTGATCAACAAATAGGGAACAGGGAATACTGTGAGTTTCTGAAAATCATATATCTCCCTCCAAAACACATCTCCTCCAACAGGGTCATATTTTCTATGTTTTTACAAGTAGTTCTACCAATTGTGAAACAAGTACTTGGACATATATGCCAATGGGAGCAGTCTCATTTACATCAGTATCTCCTTTTTCCTGGTCCTAGGCTTGTATGCATCATAATGCAAAATGCATTGTCTAAATTCAGACCAAAATAAAATCTTGTGAGTTCCTCTAGCCTGACCTGTGGAACTCTTTGCCATTTTCTATGAGATGGGTTTGAAACATTGGTTATTATCAATAATACACATTTACTTATGACTACATCCACTCTTCATACCTTAGATCAAAGTTTTCAGGATTTCCATGCCAGACACAAAATTCTCTCTCATGAAGTACATGTGAAATCCAAGGCAAGATTGAGTGTCTTGTGCTATATTTGGTGAAGTGACATCAACTACTCAACAACCTAGAAGCTCAGTCAATTATTTTCATCATGAAGAGGAAGGGGAACCTAGTCTCCATAGGAAATTTTGTGTAGGTCTTCTGCACATGAGTTATGTTATATCCAGAAAACACAGGTTTACCTCATTTTTCTTCAGGGGTTCTGCTTCCTTTTCAACAATCTTGCCTGAGATGTGTTTTTGGTAAGGTCAAGATCAATGCCTCTCTTAGGACTGAGCACTTTGGCCAGTTACATACCATCTCTGTCTCTGTATTAATAGTGTCTAGTTTATGGAAAAAGTAAAAGAAAAAACCCAAAACCCAAACAAAACAAAACAACAAGCAAAACTCCAAAATCAAAACAAAATCAAAACTAAAATAAAACAAACTAAAACAAATTCTAAAGAAAATCTATTCTCTGACAAAGACTGAGAGCATCTTAGGTCTATGATATAAAACCGTTATGTCTCAAAACAATAGTAAGTGCTACCGTAGGGTACATTACATCCTCAGATGTGAGCTTTTGTTAAGGGTTTCTGTAACAGACTTGAAAGTCCCTCCCATGGAGTTGACTTGAAATTCAATGAGAATGAGGTTAGTTACTTCATAGCAGTTATTTTAGTAACATATTAAATGATAACACCTAAGAAAATTTTATGTAACCTAAGATATGCAAGTAGTTGTAGGTTGATGTCATTATGCAGCAAGGTGGGTCCAGCCTATCACTGGAAGAGAAGGAAAGTTAGGCACAGAAAAGTCTAGGAAGGAGAGAGGAGGAAGAGAAGCAAGAGAAAAATAAGATGGAGACAATGAAGGAAGATGATTCCAATCCATGTGGTCTACGTCAATTTTATCTTTTCTAGATGGGTGGTTTCTATCTTCATTAATTGGCAGTGAATTAATTCTGTGGATGTATTGTGATTTGAGAATTTAATATGTAAATATGATTCTTGGGTTATAATTTGTTGAGTCTTGATTTTACCAGGTGGGTGACTGGAACCAGAGTTCCTGACTGGCCAGAACTGGCCAGGGTGACTAGCAATGGGAGCAGAGACGCTAGGGCTAGAAGATAGCTAGGCTATTGTGGCATGGTGCTACACTGAAAACAGCCACTGCTGAGATAAATTAAGGTTCGTTCTATATGGCCCTACGGTGCCAGAACTAATGCCAGGGAGTGACCGCCAAGTCCGAGAGTACCAGGGGTCCAGTTTAGAGCAATGAGGCATGGGAACCAGTCCTGCCTAATTTTTAATTATTACTGCCACAAGTATATAAATTGGATAAATAAATTGCTCTAGTTAGAATTTCAAGTACTATATTGAATAGATAGGGAGAAAGTGGAAACCCTTGTCTTATCCTTGATTTTAGTAGGATTGCTTCAAATTTCTCTCCATTTAGTTTGATATTGGATATGGGTTTGCAGTATGACTAAGATCAAAATCTCAGGTGACAGCAGATGCTGGCACAGATGTGGAGTAAGAGGAACACTGAACACTCCTCCGTTGCTAGTGGGATTGCAAGCTGGTACAACCACTCTGGAAATCAGTCTGGCAGATTCTCAGAAAATTTTACATAGTACTATCTGAGGACTTAGCTATTCCTCTCCTGGTCACATACCCAAAAGATGCTCCAACACATAACAAGGATACATGCTCCACTATGTCATAGCAGCCTTAGTTATAATAGCCAGAAGCTGGAAAGAACCCAGATGTCCCTGAACAGAGGATTAGATACAGAAAATGTGGTACATTTACATAATGGAGTACTACCTAGCCATTAAAAACAATGACTCCTTGAAATTCTTACGCAAATGGATGGAAGTAGAAAATACTATCCTGAGTGAGGTAACACATTCACAAAAGAACACACATGCTATGTTCTCACTGATAAATTGATATTAGCCAAAAAGATACAATTCACAGACCACATCGACTTCAAGAAGGAAGACCAAAGTGCGGAGGCTTCAGTCCTACTTAAAAGAAGGAACAAAATAATCATTGAAGGTAGAGGGAAGGAGGGACTTGGGAAGGAGAGATGAGGTGAGAGGAAAAGGTGAGGTAGGATCAGTGTGGGAGAAGACAGGGGAGATGTATAGAGGGTCAGAAAATTGACTAGAGATGTATAGCAGTGGAAAATGGGGAACTGGTGTAGCCATCAGAAAATTCCAGATGCCAAGAGAGTAAGAGACTCTCAGGACCCAACAGGGATGACACTAGCTGAAATATCCAGGAAAAGGAAACCTATAAAGACCACATCCAGAGGTTAGGCACGGCCTCTGGATGAGGGATGGGGCTTCCTACCAATGTCAAAAAATTTAACCCAGAATTGCTCCTGTCTAAAGGAAATACAGGGACAAATAGTAGAGCAGAGGTGAAGGAAAGGCCATCCAGAGACTGCCTCACCGGGGGATCCATCTTGTATACAGTCATCAAACCCAGACAATATTGCTGATGCCAAGGAGTGCTTGCCTACAAGAGACTGATATAGCTGTCTCCTTAGAGGGTCTCTCAGAGAATGACCAATAGAGATGCAGTTACTCACAACCAACCATCCGACTGATCAGGGGGATCTCAATGGAGGAGTTAGGGTAAGGACTGAAGGAGCTGAACTGCAGGTGTTTCTAACCCCATAGGAAGCACAATAATATCAACCTACCAGAGCCCCGAGATATCCCAAGTCCTAAACCACCAACCAAAGGGTGCACATGGAGGGACCCATAGCATCAGCCGCATATGTAGCAGAGGATGGAATTGTCTGACATCAATAAGAGCGGTCCTTGATCCTTTGTCCTGTGAAGGCTCTATTCCCAAGTGTATGGGAATTTCAGGACAGGGAGGTGGGAGTCGATAAGTGGGAGGGGGAGCACCTTCATAGAAGCATGCTGAGGTATGATTGGAGAGGGGATTTCCAGAGGGGAAACCAGGAAAGGCGATAACACTTGAAATGTAAATACATACAATATCCAAAAAAAATTTGTCAAAGGGTTAATTTGAGAAACTTTGAAATGTAAATAAAGATGTATTATGTAATAGTTTTTCTAAAGATATTCTAATAAATTGACAATTGTACTGTAATCATGATCCCACACTATTTAGTGACTAATTGAATATTGGTGTTTCCATGGTTCTTATAAATTTTTAATATGAATAAATTTTACACAAACATACATATTATTAAAAATACAAGCAATGAATCATTAGGTCATATTTTAAAATACTGTACTCCACAAAGAAATGGACAGTTTTTGAAAAATACCACTACTAAAGTAAAAAGAATATCAGATAAATAATTTCAATAGGCTTATCTCCCCTAAGGAAATAAAAGCAGTCATTAAAATACCCTTATTCCAAAAAATCCCAGGGCCAGATGCTTTTAGGGCAAAATTTGACAGAACTTTTAATACTAATACTCCTCAAATTATTTTAGAAATAAAAAGAGAAGAAATATTTTCAATTTCATTTTAAGATGCCACAGTCATCCTGTTAGCCAAACCACATAAGGACTCAACAAAAAGTGAGAATTACAGATCAATTTCTCTCATGCAAAAATACCCAATAAAATACTCACAAAACAAATTTAAGAGCACATCAAAAAAATTATCTGTCATCATCAAATAAGCTTCATTCTAGATACAGGCCTCATTTAACATATTAAGTCAGTCATTATAATCCACAACATAAATAAAACTAAAAAAAATGATCATTCCCTTAGATGCTGAAAACACCTTTGACAATATCCACTGTCTTGTGATAAGTTTTAAAGATATTAGGAAGAAAGGGGACATATCTAGCCATCATAAAAGCAATTCACAGAAAGCCTAGAGCCAGCAACAATATTAAACAGAGAGAAACTCAAAGCATTTCCACTAAAATCATGAACAAGACAATGCTGTTCCGTCTCTCTATATTTATTCAATATAGTAAGGATGTGGAACCAGGGCAACTCTCCTTCATTGTTGGAAGTTTAAATTTGTACAGCCATTTTGTAAATAAATCTGGTAGCTCAAAAAATTGGGAATCTATCTTACTCGAGACTGGTACACACTCCTGGACACAAAGAGACACAGTGCTTCATTCTACCACAAAGATACTTGCTATGTTCATAGTATCTTTATTTGCAATCGTTGGAAACTGTGGCTTGGTGGTTTTGCGGGACTCCTAACAGAAGGTGTAGGAATAATTTCTGATCCTTTTGCCTGCTTTTAAGAACCTTGTTCTTATACTAGGGTGCCTTGTCCAACCTTAATTTGAGGTGACGTATCTAAACACATTGCCACTTGATAAGCCACATTTGGTTATAGCCCTGAGAGGCTTGCCCTTTTCTCACGGAAGATGGAAGAGAAATGGATGGGGACGGAGGAAGTCAGGAGGGGGAGGGACAACTAAGGTCAGCATGTAATAATGAAAGAATAAATAAATGAATAATTCTTTTAAAAAATTAAAAAAGAATTAAATATAAATGTAAATATGATCCTATAAGACAAAAAGCATCTTCAATATTTGATAGAGTTGGATAAAATTTTGATTTTACAATTGTCAATGCTGAGACATGTTTATTTAATACAAAGTGAGAGAACTGTTGTAAAGCCATTTACAGTTTGTTGAAAATTCTTTCCTACTCCCGTCAATATTTAAAATTTACTTTAAAAGGAAACTCAAGCTGTCAATTGAAACAGCAATGTTGTACCTAAAGAATATAATCTGAAGATATATTTATTTGATACATGTTACAGAATGGTGATAGTAGAATATTAAAATATTTCCGCCAAATTAAACCACTATGCCTTTGTCTTAGGGTTTCCATTGCTGTGAAGAGACACTATGACCAAGGCATCTCTGATAAAAGACAACATTTAATTGGGTCTGGCTTACATGTTTAAAAGTTTAGTCCATTATTATCAAGGCAGGAAGCATGGCAGCTTCCAGGCAGGCATGGCACTGAAGCAGCTAAGAATTTTCTATCTTGTTCTGAAGGCAACCAGGAGAAAACTGTCTTCTAGACAGCTAGGAGGAGGGTCTCAAAACCCACCCCACAGTGATAGCCTGTTTTGAGCAAAGACACACCCACTCCAACAAGACCATAACTTCGAATAGAACCCTTCCCTGGGCCAAGCACATCCAAACCACCAGAACCCCTAAAAGAGGAAAAAAAAACATATATAGAGTGAAGTTGGTTTTTTAGAAAATTTAAAGAAAAACATAAGGCATGTAAAATGTAAATTTTTATGGCTTTCCAGAGGTGAACAATGGGGGAAAAGTTTATAAAGGCATGACTTTGAGTAATGCTGAGAGGGAAGCCAGCCACATGATGAGGAGGGCAATGTTAGAGAAAAAGTAAGGAAGCCCCAAGTATCAGGTGAAAAAAAAAGTTAGATTCTAGCCAGCATGACTGGGGAGAGGGAAGAAAGCAGGGACAGAGAGATAGGGCACTAGGAAAACCCAACAGAACCTCATGGCTTCCTTCAGGAACTAAGCCATGGGGTAGAAATTCTAGAAAGTAAAAGTCCATTATCTCATTAAAATAAAGTACAGTATCTCATAGGAGTACTCTTCCTATCTTTTTAGCTACTATCCTCTGGAGTCTAAGTGACTTGTTTCAGGTATTATTGGTTGCCATTATATGGTATGACTGCATTCAGGCACAGTACAAAGAGAACATGCTAGGTGTTCAGAATCAAACCTGTCATAGAGTCATAGGATAGCACACATATGATACAGAAATGATCTGTCTCATTATACATTCACTTTGAAACTAATTTTTCTTTACCCCTAACCAAAATTTTGGGACCTCCATATTCAGTTACATGATGGAAGAAAGAGTTGAGAGTCACACTTTAAGAAGCCAAGATCTGGATTAAACAGAGATTTTCCACAGGCATGGATTTTGCTGTTTCTTTAGAAGGTGTCTTCCTCTGTGTGTGATAGGAACTTGTGTGGTACTCACGCTAAGGGTGTGTTCTCTGAAGCTCTAACAATGGAGGATCCAATAAAGAGAGAGGCTGTGATTGAGAGAGGCTGATTTCTGGGCATTTCAGTGGCTTTGTCTTTGCTCCATGGAATAGCACTTGGAGACACACGAACATTAACAGCAGTGGAGACTTCCTCAGTGGAATTAGTGAAAAATTTTGAAGAGCTTCATGGGAGTTTCAATTCCTTTGTGAGCTGAATTCATTCCTTCTGAGGTTGCCACATTACCCAAGACTTTAAAAGTGAAAGTCTACATCATTCGTCCATTCTATGTTTCTGGTGCATGGACTCGAGGCCATGCATTTGTATAATGCCAAAAAGATGTGCAGTGTGTAGGAAAAAGCTATGATAGATATGACGGCATCTTGATGTGTCAGGAGAGAAATAAGTAAAGCTCACACTGTGGTGGTGACAAACTACTGAGTTCAGACTGTCTGTGTTATGATCCAGTTATCTTAGTACTGCAGGTATTCTCATGCAGAAAATCTCCCATGAAGGGTAAAAAGGATCTTGAACATTAAGTAGCATGTCTGCTTTTTATTAAAGAAATATGGACTCTTTTCAATCTCTAGAAAATTCTTAGGGATATGAAAACATAAACACATTACAGTCTATCTACTTTACTTAGTCACAGATATGATGTGTACAATTAACTATTAACTGGTGAAATTTCCGAGTTTATTAATCAAAAAGTTGTATGCTTTTATAAAATTATGCAGGATTGTTAGAAGTGAACTTACAACTGAAAGTATGCAGAATAGATATCTAGGAATTATATATCTGTTGGATTACTTGCAATGAGAATGTTACAGAATCTTAAGCCAGGGAGGGATGGCACATAGAACACTGCAGCCAAATGTAGTGGGTTCTGTGGCCAGCAGTGTCTGCAAGTGATTTGAATATTGGTAGCTTGTGAATTCTGAGGGCCTGTCAAAGACCTGGTAAATTAACCACTCTCAGATAGAATTTAGGAGTCTGTTTTAGTAAATTGTCTGGGTGATTTGGGTGTTTTCTTAAAAACAAACAAAACCACAAAGAAACAAACAAATTAAAATTCTATTTAGAAGCTGAAAAGACAAACATCCTCAATTAAAGTAATAGGAATCCTATTAATAGTTGAAAGATAGTAGGTAAAACTGTCTGATTATATCATTTTTAATAAAGTGAGGATATCATTAATATTTAACCTAGATGCTAATTATGAGTGTTAAATGAATCACTATGGTCATCTCTTGGTCCCACAATTTATCATGTATATACCCACCCCCTTCTTTCCTCTCAGCCTGATATTCAGCTCTATGTCTTACTTTTTAAAGATTCCCCCATTACTGCTATTAAGACTGTGTAATGCTTAATGTTAATTGTCAAACTAATGGGTCTAAGAATCATAAAAGCACACCTCTAGGTTTGGTTTGCCTATGAGGGTATTTCGAGAAAAATATAACTATAGAAGAAAACCCCACTGTGTGTCTGGATGTGGCAACACCATCTTTTGGGCTGAGGTTCTGAGACGGAATAAAAAGAAGGCAAGCTGGACCCAGCAGCACTGTTCTTTCTGCTTATTAACTGTGAAAGCATGTGAAAGGAACTTGACAGCCACGGGCTTTCCAGTCATCGTTTCCTGGGTTCCTTCCATGATAGACTGCATACTTTCTTAAAACATGAGTTAAAAAGAAACATTTTTCCTCCTAAGGTGATTTTGCCTGGCATCCTGTCACAGCACAGAGACAAGCAACTATAAAAAAACTAGAAAAACGAATGACTGTTGTCTTCCTTAAGATCTGAAAGAAATTGTCAATAAGTAGTTGCCTTTCTGTCCTTAATTCAGAAGAGAACATCCCCTTAGCCATACACTGCTGAAACTGCCCATTGCATCAGATCTGCTCTTACCTCAAGTCCTAAGACATATGTATTCAGAGTGAATTACAAGTGCTGCAGGCAGAGACTATTGCTTTTTAAGCAGTTTGTTAATCAATCACCCCACTTTTATTTATTGCTTGCAGTTCACGTGGGTGTAGAGCAATGTCTTTCAAATGCTCTCCAAAACTTTCAAAATTCAGTCCCCAGGCAAAAATCTTTATCTTTGTTCTGTTTAATATTTTTTAAATCTGACTCTTTAGCAATGATTGACTATCGACAAGGGCAACTGAAGCACTTAATCGATAACAGTCACTCATTAGGAGTATGTTGTCCTTTTACAGTGATAGGTGGCAAGCCCTCTTGACCTACCCTTTTAATTCATTCAAACTGTTATTAATAAGTGTCTTACAAGCCTCCAACACTGAAAAATTGCATCTCTGGAGAAGAAACTTTGCTCTTCGGATTTCTGGAAATCAATCAAAATGAAGCCAAAGCCAGGGAAAGCACAGCTGGAATGGAGTTATAGGATTGAGGGGGTTGCCATGAATTTATCTGACAGATGATGGATGGAAATACAGATCTGAGTAAAACTCTCTGCTCAAAGTGCTTGCCCCCATGCTACTTGGCTTAGAGAAGAATACAGCTAACTTGTATTGCTTCTGACTTCATTGCTTTTACCCAGAAGCAAAAGTTATTGGAACAAGGAAAGGTAATTTGGGTTCCCAGAAGAGGCACCTGCAATTCTATATGGTCTATACAACTAGGCATCGAGGGAAGTAGCTGCCAATAATGAGAATGTTTGCCAAATGGCTTCCTCTGCATGGACCTCAGCTTCTTCATTACTCAGTTACTGCATTACCCATGACAGAATCCGTGTGGATTGTCTCCTGGGCTCTCCTCTATTCTGCATTTTCATAATTACTTCACTCTAGGAGGCACTTCTCTCACTGAAGATGTAATTAATAGGGTGAGTTTTTTACAGGAGGCCTCTGGGTAATACCTACTGTGTTCTCATACGAATTGTACTCAAATGATCATATCTGCCTACTTTGGTGAACAGAATGCATTCACATTTTAAATACTAAAATTGACCATTACATATGGTTGTTCTTTCATTTAGAGCATTGTCCCCCCCTTTTTTATTGTGAGCCAGAATCTTTAAAGACTAAACCATCTTCCAAAGAACCTTTAAACATTTTTGAAAAAGAGAAAGGAGGATGGACTGGTATACATTGGAGTGTCTAGAGAAGGAAAAATAAAAGGATGAAATTACGTAATTACATTATAAAATAAAAATTAAATTAAAAATTTTTATGCTTTTAACTTCAATATTTATTGTTCTAATTCATTGAAAACCATCCCAGATAGATGTATCTATAGGATGGTTGAGATCATGAATACAGAGATAATTATTATTGATAAATCTAAAGGTATGAACTTGAGGACTAACATATTTATGCCTATATGTTTCTGCTATTGTGTATAGATTAAATTGCATGTGCACTTACTGTATGTCATTATTAAATTATTTTCTTCTCTGAGTACCTCTTTTTTGATACTATGATGTAAAGAAGTCTAATTATTTCTTTTTAATTTATGCTAGTACTGAACTTTATAAAAGGACCACTTTCCATTTTATCAACCTCCTAGATGAAATCATTATATTCGGTTGGAGTTCTTTGTCACGATTAGCAAAGTTGTCCAAAATGTAAGCATGTAAAGGTATTGTTAGAGGATATACAGATCGATGAGAAACCATGATTCACACTGTATGTACATGGCGATATTATTAAGCATTTCAAATTGTTCTCCAAAATTTAACACTGGTTTGCGATTCCACTTTCTACCCCATTTATGATCCCTTACTATTATCATATGACTTACACTTACCTGGCAGGTGTAAAATAGTGTTGTTTGTTTGCATGTTTTCCAATTATTTCTGTCCTTATTTCTCAGGTCCTTGACAAAGTTGTATAATTTTTCAAATGTTTAATAATACTCTAAATTGAAGCCATATGTCCTTAGAAGACTTAAGTGTAAACTTAACCTTCAGTGTAGTAACTACTAAAAAGCTATGTGTCTGGGAACAGATTATGGATTACTACCCTAATCCAAGGGCAGAAGAGGAGCAGCTAGCTTTTTCTGGCCTTTCCGTCCATGGATACACTTGACATTCATCCTTTCTGCCATACTGAGAATCCACAGAAAGTTCCTATTAATAAAACACTACTTCCGCGGCTATCATAATCTTGGCCTTACTAAAAAGGACTTATTCACAATTATATATTTTCATTCAAACTATTTTCTTGTATTTATTAATATTTTCTTCTTGAATTGTGGTTTTATTTTAAAAATATATGACAAGGTCATTAAATTCAACTGAGTGGATCCTTGTTGAATTAGAAAGTTGATATTTTGTTATTTCTTGATTGTTTCTGTCTTCAAAGACCATATTCAGCACACATTTTTACCTTCAATAAATTAATTTCCTAGGTCCTCATGTCAAAATTTGGAAAAAGATAGAAATCTCTAACATGGCTATGACTTTAATCAGAAATATGAAAATTTAAAATGTATGATGAGATGTTATAAGGTATAGTCTTTCTTGTTTTAACAAAATAACATTTAAAAAGGAAACATAAAATTTCACATTGAATGTGAAAAAGAAATGAGCCTTTCTTCAGTTTTCAGTTTGGAAGGCTTCTGAGCATCATATGAACAGATGACTCCAAAGGTTAAAAGGTAGAAAGGGGTAGACAATATCTAGAGTCACACTAATCATATGTTAATTACATTGATGTAGAAGAAATGAATTGTCTTAGAGACCCAAGACAATCATTTCCCAGTGGATTCTATGTCTTAAAGTCATGATTATGCACTTTAAGATTCACAATATGAACTTCATACAGACAAATGCTACAGAAGATATATTTGTAGATAGTCATTTGTGCTTCCAGAATTGTCCATGTGTGATGGTGGGAAATGTAATATATCATAAAAGAGAGGACAACTGATAACAACACAGAAACTCACAGTACAGCAAAGCTCAGAAAATACATATCTATGAAGGGTTTATCCACAAAGCATATGTCATACTTCCCATCTCCAAGGCTCAGGATCAATTGCAAAAGGGGAAAGGGATGGGGAGGCTTACAACAGTCAGAGTCAGGATCCACCAGAGTGAAATGGTGTCACCTGGACATGGCAAGACCTCTGCACTCATAAACTCAAAATAGCTGTGGCTGGCTAGACAAGACTTTCACAAGATCAAGCCAGTCAACATTACAGCATGGAAAAGTACAAACTTGATTACTGTAATTGTATAACTCCTCCTTTTGCTTTTCTCCCTCCATCCTCTTCTATAGAGTTTAGAAGAAATCATTGACTACCCTGGGTCTCTTCTTATTGGTGGTTATGAGCTACCCAGTGTCAGTGCTGGAAATGAACTCTGGTTCCACGACAAGGGCAGCAAATGCTCTCTAAATTCTGAGCCATCTCTCTAGTGCCGAAATTTTTTTTCTAATAAAATACAATATTTTTTATAAAGGAAAAATTCTAAAGCCCATGTAACCTCTAAGTATAGTGTTTCTCCAATTTTGAAGCTTACAGAATCCCTGGGTTTACATATATTCATTCACGCTATGAAGTAGTGTATTTTTATGAATAACTACAATGAAAATCATATAATAGTGTTTATTAACATAGATTAATATATTTCACAAATTGGCCACGGTATATTTACTAATGTGCTAAGTGGTAGTATTCACGGTAATTAAAACCTAATATATTAAAATCAATTAATTACAGTGAGGGCTGCAACATTCTTCCTTTTATACATTTTCCTTTCATTTACTAGGAAAATACGGCAATCATCCATGGATACATTCATTTTTTATGACTGCTATAATTATCACAAACATACTGATTTAAAGCAACATAATTTTATTATCTTATAGTTCTGGAGGCCATGCTCTTTAGATGGGTATCAAGGTATCAGTGGAGAAGTATTCCTTTTTTAGACTCCACTCGACAATTCAGTTTTCCCACTTGCCCAGTTTTAAAAGTCACTCCTCTTTTATTTTATATTGCCCCTCCCTTAATAGTAACCAAAGTCTGGTCAATTATTGCTAATAGTCCATTGTTCTGCCTCTGTCTTTAACTTCCTCCTGCTTTTTAACGCCTATATTGATTTTAATAGACAAACCCAGATAACCCAAGACAATCCTGTTGTTGTGAATGAGCTCTTTAGTAACCTTTATTTTATATGCAACTTTGATTTTCATTTTCAAATAGCCTGACACCTATAAGTTCTAAAGAATAAGCTATAGAAAATTTTTATAATTATAATTCATTATAATTTTTATTCTAGTAGGAACTTGCAGGACCATAGAGTTTCAGTCAATCTGAAGGCATGATAAAACTTCCTACTGAAACTTCACAAGATTGAATCATCACAAATAATTAAGCATTGTGTAATAGGCACTGCAAGAGTAAAGGTTGTGTTTCCAAAATGTAAGATTGCAAAGTCATCTGTCTTCCCTACTGCTCTTTTTATCTTTCCTTTTAGAACTGCTTGGTAAGCGACTATTATATGTTAGGTCATAGGTAGATATTAAATACAAAATGATAAGAGCAGAAAAACACCTATAAGTCTACAGCCCTAGTTTAGATATGTAAACACAAACCTATAAGTGATAACCTATATAACTAGACTTAGTGGATGATCAAAAACCTAAAAGGAGAACAACAAAAATATGACATAAATTTAGTAGAAGAAAATTTTCTGAGAAACATAGGGGATTCAAAGGAGGATGGGATATGCATGATTACACATCATTGGATATATATGTAAATTCTCAAGAATGAAGAATAATTATAATAAAATTATAATAAATATAATAAATGGGATAAATTATAATAAAATTAAATAAAGATTCCTCTCCAGTGTCTACTATTATTTGTTTCTATTTTCAGTAGGCACAATTATTTGTTTCTATTATCCTTGTCTGTTATTTGTTTATAACTAGGCTATAGAGATACTATCTTTGATTATCCCTATATTTAATAATTATGATTAAGTAGTTAAATTCACTCTTGACACAGTTGCTCAATAAGAAAATACTTTTGGTCACAACCATTTGGAAAAAGGATTATTTGAGATTTAATGGATAATACAAGGTAGGAAACTAGCCATAATTAGGGTCTATTTGTAAACAAAGAAATTGAATGAGTTTCAAGCATTAGACTACCTTATCCTTGTGGCCATACAGTAGGTATAAATTAAGTAACATCTCTGTAGTTGGATATCTAATGCTTTAGAAATATTGTATGAAGAAATCTATATGTCAATCTAGTAATGAGTTGACACTATATACAAAATGTTTTTTTCAGCTATAAAGAATAACAAAAGCACAAAATTTGCAGGTAAATTGATAGAATTGGAAAATAATATACTGAATAATGTCACCAAGATGTAGGAGTGGGAGGACCTGCATCTTTGTTCTTATTTGCAGACTTTAGTTTTGAAATGTTAGAGGTGAGTATATACTTGGTGTAAGTGCATGTTAGAAAAGTAAGAAGTCCATAAGGGGGGATGAATGGAGATATAAAGAGGGGTGCAAGGCGTAGGGATAGGACATAGGTGCTATAAGAGGAAAATGGGAAGGGGCATATCTGAGAAGGAGAAAAGAATGGTGATACAGAAGGAGAGGGAGGAAGAAGAGTTAACACCAAGGAATTATGGGAAAACTCTGTGTGTGTGTGTGTGTGTGTGTGTGTGTGTGTGTGTGTGTGTGTGTGTGTGTGTGTGTGAGACTTACTAGAAATTATACCACATGAAAGATAAATGCTCTTGCCAGGCCAGGCAGGGAGACTTCCCTTCAAGTTCTTTGTCAGTCAGGAGATCCAAGAGAACTGCAAAACAATATAAGCTATTATTATTGGACTTGAAGAGAAAACGCTATTTCTGAAGATATCACATACCGTGGGCAAAGGGTTTGGAAGAAACCCACTAGGACTTACCTGGAAACCTCTTCCCTGAGACCTAGCTCCCATAAATCAGAAGGTGCTGCTGTCTAAATTAGCTTCCAAACCTGTGACCCACAATGCTGACCAGCCCATCAGGATATATCCAATGAAATTAGTCAAACTCATTTTTTTGGCTGTGAGCCTAGCCTTTGTTGGCTGAGCCATCTCTCCAGCCTAAACACTAGACTGAGCACGGAGACTCCAAATGGAAGGTAGGAAGGACTGTAAGAGCTGAAGGGTTTTGCAACTGCATAGAAAGAACAATATTAAACAACCAGACGCCCCCCCAAGCTCCCACGGATTAAACCACCACCCAAAGAGTACACAGGGGCTACACACGGCTCTAGCTGCAGGGTTGACTTTTCTGTCATCACTGGGAGGGGAGAACCTTGGTCCTGTGGAGGCTTGATGACCCAGAATAGGGGGACGCTAGGCCAATGAGGCAGGAGTGGGTGGGAGGGTTGGGGAGCACCATCATAGAAGCAGGGGGGAAAGGAGGATGTAGGGGGTTGTGGAGGGGAAACTGGGAAGGGGGATAACATTTGAAATGTAAATAAATAAAATGAGCAATTTAAAAAAAATGAGTGAAACTCCTTTCGATCTTTCATTGTGTGTTATTTCTGGGATTTTCCACTTAGGCTTCTATGTTCTCTGTAAAACTCTTAACACTTCTTATTTATTAATACATGCCTTGGCCATAAACTTTGGCTTGTTCTCCAAATTGCTCTAGCTCTAACTTTTTTCTCCCTTTTATTCTAACCTGGATTCAGCTTTTCCCCCCTTGTCTTCTTATGTCCATCTTCTCTACATTCTATAGTCACTTTCCTGTGCTTTGACTATTTTCCATAATTCTCTCCATTCCTGGCCATTTCCTCTTTTCCCTGGCTCACCTTATTGGTCTTTTTCACAGGTGATGCTTAAAAATGATTCTCTGTACAATCTTAACGATAATAAAAATGCTATAATTGGACTTAGAATCATCTCAATAGGAGAGATGAAAACTCATACTTAGTACTATCAAGTCAACTACCCTTGACCCACCAGAGCACAGAACATACAGAAGAACCTCCTATTGACACTTTTCTAAACCAGCATAGTTTCTAACTGGATTCTAAGTATTTATCATTATACTCTGTGTATAAGCTGTAATTCTCAACACCAATCAAAAAAAAAAAAGCAAAATAAAACATCCTCCTTTTTGCAACAGATAGAGATCACTATGGACACCACAACTTGTCAAATAATAATGAATAATTCACAATGATGTACCCGGTCCCAACAAATAAACCTAGAAATTAATACATCACCCTAAGGCTTAGGGAACTGCACCAAAAGAGGGTGGAAAGATTGTAGGTAGACAGCTCAATAGAGTGTCTGTACCAGACACAATAATTTTCTGTTCTTCTTATGGGGTTGCATACACCTTAAACTATTTCAGCCCTTTCTCTAACTTCTCCATTGGGGACCCTGTTCTCAGTTCAATGCTTGGCTGTGATCATCTACCTCTGTATTCCTAAGGTTCTGGCAAAGCCTCTAAGTGGACAGTTGTATCAGACTCCTGTCAGCATGCATTTCTTGGCATCCACAATAATGTTTAGATTTGGTGGATGTATATTGGATGCATAGCCAGGTGGGGCAGTCTCTGGATGGCTTTTCAGACTCTGCTCCACACATTGTCTCCGTCTTTTCTTCTGTAAGTATTTTTGATCCCCCTTGGAAGAAGGTTTGAGGCATCCATACTTTGGTCTTCCATTTTCTTGAGCTTCATGTAGTTTGTGAATTGTATCTTGGGTATTCTGAGCTGTTGGACTAATATCCACTTATCGGTGAGTGCATACCATGTACTTTCTTTTGTGATTGAGTTACCTCACTCAGGACCATATTTTCTAGTTCCATCCATTTGCCTAAGGATTTTGTGAAGTCGTTTTTAATAGCTGAGTAGTATTCCATTGTGTAAATGTACTATATATTCTGTATCTACTCTTCTTTTAAAGGACATCTAGATTCTTTCTAGCTTCTGGCTATTATAAATAAGGCTGCTTTGAACATAGTAGAGCATGTGTCCTTGTTATATATTGGAGCATCTTTTGGGTATATGCCCAGGTGTGGTATAGCTGGATCCTATGTCCAATTTTTTGAGGAAACTCAAGACTGATTTCCAACATGGTTGTACCAGCTTGCAATCCCACCAACAATGGAGGAGTGTTCCTCTTTTTCCACATCCTTTCCAGCATCTGTGGTCACCTGAATTTTTTCTTTTAGCCATTCTAACTGGTGTGAAGTGGAATCTCAGGGTTGTTTTGATTTGCATTTCTCTGATGAGTAAGGAAGTTGAGTATTTCTTTAGGTGCATCTAGGACATTTGATATTTCTCAGTTGAGAATTCTCTGTTTATCTCTGTGGCCCATTTTTTTCATTGGATATTTTTTATTTACATTTCAAATGTTATTCCTTTCCTAGTTTCTTCTCCATAACCCTTCTGTCACATCTCCCTCCTCTTTTTCTATAAGGGTGTTCTCCCTCCCCAACCACTCCCCTTCCTGACTCCCCACACTGATATTCCCCTACACTGGAGGGGTGTCCAGCCTTAGCAGGACCAAGGTCTTCTCCTACCATTGATGCCCAGCAAGGTCATCCTCTGCTTCATATGCAATTGGAGCCATGGGTCTATCCATGTATATCCTTTGGGTAGTGGTTTAGTCCCTGGGAGCTCTGGTTGTTTGGTACATATGGGCTGGATCCCCAGGTGGGCAGACTTTGAATGGCCATTCCTTCAGTCTCTGCCCCAAACTTTGTCTCCGTATCCTCTCCTATATTTTTGTTCCTCCTTTTAAGAAGGATTGAAGCATCTGCACTTTGGTCATCCTTCTTGAGCTTCATGTGGTCTGTGGATTGTATATTGAGTAATTCAAACTTTTGGGCTAATATGAACTTATCAGTGAGTGCATACCATGTGTGTATTTTGTGATTGACTTATCTCACTTAGGATGATATTTTCAAGCTCTATTCATTTGGCTATGAATTTCATGAGTTCATAGCTTTTGATAGATGAGTAGCATTCCGTTGTGTAGATGTACCACAGATTTTATTTGTGTGGGCCTTGAATTCATGATCTCTCCAATACTTTTAACATGAATAGGTGTTGTATTTTGTCAAATGCTTTTTCTGCATCTAAGGAGATGATCAAGTGATTTTTTTCTTTGAGTTTGTTATATAGGGTATTATATTAATGTATTTTTGCATATTGACCCTTCTCTGCATCCCTAGGATGAAGCCTAATTGATTATGGTGAATGATCATTTTCATGTGTTTTTAGATTTGGTTTGCAAGAATTTTATTGCATATTTTGCATTGAAATTCATAAGCAAAATTTGACTGTTTTTTTGCTGCATCCTTATGTGGTTTAGGCATGAGAGTAATTGTGGCTTCATAGAATGAATTAGGTAGTGTTCCTCCCTTTTCTATTTTATGGAATAGGTTGAGGAATATAGTATTGGTTTTCTTTGAAGATCTGGTACTATCCTGTACTAAAGCCATCTGACCCTGGGCTTTTTTTGTTTGTTTGTTTGTTTGTTTGTTTGTTTGGGAGGTTTTTAGTGACTCCTATTTCCTTAGGGGATTTGGGCCTGTTATAAGTTTTCCTGTTCTTGATTTAATTTTGGTATGTGGTATCTGTTTAGAGAACCACCAGTTTCATTTAGATTTTTCAGTTTTGTTGAGTTTAGACATTTTTAGGAAGATCTGATGATTTTTTTTTTTAATTTTCTCCTCTTCAGTTGTTACATCTCCATTTTCATTTCTCATTTTGATAATTTGGATACTGCCTCTGGGCCCTTTAGTTAATTTGGCTAGGAATTTATCTATCTTGAGTCTCTCAAAGAACAAGTTTTTGGTGTTGTTGATTCTTTGTATCTTTCTCTTTGTTTTTATTTGGTTGATCTCAGTTGACTATTTCCTGCATTCTATTTCTCTTGGATATGTTTGTTCCTTTTTGTTCTAGAGCTCTCTGGTGTGCTATTAAGTTGCTATTGTAGAATCTTTCCACTTTCTTTACTAGGGTACTTAGTGCTATGAATTTTACTCTTAGCACTGCTTTCATTGTGTCCCATAAGTTTAGGGATATTGTGTCATCATTTTCATTGAATTTCAGGACGTCTTTAATTTCCTTCTTTATTTTTTCCATGACCATATTATCATTGAGTAGAGAGTTTTTTCGTTTCTACATGTACGTGGGCTTTTTCTTTATCTTGTTATTGAAGACCAGCTATAGGCCATGGTAATCTGATAGGATGCATGAGAATATGTCAATCCTCTTGTATCTGTTGAGGCTTGTTTTGTGCCCAATTATATGATCAATTTTGGAGAAGGTACTATGAGGTGCTGAGAAATTATATTCTTTTGTTTTAGGGTGAAATGTTTTATAGATATCTGTTAAATCCATTTGGTTCATAACCTCTATCAGTTTCACTGTGTCTCTGTTTAGTTTCTGTTTCAACGTTCTGTCCATTAGTGAGAGTGGGTTGTTGAATTATCTCACTATTATTGTGTAAGGTTCTATGTGTGCTTTGATCTTTAATAAAGTTTCTTTTACTAATGTGGGTGCTCATGCTTTTGGGGAATAGATGTTCAGAATTGAGACTTCCTCTTTGTGGATTTTGCTTTTGATGAATATGAAGTGTTCTTTCTCCTCTTGCTTGATAACTTTTGTTTGAAAGTCTGTATTATTGGCTATTAGGATGACAATTCCAGCTTATTTCTTGAGACCATTTTCTTGGAAGACCTTTTCCCATCCTTTTACTCTGAGGTAGTATCTGTCTCTGTTATTGAGGTGTGTTACTTTTATGCAACAAAATGCTGGATCTTGTTTGTGTAACCAGTTTTTTAGCCTGTTTTTTATACGTAAGTTGAGTCCATTAATAGTGAAATAATAAGGACAGATGATTGTTAGTTCCTACTATGATTGTTTTCGTAGGTGGCATTGTGTGCATGTGGTTCTCTCCTTTTAGCTTTGTTGTGAAATAATTAATATCTTGTCCTTTCCTTGGGGTAGGTGTCCTCATTGTGTTGGAGTTTTCTTTCTAGAATCCTCTGTAGAGCTGGATTGGTAAATACTGTTTAATTTGGTTTTGTCCTGCAATATTTTGGTTTCTTTATCTATGTTGAATGAGAGTTTTGCTGGGAATAGTAGCCCAGGCTGGCCTTTGTGTTCTCTTAGAATCTGCATGACCTCTGACCAGGCTCTTCAAGCTTTTAGTGTCTCTTTCGAGAAGTCTGATGTAATTCTTATGGGTCTGCCATTATATGTTATTTAGCCTGTTTCCCTTGCATTTTTTAATATTCTTTCTTTGTTCTGTGCATTTAGTGTTTTGATTATTATGAGGCGATAGGATTTTCTTTTCTAGTCCCATTTTTTTGGTGTTCTTTAGGTTTCTTGTACATTTATGGCCATTTCTTTTTCTAGGTTGAGGAAGTTTTATTCTATAATTTTATTGAAGATGTTTTCAAATCCTTTGAACTGGGAATTTTTGTGATCCAATTATTCTTAGATTTGGTCTCTTCATTGTGTCCTGGATTTCCTGGATATTATGAGTTATGAGTTTTTTATGTTTTGAATTTTCTTTGACAGTTGTGCCAATCCTTTCTACAGTATCTTCTACATGTAAAATTCTCCGTTCATTCTCTTCTATATTGTTGCTAATTCTTGCATCTGTAATTCCTGACCTCTTTTCTAGGTTTTCCATTTCCATGGTTGCCTCCATTTGTGTTTTCTTTATTGTTTCTACTTTCACTTTTAAGTCTTGGACCGCTTGATTCAATTCTTTCACGTGTTTGATTGTGTTTTCCTGTATTTCTTTAAGGGGTTTATTTGTTTCCTCTTTAAAGGTTTCTACCTGTTTACCAGTATTTCTTTCAGTATGTTATTTATATCTCTTCTTAAACGACTCTTGTATCTTCTTGAGATAAGATTTAGGACAGTTTCCTGACTTTCAGGTGTGTTGCTATATTCAGGGCTTGCTGTGGCCAGAGAACTGGATTTTGATGATGCCCATATATATTGGTTTCTCTTGCTTATGGTCTTGCAATTGCCATCTGGTTATCCCTGGTATTTTCAGATTTGCCTGTCTCTGTCTGGATCCTGCTTCCTTTGTCCTTGGGTTGCTTCAGGTCTCCTGTTAGGCCCGCAGCCCTGGCTATAGCAGACCTACTGTGGGGTCTTCCACCTGTGGGGTATTCAGAAAGGCAGAGAAACTGCTGTTCTATTGCCCTATCTACAGTATATTGCCTCAGAGGCCTTTAGGCTGTTGTTCAGAGGAGCAGTCAAGCTGTTGTCCTATGTGAAGCTGTTCTCCAGGACAACTGTGGTCTTTGTTGCCCTGTGTGCATCAGAACTACAGAGAGACTTTAGACAGTTGGGACTGTTGTCTGGCATGCTGTAGAGCCCATCGGACTTTTTCAGACTGTGGTGTCCTTTGCCCAGTTGTCTTGTGTGCAGAGGAAATCTGGGATGCCTTCAAGCTGTGGTGTCTTTAGGAGAGCAGACAAGCTGGTGATCATTTGCTCAGTTGCCCTTTCTTCAGGGAATCTCCTGGAATGCTTCAGACTGTGGTATCAGATGTTCCGTGTGCAGGGGACCTCATGGGATGCCTCAGACTGTGGTGTCTTCAGGGGAGCAGAGTAGCTGGGAGTCTGCCCCAGCAGAAGGCACTTGCTGGAAAAGGAGTGGAATTCAGCAGGTGAAGTTTGGGGGGGGGGTAATGTGTCACGAGTCCACTGGTCCCAGTGGCAGCTGTGGTACTTCTGGAGAGTCCTCACCAATTGCGCTGTGTGCAGTGGATATCCTGTTATGTCCAGTTTTCATGCTTTTGGAGATTTATATTTGGGCCTTGGGACTGCAAAATTTATACAGAACTTTGTCAGTCCCCAAGGCATATTTTACATGTTTTATCAGTTATGATATTTTTTCTAAATTTACATTTATCCCCACCCTTTCTACATTACCCACCTGCTACATTACACATGCCCTACTTCTTGGCATTGTCCATCATCAATAGGAGGAAAACGCCTTGGTCCTGTGAAGGCTCATTTTCCCAATGTAGGGTAATGCCAGGGGGTTAAAGCTGGAGTGAATGAGTGAAAGTAGGAGCATCCTCATAGAAGCAGGGGTGGGAGTGTGGAAGAGGAGCGGAAGGGGATAACATTTGAAATGTAAGTACAAAATATATAAGCAAAATAAAAATTTAAAAAAGTGATCCTAGATATAGGTTACAATTTTCGAATCTATCATCAAGGGGAAAAATATGTAAAACCACATTTGTGGAGATTATCAAAATCAGCTTCTCAAGTAGAGTAGAATCTATATTGCGTAGTTGGAGTCATTGGACAGGAGGTTTACAGGGGTGTCTAGAGGTTTTTCAGACTGGAGATATATCTTCATGCTTACACTAATACTCCTTTTCATTTTGCTCTACAGATGGTTTTGACTTTTTGCTTCATCTTAAATCCAGAAAGCATTTTTTACTAGATATCTTTGTTTGAGTGTCTGCCTACAGACCACAGTATGTATGTGTATGTATATATATATATATATATATGTATGTATGTATAATCCCCCACATGGTTATGAGTATCAACATTTCATGATATAATTTGCTACCTAGAAAATGGGATGCTATGTTGCATGATAACATTATTTCTTGTTATCCAAATCCAGAGAATATCGCAACTTTATGTGTTTGTCATCTCCACTTGTTTGTTGGTTTATGTTAAGTAGTGTGTACAGCCCCAAACTTATTAAGAAGATCACCAAAAAAAAATAGTAAAATGGTATTTGTTAGAACATGACAGTGTACAAAAGATAATGATAAATTCTTGTATACCCAAGCTAGATAAATTTATTACCACCATAACAGTCAGGGTTCTCACATAAAATGGCAAGATGTGAACTCTATACATTATGCACAAACATTTTTAGTATATTGAAAGCACTATGGAGGAGCAAACTCAGTCATTATAGTGTCTATGACACAAGCATGAGGACCTATGTTTCGATCTGCAATACTAATGTAAACAGCACGTTGTAGTGATATACAACTATTATCAAGAGTAAAAGAAAGTGAATCTCTAAGGCTCACTTGTCATTGAATTCTACTATTCACATACCCATGTACGCATATGCATGTGGACCAAAAGTGTATGCACAATCACCTGCCAACATACATACATACACAAATACATACATCCATACACACAAACACAAACACACAAATTATTGTAAAAGAAAGAAAATTTTTATGACTACTAGAAGAGGTAAGATAGTAAGCATATATTAGTTTATATAAACAAAAACATTAGTAGTATGTTATATTGTAGGAAAGAAAATAAGTACATTAAAGGGAGAAACATAAACTATTTATAAAACTTGAAAGAAAAGAGGGATATGACTCAGGAATGAAAAGAGGTTGAATGAATTCAAGGTATATAACTAGAAAGACAAAAGATAATTCAGACTCAAATACTGGTTTCTAATTGGATAATAAATGGTGTGGGCATCTTCCTAAATTGTATGACATTATTGTAAACTTAATTGTGGTAAGACTGAATGTTATATTTTCATAGACATTTCAGGTGCCTACCAGCAAAAGCAAAAACACTTTAACTGGATGAGTCCAAGAAAAAAACTTACTTGAAATGACAAAATATATACTCAACGGAAGCCAGAACTTGAAGTGGAGGATGTAAAAATAGAAAACCCTGGTTTAGAAAACACGTAACACACAATTACTATATTAACTTAGTCTGTTCAATGATACAAACTCTGAAGATTTCAATAAAATAAAATCCTGTCCAGTAGGTCTGAATTCTATAATTCCTGTCATCTTTCACTGATATTTAACACTTAATGCTTATAGGAAAATAATTTTTTTTCCTGGGATGGATGATGTTAAGAGCTTTAAGTTGCTCCCTCAAATGACCCAGGTTTGATTCCCAGCACCTTCGTTGTAGCTTAAAATTGTCTATAACCCCAGTTCCAGAAGATCCAATGCCGTCTTCCGGCTCATTCAGGCAATACATGCATGCAGCGCACATCATAAATGACTAATAAATTAATGCAAAAACACTTCAATTCATTAAAAAGTGAGAAAAAGATGTGTTCCCTCAGTGAATCTCACAACGTTGCACTTATACTTGCCATCAAGCCTTTTGTTGCTTTCTGTATTTCAAACACTGGCTTATATTGGGCACCAGAAGATTATAACCTTTCAGTGGGAGGTCTTTGCACAACAGCCCCATGTGCCTTAGATAACTTTCTTTTCCTACTGTGTTTTCCTAATCCTTTCAGACATTATTCATACCAGGAGATGATTGCTCAGCCATCTGAGCTGTCCGTGCTTTAAGAAAATCTCAGTCAATCTGTGTCATCCATATGAGGGCCCTCATTCTTAAAATATGTGACTATCAAACAGTATTTGACATTTAAATGCCTGGTGGCTTATTTGTCATATAGTAGACCACAAGTTCCATGATGGCACAGTTCTTACTTGTCTGAGATCAATATTTTACAAGCAACCTCAAACAATGTTCCTTCTGTACCATAGATAAGAATAAGCACTCCAAACATCATGTCTGAATTCATCCTTTAGAAGTCAAGACTGCACATTTGACCTGCCTCTTTATACTGTAGGAAATATTAGCTACTATCAAAGTCTTAAATCCATCTGCAACTACATAATCAATGTTCTCTCTGTTGCTAAATTTTAAAAATGTGAAGATCGGTTTCCTTAAAATCATATCTTGCAAATGAGTTAATTATTTTTGTTTAGATTGTGGTGATTCGGTAATTGTAGATTAATTGGTTCCATCTGCTTTGCAATTTTCCAATTAACAGGTAATAGCTTTTGAAAGTTAGTTCATTTCTGACATGTGTAGCAATGTATTTAAGATGGTAATTTTTTCCCTATTGCTTTCTTTTGCTATTTATTTATTTAAATTCTCTCTTTTCAGATCCTGAGGTCAATGCTACTCTTTTACTATGGTTGAAATCTTTTGGGGACAAATCTTGATCAGAATCATAAACTTATGTCATTGTAAGTGGTGTTTTAGATTATTTACATTGACTGATGTTTCTACCACTGATTAATGACAGTAATTTTTTAATGCTAGTGGTGTTTCTTTAGCCTTTAATTTAAAACTTGACTGGCTGTTTGATGAAGTTCTTCCCAGCTGGGTTTTGATATTAATAGAGAATGCCAACTACAGGTTCCTGCTGTAAATGAGTGGTGAACACAGAAGGAAGGAGTGGGGCGCTAAAACTATCTCAGCATAAGTACTAAAGTTTTCACTTCCTCCTAAAAAACTGACCTTGAAAGTCACATGTTGACACAGTATATTTTATGGAAAAAATAATGTTTTGGAATATTTTCCTTTCAGAAATGTTGTGATATACAAAAATATAGATGATGATTTATTTGTTAAATATTTTTTCTTATAACCACAAGGAGCTAATTTTGATTCGCTACAAGCATGTAAAAAGGCATCCAGATCCCTGGAGCACACAGACCAGCCAACCTGCCCTAATCAGAATACCACTATGATGTGGTCCTTGTTTTGTTTGTTTTGCTTTTGATTTTTGTTTGTCTGTTTGCCTGGTTGCTCTTCTTTATGATTTTTCTCACTGTGGTATGCCTAAGGTATTGTTGTTTTTCTCAGAGGACCATTTCTGTTGTAGTTTGTGTTAAAGCATCATTATGTAAGGATGGTGGTTTCCATCACTGGCCATTGAATAGCTAATCAATTCAATAGCTAGTCCTTCGCCCTTTCTATCCCTGACTCACACATAAAAATCTATCCAACGAGCTGAGAGATTCTATTTTATAAGGACATTTTAGAGCAGTGGACATGGAAATAAATTTCAGGTAACCAAGGACACCTTGGGATGTTCTTTAGCAGAGCTGGTATTGGCTTCCATATTCTCCTTTTTCAGGGTAATGGCATGTTCCCCTAAAAAGAACTCAGTAATCTTGGAGAGTATTAGCTGGATATAATTTCTTTCCAAAGCTTATAGATTCTCTAAAATTTTCTGAAAATTATAAAGACGATCCATGGTCATAAGGACATGACCATCTATGATAGCTTGAAATGTCATGCAAAAGAAGAAAATTGTCAAAGGTGTTGTCAAAGTAAAGGCATTTTCAGAATACTGTCTCAGAATTGCAGAATGCTAACAAGCATGCCTTAGATATGGCTGTCAGATGCTTTCAGCCTTGATAGCATGAAGCAACTCATGCCATCCCTCACTGAAGGTGTGAAAATGTTGTAGGTATTTCATCAATTTGAATGAACATTTAAGAGTTACCTATAACATACTATATTGCATTCAAAAGCAAAATACCTTAAAATTAACATTAAAATACTAGAAATATAGCAAATTTATCCAGTTCTATAACAAATTCATCAAGGTACATTCTGGAAATGTTTGTAAGGAATATAAAATATTTGCTTGGTGATGGAAAGCATGTTAATGGGTAATTAATTAGCAGCAACTGTGCTTCTATCCTCAAAAAGCATCCTCAATAGAAAGTCTTTTTAATAATATCTGAACGATATTATGAAGAATATATTGAAGAAATTTCTAAGCACCTGAAATTATTACTGTCTGTTTTTTGATCATTCTGAAATTGAGTATTAGGTCAGCATTCTATTTATTTTTTGGGTATTTTCTAAATCAAAAATTCTTGAATAAAATCACTGATAAAATATGAATCATTTTAATAACATTCTAAATCTTATTAATTATGATGGCATGTTTCTGAGAATATAACATAGCAGAGAGATCAATGATATACGGAAAGAAATCAGAAGTAACATGCACTCTGTCTCCATCTATATCATGAAATGCGAGGCAATTGGGATATCATGCTTTCTGTCATCCATGCAAAGAAGGTCTAGACATTCAAATAAGCTGAAAAATTGATCTGTATCCCATAAAAATCAATCCATAGGCACAAACATTGAGACTTAAAGATTATTCAATTCAAAGAATAATGGTGAATAGCATAATATAAATATATACCATCTACGATAAGAAGAAAAACACAAAATGAAATAAAGACTAAAGAAAGACAAGCTATAAAAGAGGGTGCACATAAAAATAACTCTGAGAGTAGATGAAGCAGTGGGAGAGATTATCAATGGAATGAATACTTCTGAACAAAAGATGAATATATTGGTTAAAGTTATTTCTATAACAAAACATCATGACCAAAGGGAAGGTGGAGAGGAAAGAGTTTCTTCAGCTGATGCTTCCACAATTTAGTCCAACATTAAATGGAGTCAGGACAGAAACATAAACAGATATAGGAATGTGGAGATAGGAGCTGATGCAGAGGCCATGGAAAAGTGTTGCTTACTGCTTTACTCTTCATGGCTTGCTCAGTTGGCTTTGTTTTCTTTTCTTGTGTTTTTAAATTTACATTTCAAATGTTATTCCCTTTCCCGATTTCCATAAGCCCCCTATCCCATCCCCTCTCCATCTTCCATAAGGATGTTCCTCTCCCCATCCACCTCTCCTCCCCTCAGCGACATTCCTCTACACTGGGGGTCCAACCTTGGCAGGACCAAGGGCTTCTCCTTCCATTGGTGCCCAACAAGATCTTCTTCTGTTATATATGCAGTTGGAGACATGGGTCAGTCCATGTACAGTCTTTGGGTAGTGGCTTAATCCTTGAGACCTCTGGTTGGTTGGCATTGTTGTTCTTATGGGGTTACAAGCCCCTTCAGCTCTTTTGATCCTTTGTCTAATTCCTCCAACGGGATTCCTCCCGTTCTTAGTTTAGAGGTTATTGCTAGCATTCACCTCTGTATTTGACATGCTTTGGCTGTGTCTCTCAGAAGACATCTATATCTGGTTCCTGTCAACATGCCCTTCTTAGCTTCTTCAATCTTTTCTAGTCTTGATGACTGTATATATATATATATGGGACACATGTGGGGAAGGCTCTGAATGACTGTTCCTTCAGTCGTTGCTTCAAAGTCTGCCTCCATATCCCCTCCTATGAATATTTTTGTTCCCCCTTTTAAGAAAGAGTGAGGCATCCAGACTTCGATGATCCTTCTTCTTGAGCCTCATGTGGTCTGTGTACTGTATCTTCGGTGATTCAAGCTTCTGGGCTAATATCCACATAGCACCCAGGACCACCATCCAAGGGAAGTTCTCAATCACCAAGAAATGGGCCGTTCCCAATCCCTTATTAGTTAGGAAAGCCCCTGTAGACTGATTTTATGAAAGCAGTTTTTCAATGGAGGCTCCGTCTTTTCAGAGGATTCTATGGACTTTGGAGAATGAATACGGTCTTGGTCTCCTAGATTAAAGAAAAAAGTTAAAAGTTGAGATCCCAGGAACTCTCTGGAGAAGAAAAAAGTGGTTGTTGTCAGAGAACATGATTACTATGGCCACGCTGATTAGAAAATAGCTGAGATTGGAGAATGATTATCTCTATCAACAGCATGTATGATAACACATGAAGCACATGGCTTACTTTACATGGCTAGCTTATCACTTTCTAGAGAGTGAGTAACTGACAGAACTAGGCTTCAGACCTACTTCTTTCTGACTTCAAAGCCATTCTCTCTTCAAAGGGAACGTCTTATTCCTTTTGAAAATATGAAACAGAAAAGACAGAGAGGTAATTAAATATGACATCCAGAGATTTGAAGTAGAAATTACAGATTTGTATTCTAGTACAATTTTAGAAGTAGGACTAAAGTGTTATTCCCTTCCTCCCCTTCATAAATTCAGCTACAAAACTCAAGTCCTGTGCCCAGGAGCAAGCTGCTTATTCTAAAGCCCTAAGTGCTGCTCTGTGTTACCTTTAGTCACCATAATTATATTCACCGAAACAAGAACTTAGGTAGCTAATAAGTGTCTTGTGTCCAAGCATGTCTAACTTTTGTTCATATGCATGTGTTTTTATATGCATATAGAAGGCTGTGGACAATTTCTGCCATTCTCCCTGAGGGTTTTATGACCTTTGATTGCTTTTATCCTTCTTCCCTCACTTCTTTCCTCCCTTTCTCCCTCCTTTCCTCCCTTTTCTTTCTTCCTTCATTCTCCCTTTTTCCTCTCATCTTTTGTTCCATTTTTTGTCTCCCCCTTCTCCTTCCCCTCCCCCTTCTCTCCCTCCTTCTCCTGAGTCACTATCTCATCGTAAACTCCCCAACTAGGTGAAGCTGGCTAGGAAGAGAACCCCAGGACTCTGTTTCATCTTCTCAATGTTGTAATTACAACTCTATGCCACCACTTGGACACTGGCCATTAAATGTCTGTCCTCATGTTTGTATGGCAAACACTGTGCCTCCTGAGCTACCTTCCCAGCTATCTTTTGAGACCATCATGTTACACATTACCATGTACAAAGTTCATGCTTGAGAATGCTTAGTGACATTACTAAAGAAATTAATAATCACAAGAACTCTCATAATGACTTAATGAATTTGGCATTTTTTTGTCAGACCCGATTCATAGACATCTTTTACCTATACTTCACAGGTATATGTCAGGCATGTCTAGCTATAGAAATTTCATTGAAATTATATGGAAATATGTGTTTATATTCAGGTATATCATGCTAAGTTATTCTTCCAGTTGTTGCTCTTCCAGATGTTGCTCTTTTTTGGGACCAAGGACTATTTAATAAGAGTAAAAGATCCTGACTCTGTGCTTGAAAATAGTAGAAAAAGCCAATGAGGCTCTTCCTTCCTTCCTTCCTTCCTTCCTTCCTTCCTTCCTTCCTTCCTTCCTTCTTTCTTTCTTTTTTTTCTTTCTTTCTTCCGTTCTTTCTTTCTTTCTTTCTTTCTTTTTTATAATGAAAGCTCTTTACTGACAATTGTCAGGCCATCATTTTATTTATTTTTTAAATTGTTTTATTTCTAAAAGAAATGCAGGGGCAAAATGGGGCAGATATTGAAGGAAAGGCTACCCAGTGACTTGGGATCCATCTCATGAGCAGACACCAAAATCTGAAAATGAGGATTTTCTAACAAGAAAGCTATTGAAGGACTCTTCTTTGAATAGGACCATAGGTCACTGTTTAAGGTGAATACTGGTTCAGTCTGGTTTCTTTTAGTACTACCTGCATATACCAGTTCATTAATTTTAAAACAGTAATTTTTAAAATTTGTTAAAGTTCAACAATATATAGCTTTTAAAACTTTTCATTTTGAGATATTATAACTCATGTGAATTTCAGTTTGGGAAATGATTTTTCAGTTTTTTTCCAAAGGTACAATTATATTTCAGTATAACAACCAGGATGATATTGATACAATTTACTCATCTTATTTCACTTTCTCCATGCTATTCATGTTATGTGTATTTACATATACATGTTATATGTAAATTTCTTGTGTATCAAGGTTCAGGTATTCATCAACACAAAAACTGAATAGAAGGGTACATCACTGGAAATATCTTGAATTTTATCATTTACTGATTCTGTCTATCTCTTGCAAGTAAGCTTAGTCCTGTCCTCTACTCTAAAGACCTCTACCTATCTTTATAATTTCATCCCTTTGGGAGTAATATGCAAATGGCATCATCTAGCATATAACATTTGAGATAGTTTTTACCCCCCCCCAGCACAACTTCATTAAAGAGGATGAAGGAAATCAGTTGTTTGTTCCTATTCATGGTCCAGTGGCATTTCATGCCATGGGTTCACTAGTTTGTTTAACTATTAGTCCTCTGATCAGCACCTGGCTTATTTCCAGTTTGGGGGCTCTTATGAAACATGCTCCTATGGACATTTATGTATAGGTTTTAATGTGAACATAAATTTTCATTTTTCTGGGATAAATGCCCAAGTGCATAATTGCTATATCATATGGAAATTATATCTTCAGCTTTATAAGAATGCAGCCAACTGTTTCCTAGGGAAGTATATTGCTTCTGTAACAATTGAAAGTTTTTATCTGTATCAATTTTAATTTAGTTTATCTCTGTGATTAAATCAAACACACATTAATTTATCAAATATTTCTTGATTGCCTACTATGTTTTTATTACTGCTCAAGACCTGAGGTTATATTGTTAAGGAAGACAGTTTTTCTAGTTTGTTTTATAGAAGGAAAGATAACAATAAACATATAAGTGAAAGATTCTGATCAAATGTGGAAGTGCAAACACTATGGAAAGTCATAGATGTGCTGATACTGTAGGGGTGCATGACTGAGGTGGGCAGGAAGACACCTAAAATGTGATGGCAATTTTCTCAGAGCTAAGTCAATCTGTCATAGATAAAGACTTATTAAAACAAAGGATGTTATAAAAAGAGACTCCTTACAACTTAGAAGACAAATGACTCCATCATAAGCTATTGAAACCGAGTATATACTGAGTATAAACTGAGTATCTCTTCCAGTTTATAGTAGCAATAAGGACAGCAGAGACACCCCTCAGACAGGAAAGGCTTCCTGGAAGTGTCTCAGACCTTTTAGAATGTTTGGTAGAAATGCTGAAATTAGCCAAGTCACCTGGAAGAGAGAATGTCTAATCTGCTGAGCTGTCTACAATTCCTGTTGTGAGTTCCACTTTGTTCAGTCTGTCACCCTGTTCCTGTGGCTTTTGATGATTCAGCTCCCATTGGTACTATAAGTAACCCCTCAGTCCTATTTTTGTGAGTCACCAAAATAAAGCTCATAACTCACCAAGCTGGTGACTTTGGTTTATGCTACCTCCTTAGGGTATGTAGATATATGTTCACATATCCAGAGACATTCTGTCACCCAACAGATTATAAATGACATTGACTAGTCTGCGCAATGCATGGGAAGGAAAAGCATGGCTAGAGTCAGACACACTGCAGAAGAGGAAAAGTCAGAAAAAATGAGCTGAAGAGGTAGGTGGGTCTCTCAAAAAAAAAAAAAAAAAAAAAAAAAACTTTCTAGCTCAAAGCCAAAGGTGAGTGCATAGTCTTTTTTATTTTTCATTTAATTTTTTCATACAATAATTTGATCAATTGAGTTGTTTTTTTTCCTTCCGAATTCCCCCCCCTCAAAATCCCAAAAACAAAACAAAAAATGAAAACCAAACTAAGGAAGCAAACAAATAAACAAAAACCAAATAAGAAAATCCATATCCAAAAAATAAAAAAAAACAGATTTTAAAGATTCCATAAAGAAATCTCTTTAAGTTTGTTACCTTTATAATATTTTTTTTTTGGTTTGGAGCCTAGCCTTTAACCAATGCAGGGAAATGTCAGGGTGATGAGGTGGCAGTGGGTGGGTGGGAGTGGGGGCATCTTCACAGAAGCAGGGGGAAGGGTATGGAAAAGGAGGGAAAGGAGCTAACATTTGAAATGTAACTACATAAAATATTCAAGAAAAATAAAATAAAAATAACATTTTTCTTAAACTTTCTTTTTTAATTGAATATTTTATTTATTTATACTTCAAATGTTATCCCCTTTACAGGTTTCCCCTCCACAAACCTCCTATCCCCTCCCCATCCCCCTACTTCCATGATGATGCTCTCCTGCCTACACAATCCCTCCTACCTCCCTGCCATGGCATTTCCCTACATTGGGACATCAAACCTTCATAGGACCAAGGGCCTCTAGTTCTACTGATGCCTGACAAGGCCATCCTCTGCTACATATGCAGCTGGAGCTATGGGTCCCTCCATGTATACCCATTGGTTGGTGGTTTAGTCTCTGGTTGCTCTGGGGAGGCTGGTTGGTTGATATTGTTGTTCTCCCTATGGGTTACAAAAACATTCAGCTCCTTCAGGCCTTGTCCTAACTCCACTGGGGTTGCAGTACAGAGTACGAAGTTTAGCTGTGAGCATACTCCTCTGTATTTGTCAGGCTCTGGCAGACCCTCTCAGTGGATATTAGCCCAAAAGCTTGTAATACTCAAAATACAATTCACAGAGCATATGAAGATCATACCACATGAAAGTGGGGCAGTTTCTGGATGGCCTTTCCTTCAGACTCTGTTCCACACTTTGTCTCTGTATTTCCTTTAGCAATTCTGTGTTAAAAAATTGGAGATGAGTAGGTGGCTCTGTGCCCCAACTGGGGCCTTGCTAAACTCTTGAAATGTCTCTACAGGTTATCCTTCCCCTTTGTTGGGCATTTCAGCTAACTTCATTCCAGTTTGGTCCTTGCAGCCTCTTGCTTTCCTACCATCTGGGACTTGCTGGAGGCTACCAGTTCCCCATTCTCCATTGGTTCACATCTCTATTCAAATTCCTGACTCTCTGTATATCATTCCAGTCTCCTCCCATACCTGATCCTGCTCCCTTTCTCCCCTTCCTTTGTTCCTTCCAAGTCCTTCCAACCCTCTGCCTCCCATGAGTATATTGTTTCCCCTTCGAGGAAGGACTGAATCATTCACACTTCGGGCTTCCTTCTTCTTGAACTTCCTATGATCTGTGAATTGTATCTTGGGTATTCTGAAGTTTTGGCTTAATATTCACTTATTGATGAGTATATACTATGTGTGTTCATTTGTGACTGAACTCACTCAGGATGATATTTTCTAGTTCCATCCATTTGTCTAAGAATTTCATGAAGTTATTGTTTTTAATAGCTGAGTAGTACTCCATTGTGTAATGTACCACATTTTCTGTATCTGTTCCTCTATTAAAGGACATCTGGGTTCTTTCCAGCTTCTGGCTGTAAAGAAATAAATCTGCTATGAATGTAGCATAGCATGGGTCCTTGTTATATGTTGGAGCATCTTTTGAGTATATGACCAGAAGTGGTATAGCTGGGCCTCAGGTAGTATATATGTCAAGTTTTCTGTGGAAGAGCCAACCGATCTCTAGAGCAGCTGTACTTACTTGTAATTCCACCAGAAATGAAGGAGTCTTCCTCTGTAACACAGCTTGAGGTCACACATGGTGATACCCCAGGTCTTTCATTGTTGAGAATAGTTTTTGCTATCCTGTTTCTTTCTCTTTTTTGTCATTCCAAATGAATTTTCAAATTGCTCTTTATAACTCTATGAAGAATTCAGTTGGAATTTTGATGGGGATTTCATTGAATCAGATTACTTTTGACAAGATGGCCATTTTTACTATGTTGATCCTGCCAATCCATGATCATGGGAGATCTTTCCATCTTCTGAGATCTTCAATTTCTTTCTTCAGAAACTTGAAGTTCTTGTTATACATGTCTTTCATTTGCTTGGTAAGAGTCATACTAAGGTATTTTATACTACTTGTGACTGTTCTGACAGGTGTCATTTCCCTAATTTTTTTCTTAGCCTGTTAATGCTTTGAGTAGAGGAAGGCTACTGATTTGTTTGAGTTAATTTTATACCCAGCCACTTTGCTGAGGTTGTTTATTAGGTTTAGGTGTTCTCTGGTGGAACTTTTGGGGTCACTTAAGTATACTGTCATATCATCTGCAAATAGTGATATTTTGACTTCTTCCTTTCCCATATACAAACTTCTCCCTCCATTAAATGTTACTTTTATGCATATAATCTCATAGGTAGCACTTACTTTTGAATAAGCAATTGGTGTGCTCTTCCTTGGGGAAATTCTCACATACCAAACATCTCTGAAATGCCTGTAGTTCTTTGTTTAAGGTAGAGGTCCTGCAACATCTCTCCTTCAATATTAGCATGTCCAATCATGTCTGTGCTGTTTAGATTTATTTAGGCATTCATGGTGCTAAATAAGCATCATTTCTAGATATATTCTGTTTATTCTTAAACAAAAATTTAAGTATAGTTCTCAGCTCTCATCGAAGAACCTTCCCTTTGCAACACAAGGAAACTATTATAAAGAACCACAACCAATCAAAATGCAAAGAAAACAAAAAAAAAAATACAGGAAACCCTGTGGTACCTATTCCCTGCATTAAAATACTTGAAATAATACAAATGTATTCCTGATCAAAAGTTTTATTCTATGTTGACGCTGAAGAAAAATAGGCAATTTCTAAATACACTCCCCCCTCTACATAGGTAAAAATTTGAACATGTTTATTAGGCATAGTTCTGTTAAAGAAACCAGAGTATGTCCTTAGATTTTCACCAACCAATTTCCCAAACAAATTAAATGTACACACACACACACACACAGAGAGAGAGAGAGAGAGAGAGAGAGAGAGAGGAGAGAGAGAGAGAGATGAGAGAGAGAGAGAGAATGACTGAAAAATCTTTTGTGCTTTTCTGCACACAGACCATTTGCTAATCGCGCTGCTGTGATTACTATGATCAATGTTAATTTCCCCTAAACCAGGTTTGATTATTGTTGTTTATCTAAAAACAACACATGCAAAGGGGTTCCCTGTTTGTAAACATCCCTATGGTCTTGGCGGAATAGGAATTAGTAACAGCTTTCAAGATAAACACAAACACACTGCTCTCCTAGTCCACATCTGATCCACAGTAAAGCTAAGAAAAAAGAAACTGCTTCAGGATTTTGTTTGAAAAGATACTCAATTCAAAATGTTTTTACTTCCTCTTGGTGCCCATCTTCACAGACACTGGAATTCACTGCTGCTGGATCAAGTCTCTCAGGGAACAGTTAAGCTAAGTTACTGTCTGTAAGCATAGCAGAATATCATTAATAGTGTCAGGCATTGTCCCACTCACAGAGGATTGGTCACAAGTTTGGGCAGTCATTGTTGGCTAGTTCCTCAATTTCTACTCCATCTTTATTCCTGTGTGACTTTTAAAAACTACAAATTTTAGGTTGAAGGTTTTGTGGCTGGTTTGATGTCCTCCTGCCTCCCCTGGAAGTCCTGCCTGTCTAGTAGAGGTGCCGATGTCAATTTCTGTATGTCCTGCTGGTAGGAATCTCATCTAGGGTCACCCCCACAAACTCTCCATAGCCTCTCCTGTTTTAGGTCTTCTGCTAGTCTCAGGGATGCCTCACCCTCAATTTTCATTCTCCCAGGCCTCTCTTGCCCCCACTCTCTTCACACCTAATCACCATCCCTGTTCATTCCCTCACCCCCTCTCCAACACAGTTCCCTCTCTCCACCCATCCGCAATAATGATTTTGTTTCTTCTTCTAAGTAAGATGATTCACAATCCTCTTTTGTGTCCTCCTGATTACTCAGTTTCTTTGGAATGTGGATTGCAGAATTGTTATCCTGCTTTTTATGGCTAAAGTACATGTATAACTGAATACATACCATACATGTCTTTCTGGGTCTGGGTTTGTCACTCATGATGATATTCTCAAGTTCCATCCATTTGCCTGCAAATTTCATGATGTCATTGCTTTTAATAGCAGAATAGTATTCCATTGTGTCGATATACTACATTTTCTTTATCCAGTCTCATTTGAGGGGCATCTGGGTTGTCCCCAGTGTCTGGCTATTGCAAATAAAGTTGCTATGAACAAGGTTGAGCAAGCATCCCAGTGGTATAGTGGAGCAGGTTTTTGGTATATGCCCACGAGTGATAATGGCAGGGACATGGGGTAGAACTGTTCTCCTTTTTCAGAGGAACCAGCACTGATTTCCAACATGTTTGTAATTCCACCAGCAATGGAGGAGAATTCCACTTGCTCACATCCTGACCAGCTTGAGCTGTCATTTGAATTTTTGATCTTACTCATCCTGACAGGTATAAGAAGGATTCTCAAAATCATTTTGATTTGCATTTCCCTGTTGACTAAGGACAATGACATTTCTTTGAGTGCTTCTCAGCCACTGGAGATGCTCTGTTGAGAATTCTGTTTAACTCCTTGTCCCATTTTTTCAATTGAAGTACTTGGAACTTCAAAGAATGAATTTGGCAAACCTATTTTTGTTTCTATTTTGTGGAATTATTTTAGGAGTATCAATATTAACTCATCTTTGAAATCGGATAGAATTTTTCACTATAACCATCTGGCCCTTGGCATTTGTGGTTGGGAGACATTAAGAGACTGCTTCTATTTCTTCAGGGGTTGTAGGGGTTGATCTTGATTTAACTTTGGTGTCTGTGTATATGTGATATTGTGTGTGCATGTGTAAGAATATGTACATGAATATTTGAGCATGTGTTTAATATGTGTATGTGTGTATGTGTGAGAATGTATGTTTATGTATGTTTGAAAATAAGTGTGTGTGTGACTATGGGTCTGCGTGTGTGAGAATGTGTGTGTGTGTGTTTGTGTGTGTGTGTATGTGATAATGGGTGCATATATACTTGTGTATGTGTGTGAGTATGTGTGTGTGAGAGAGGACAGGGAGAGATGTAAAATTTTGATAATAAACATTCCGAAAGCTACAGGATTGCTGGTACTTTTGAGTGATGTTGGCAAATGCTAATTTTCTTTCCTATAAATGTCAGTAGAATGTGGTTTATGTATTTTGGAGAGAATTTTTTAACAACACAAACATTTGAAAGCAAGCAAGATTTGTTATTAAATGAAAAATCATTTTATTGTTATTTTCTATGAAACCTTCTGAAACATATCTAGATGAATGCTCAAAAACTAAACCCTCAGAATCAGAATTTGCCATTGATCCATTATCTGAAGTACTTTTGATATCTGTACCTTAAATAAACTATAAAAATTACTACTTTTTCACACTTGAAAATTAATAAAAGCAAATAGCAAAATACAGCAAAACCCACTGCTAAAATATCTACTGGAAAAGTTTTCTTATGTAAGGGTTGCTTTTGGCCTAGAAGTATAAAATAAAGACTGAAAATGAATGCTTTTATGATCTGTGGTAATGTTTAAATTCAAAATGCTTATGTTTAAACATCAATGTAATTTTAAAAGTTCTTAGCATGACAAAATATCTGAAAGTTTCTGTGGAAAAAAATGTAGTATACAGTCTGTGGACTTCATGCATTGAATTACTTATTATCCTGACAGCTACTCTGAATTCTTCTCAATTATTTCTCTTATAATCTAGTTAGTAAATTATTAAAAGCATAGACTCCCAGGTCAGCCTTGCAAGCATATCTTTTACTTGTATCATTAAGTAATAAAAATGAAACAACACATGTAACATTTATGGAATGGAGGTGTAGAAAGAATTCGAGTTATATAGATTATCTCACTCTAGTTAACCATCTCGTTTCATGGGCTATCCATGGCTTCTTTTTACAGAAATGAAATATCAGGTGTAAATGGTTAAAGAAAGAAGTGGTTGAGCAAAACTGGTGACAAGTGCTCTGACCCCGTGGACCTGATGCATTGCACCATTCAACTTCTCAACAAGGATCCTAGTAAGTACCCGATGGTTAAAAGCACTCTAGAAAGAAATACAATTTCTTAAACATACTTATCTTTCACAGCTTAGTTTAAGCCTCCATGAATATTCCCAAGAATATCTTGTTCATAGAGTATGTGAGGGTCCAGGCATATGATCTCTGTCAGTCAGTCTGTCGGTCTGCCTGTCTCTGTCTCTGTCTCTCTGTCTCTCTGTCTCTCTGTCTCTCTGTCTCTCTCTCTCTCTCTCTCACACACACACACACACACACACACACACACACACACACACACACACGGACATCAAACAAAACTAATGAAGTCACAACACAAAGCTTCTGAAATTTTAAGCACCTGAAAAATAACAGTGGTAATCATTTTATAGGTACTCCTATAGATACTCAAAATAAGTTCCGAAGTAAAGGATTTACTTGTACAAGGTTAATCATTTTAGGTGAAGCTAAATCATTTAATGTTAGATGTGGTTCATCTCCCAAGGCAGTTATATCCATGTGATTCATAGAGGGAATGATATATCTGTAAATGTATCTAAGGTTTCTGTAATTCTTAGGCTATAAGGTGTTCCTATTATGTATATTCTTAAGTTAGATATCAGACAACTATATCCGTGTTAGCATCTAAGATGAGAGGCCAGGGTTTATCTCCAAAAGTAGGATTCATGTGTGAATAAGCTATAGCCTTCTCTGAGAATTATCAATCCATCAGCACTAGATACATTTTGTACTACTTGAGTGCTTTTCTCTTTGGGATTGTAATCATGGCCTGATTTCTTTCATGATTAGTATTTGTGCCATTTCATAGAAAATGACTTCAGGGATTATGAAGACTGCAATCTTTAAAATAAAAAGTATGGAATTCTAGTTAAGAGTAGTACTGAAATTTTACTTACCTTGGAAGCAAAGATATATTTAATACAGTTCATTGAAGCTTGATCACCATCAGTATATTCATAACCATCATAGTCATCATAACTAGTTATATCATGGTTAGCATGACAATGTATAGTGGTCAAAGATATTAGATGTTATTTTAAATGACTATGATATCAAATTTACATATTATAAGAAAGAAAACAATTCTACAACTTCAGTAATTCACTTGAGGTCACATTTCAAATGCTTCACTGAGACTTTGACACTGACCGCTGTCTTTTTTAGCAGATGACTTTCTCCTTCGGATGTACATATCATGGGAACACAAAATACCAGAAATACATGCCCATGAGACACTCTCTTGAGAACACACTATTTTCTATGTCGACAAGAGGATTTGGTACAACCACTAAGATTGACAATCAAGAACTGGTTTCCAAGTTTTTTAAATAAAACGTGACCTGTGATCCTTCCACAAACTATTGACGATGGTGTGTGCCATTGTAATGTGTTCAACTTTAGGTAATAGGTTCAGGGATATACAGAGCACCATATTAGTATGTTTTAAGGCCACTTTTAAAATAATAAACATATTCCTACAAACAAATCATTGTATACCATTTGTACATAGGTATTTTGAGCTTGGAATTGAGTCTAAACCCTGACATTACTCACTGTGTGTGAATATGTGTGTGTGTGTGTGTGTGTGTGTGTGTGTGTGTGTGTGTATGTAATAAAGTCATAAGAAATGAGAGTAGGTGGATTCTGAAATACAGTTTATGAATTTCCAATCATTGAAATATGAATCCCTTAAAAAAATCAGGAAAAAGCCTTTGGTCCTGCCTGTCCTAAGCAGTTGTCTAGCACACTTGCTTTCAGTCCTATAATTTGTACAAAGTTACAAAATAAGGATGGGCAGCTGGAGTTAATAGGAAATGATCTAATCCTCATCCTTATTCCATTCATCCCTTTTAAAGCAACATTTAGCTAGCTCAGAGAAGAATTCCCTGTTCTCAGCACTTTTGTGAGCTGCCATACTCAGGATTTGACTCCACAGCTGACATTTCTAAATCACTAGGAGAATTTCTTTATTCCATGTTTAAGATAGCTCCCCTCAGCCTCAACATAAGACAAGAATTAATATTGACTCAGGTTCGGGAAATGATCTGTTTTGAAAGTAACTGATAATAGCATTTTGTTTCATATTGATAAGCAATTTAGATGGAAAAATCAATCTTTCTCCCTCTCCCCCTTTAAGGTATAGATGTTTAGAGAATTGGTGGATACTTTACAAGCCAGAGTAAGTGGTAAGTTTCATCACAACATTCATTTGGGTTCCATCATTAATTTTCTTTAATGTTTATTAACATTAAACAGAATTAACATGGGGATTGCTTATTAGGTAAACATTTAAGGCTCAGGTAGTTGTTAAGATGAGGTTGTAAAACTTTCTGATATCTTCATTAATGATTCTCGTTTTTGTTAGGCAAAGCGTTGTAGAGAGCAGTCATAGAGCCATCAATACGGGAGTTTATACTTCCAAATCAGTCAATCTCACAATCTCCTACAAGCCCGATGCCAATGCCCTATGCCCAGTTTCTGACTGAGCAAGGTCAGAAGGCACCATAGAGTCTGCATTTTTAGCATGTTTCTGACTGCCAACAATGTTGTTCCTGAGGGAATCTCAGAAGACAACTGTTCTATACCAATATGATGAAGCTCATATAACTCAGGTGAACAAGTCATGTTGTCAAAATAACACAATCACATATTTTTTGTCCTGTTTTTAAAGAGATAACTATTAAATAAATAAATAATGAAGTAATAAATGAAAGTGCCCATGTGGTAAGAACCTTCCAAAGCGACCTTGTAAGGACTGTCTTAGCACATTTATGCTGCTATAGTCAAAACTCTCACCTTAGTAATTTGGGAAGAACATTAACTCATTTCTTATCCCTTTTGAGGCTCAAAAATGAAAGTAAAAACCCTGCCTCATGCAACTGTTGAATAGCTGAGATATTTGAGTTTATGTAGTAGATGACTCAGGAATTCTTGATTTTAAGGAGAACAATTCTGAGGAACGACAAGAATATTCTGAAGAAGAGAGGTATGTGGATATTTGTGTGATTAAAAATGAATAAAATATTTTTATTGTGCCAAACACTAGTACAAGGTCAAGTGGGACAAACACTGAATATTTAGGTATATCAAGGTATTTGGGTAACAACTGACAAGTATAATTTCAGGCAGTATCTGAGTTTGAGAATAAAAAAATGAAAAGTAGAAGAAACTAATATTGGACACACTTTTGAGATATTTTGTCATAAGAGAGATTCAAGAAGTGGGCAACTGCTTAAAAATGCTGCATGGAACATTAAGTTGGTTTTGCTTTATTTTTGATAGAAACATTATTGCATATTAGCATTATGAATAGATATAGCCAGAATAAATAGATAAAATGATGACAGAGAAAAACATTAATTTTAGACATTAACTTCTATTCAATCATAAACTTGTCCATAGATCGGAATGTCCAGTTCATTAATTATAATGGGAAGGATGCTGCATACTTTGTAATAAATGCAGGGTTTTGATTGATCTTGTAGTGAACATTTTAGATAGTTTGCAAGTAAGCTTACTGTTTTTGTCTGCTTGTTTGCATGCTTGCTTATTTTGGGTTTTAGAAACAGGAATGGGAAGAAAAATGAAAGTACATTTTATAATTAAAGAGCTTATTGTGAAATGAATTTTATGTTTTTTTCACATTTATTCTTATGTTTATAAATTTTCTTGCTTGCATATTGTTTTCTTAATATGAAGGAAAATATCAATATTAAAATCTCCAAAATATTTTTAATCCATTATAAACAAAGGTAATTGACTAAATTTTCTTTTGAATTTAAACACAGAATGGTCTGTGGTACTAAAGCAATTCACAAGTTTTCATCAGTTAAACTTCCAAACAAGACATAAAATTTAATTTTCTTAGAGTATGATAGATGATATGAGGTATCCAAATTTGTTCTTTTTCACACTGTAGAAAAATCTTACACGTCACCACTGCCTGATTCCATGGAAAACTTCTATAACAGCAGGTAGGATTCCCAGAAAATGCCATGTCCTCCTTTGCAGATTGTGGCCATAAATTGAAAGTCTTGAGGGAAAGTTTATGTGTCTCCATCTGGTTATTATTCATAGTAAAAAATGGATAGATGCAGAGTTGGATTTCTATGGACAAGCAAGGGCAAATGAGAAGGACAGACAGAATTGGAATGTAAGTGTTGGCTCTGAGTGCAAGAGAGAACTTATCAAGACAAAATTTAGAATATGAGTCCATTTCTGAGAGAGTTTAGAATCTGATAGCATCTGCAATAAATAAAAGTAGTAGTGAGATCAATAAATTGCATTGAAAATGAGATTTAAAATTGGCAGTGTGTGGAGGCCAGAGTGAGTTAAAAAAAAAAAAAAGCTTCAGAGGTGGTACAGCTCTAGAGCATTAGGTCTGCTCCATGGTCACTGCTTAAATTGCTAAGGTGGCTTAAAAACAAATTTAAGTAGAGAAAATAAAAGAAAAGACAGTTAGTAAATTTCTAAGAGAATCTTCTCCGTTTATATTCAGATTTGTCAACAATAACAATGCCGAAGTGATTGTAAAACAGAAAGGGATGTCTTCATAAGTCAAATAAAGTAGCCTACAAAAATCTGTATTCAGTCAAATCACACTCTGCCCCATGCATACATCTTTCACATATTTTTGGAAGGCATCGGTATCCAGGAAGGACAAAGGTACTTTTCTATTTATTCCTCCTTAAGTCCCTAGCCTTGACAGTGTCTAACAAATGGCAGGAACTCAGTGATATTTTTGAAACAAAAGACAGCATAGAGAACCAATAAGTGCAGGGAGTCCACGGTTAGGCACTGCTCTGTTATTTTGTGCTGAAATTCTTATTTTAAATGCACCCTGCCATTTCTTGCTATATACATTTCAGATTTATACAGTGAGAAATTAGTTGGATAATAGAGAGAAGGAGAGGATCCATTTTTCTGGATCTCCAGAGAAATATGCATAAGAGCTGGCTTATGCTCCAACTTACAGTGACAATCAGCGTTACATTTTGTCATCCAGGGTGCAGAGGGTACCTGGAAGAGAATGGGGGACAAGGGATGTGAAGAAGGATGCCAAGACAAGAGTCTGATGAAGGCAACCACTTTACTTTTTCCCAAGGCTGAATTTATACCATAACAGGGGTAACAGAGGGAAGGGAGAAGTAAGAAACATTTACGCAGGCCAAGGACACAATATTCCTGTGGTCAGGGAATCGGCTGATGTTTTCCGGATGTCAGAAAGGTCACAGGTTTGTCATATCTATTAGTCAGCAGGATGTTGGTTTTTCAGAAAGGTTACAATTCATCACATTGGGTATCTTGACACATAATATTATTATTCATTTTGACCACCAGATTTGTATTAGTCTTCTGCAGCTGACTGGGGATTTTCCATGAACCCAGTCATACTTAATTCTAACCATAATAATAACATTAATAATGAAGGGCTTCAAGGGCATCGCTCCCAACAACATTTAACCATGTTCATTCTTAGAGATTGATGTGCCTTCAAAAAATGTATTTTAAGTTGTTTTGAGACTATTTCCTACTTTGGAATAAGTTGTGGCATTCAGGAAAGAATTGATTTTCTATTCCACAAAGCTTTATCCTGTAGTATGTGCCCAAGAAATTTCCATAGCAGGACCTCATATAACCACACAAGGAATTTTGGCCTTTCTTCAGTATTTATCATTTTTGAGATACTTTGCAAATATTAGTGAATTTGGTCTAGAACAAACCTATGGTGAAATATATTTATCACTTCTGTCTTGGTTAGGGCTTACGTTGCTGCAAAGACGTTATGACCAAGGCAACTCGTGTAAAGGACATTTAATTGGGGCTGGTTTACAGGTTAAGAGGTTCAGTTCATTATCATCAAGGCAGGAAGCATGACAGTATCTAGACAGACATGGCACTGATCTTGCTCTGAAGGCAAACAAAAGACTGACTTCCAGACAGCTAGGAGGATGGTCTTAAAGCTCATCCCCACAGTGACACTCTTCCTCCAACAAGTCCACTCTACTCCAACAAGGACAGACTTCTTAATAGTGCCATTCCCTGGGCCAAGCATATTTAAACCACTGCAATCCCCACCTTAGAAATAAACCATAAAGTGAAAAAGCAAGGTAAGACAACATGCCTTCGGGGACACAGAAAGAAGAGACTGCAATTAAAGGCAAAACAGACAAACAAAATATCACCCAAGGTTACACAACAAACCCTCATAAAGATACTGTTAGTTGTAGGTCATTGTTTAGTATTCTTTCAATTTCTTAAAAGTAATCCTATATAGAGAAACAGCCCAGGGCCAGTAGGTATATGGTATAAAAGCTAATTTGGCCATAGCAAGTATGTAGCTTTAGAGACATGGAATTTTAAAGGCGAGAATTTGGCAACATTTACTAATTCTCAACTTTTCCTTTTTATTGAGCACCAAAGGGAAATAACACTTCTGGTCCTGCTCCTTCCCATCATTCTATTAACAGCATCTCCATAAACATATATTGCTTTTCTGCTCTCCCATATTGGTCTATCAGGGATGAGTCAAAAATCCTAGAGAAAAATATTTCTCTGTCCTTACAAGTTCTTATGAGTTCACATCAGATGCATGGTGTCTGCCCACATTTTTCTTTTCCTCTTCTTTTTCTTTTGGATACTGTCCAGAACTTTGGGATACTATGGCCTTCTTTATTTTTTCTCTGAAGCCTCATTTTCACCAGGTAGCTAGCTGCCATGTTAGAGGAGCTCCATGGTAACTCGAATGGTGTGACGCTTTCTTTCCCTCCATTCCTCCATTCTCCTTCCCAGGGCAGCTGCTGAGATTTACAGGGTGCATTCCCAAGGTGGTTTTTTTTTTTTTTTAAATAAAAAAAATTATCTTTGAGCCTCAAAAATGATAATAAAGATTGCCTTACTGTATGCATAAGCATTATATTGGAAGGAATTAAAGGGTTAACCTGTCCTAAATCTCTCGATAGGAGTAAGAACAAATGCTTTTATCTAATTTGTACTTTCTGATACATTTATCTATTTTGTAATTTCAAATTTATCATTATGTCAGAAATCACTCAAATTCTGAGAAGAAAAATCATAAATTCTTATGATAATGTGTGATGGTTTTTAATATGCCTGGCCCAGGGAGTGGCACTATTTGGAAATGTGGCCTTGTTGGAGCAGGTGTGGCCTTGTTGGAGTAGGTGTGGCCTTGTTGGAGCAGGTGTGGCCTTGTTGGAGCAGGTGTGACCTTTTTGGAGTAGGTGTGGCCTTGTTGGAGCAGGTGTGTCACTGTGGACTTGGGCTTTAAGAACCTGCTACTAGCTGTGAGGAACCAAGTCTTCTGATAGCAGCCTTCAGATGAAGACGTAAAACTGTCAGCTCCACCTATACCATATCTACCTAGATTCTGCCATGCTCTTCCCTTGATGATAGTGGACTGAACCTCTGAACCTGTAAGTCAGCCCCACTTAAATGTTATCCTTAAAAGAGTTGCCTTGGTCATGTGGTATCTCTTATGTAAAGAGTAGTAAAACCCTAAGATACCATGTAAGACTAGTAGCAGAATCAGCTGGAGAGTTCAAGTAGGCAGACTGGATATGTGAAGAGTGTCAGAGCTGGACCTCTGGATTGTGTCTTAGACTCAATTTGCCATGGTGTTTTAATAAAACCAGGGGAAGAAATCACTTTCTCACTTATATGCCTGTCTCAATTATAATATTTCTTCTGTATGTTTTCCTAAGATATATTTGGTGGTGTATCCAATTTCACCTTCAACTTATAATGAAGTAAATTCTAGGTTTCTTCCTCTGTGGGACTGTATCCCCAGCAAAACTGTGGCTCTTAACTCAATAAACTAGTAGCTCTCCAACATACTGAATCTCAAAGCCCTTAGGAATTAAATTGAGCCTTTTCATGAACATAGCTTGACACCTCTTTTCTGAGTTTTGAATCTTTCTGTAAATTAGTAATGTCCCATAAGCAAGCATAGTTTCCCTTTACGCCCATTGCCGGAAGCACACTGAAGCTGGATAACAGACATCTAACCTACCTAGCATCACAGTAGCATATCTGAATCAGGTTTCGAAGTTCCAGTTTTGAAATAAAAGAAGCAACTTTGAAGATTCCATTTTCAAAACTTTATGATTTTCAAGACACTGATTGATGTGTTCATGGTTGCAAACATACAGAAAGTGTATTCTGCTGATTGATTCAACAGCATTTACTTACCAATCACTTATTGTATTTTGAGAGGCTTCAGGGCTGACCACAGAATGAGCATATAATAAAGACAGAGTGTCTGGAGGACAGGACACTCTACAAGGAAATACAGAATTCCTGAATGCTTCTAAGATTTTAAGAGAACTTCTATGAGAAAATCATAAAATAGGTGAGTCCAAGTTAGTCTATGAGTATGAAAAAAATCTCCTTTAAGAATGTATCATTTAGAAGCTATATGTAACTCAGTGGTAACCATTTGTCTTGTATGCAAAATGTTCTGGATTTAATCTCTGAATCAAATCTCTGCAAAGCCACACTCAATACAAACATTAGAAACCAAGAGGTGGAGGAAAATAGGGAGTAAAATCATGAAAGGCATTGTAAAATAGGTTAGACATTATTACTTGAGGAGGCACAAAAGAAGTAGTATCCAAGACAGAGGTGATTCTAAATTGAGTGTGATACATTGTAAATGCTGGCAGTCAGTGTTGCAATTTATTGGAGAAGTATGGTTGGAAATAATACTGACCATATTTGTCCAAGATCTAGGTTATAGTTATGTTTCTAATAGGAATGACAGATGTCCACCCAAGTTACTTGAAAGGACAGAGTTAAAGATGAGGGATAGAATTACTTGATACTTTTTGCGTGGTCTTTTTCTTTTTATTTAGGATGGGAAGAAAGAAAATTATTTTTGATTTATTGAGTAAAGGGCAGTTGAAATACCTAATGAGAAGATGGCAGGAATGTGTTCCAAAAAGACGGTGGGAATATGGAAATTGGTTTACACATTTAGGAGTGTTAAATGTAAATGGGACTGGTGATATATTAATTGATTTTTGCAAATCATCAATAAGAATGACTATTGTAAGGTGCCTTTGCCATGTCTGAACTATTCAGACTTACATAACTTATAAAGATTCTCAGAAGGAACTCAGACCACTGAAAGAAGCAATTTTGAAGATAGGGAGTCTTTATAGTTTTGTCTTACAGGTGATGTAGTAAAAAAAAATTGACCAGAAATCTAGACATGGTTATACTTATATTACTTTCTATGTATGTTTTTACAAGTCACGACCAAAACTGCTAATTTAAAACCAGGCTTCAAAGGGTTGACTTTTCCTGAAGGTTTCAAGGGTCTCCTACTATCTGGTAATTGATGTCTTTTGGTTGATAGTTACATTATTCTGCTGTCACATTGCTTTTTCTTGTGTCTTCTTGCCCTCTTTTTTTATTTCTTGAAAGAACTTGAGTCATTAGGTTTGGAACCTACTCTAAATCCAAGATGATATCATCTTTAGATGCTTACTTTAATCACATTTGCAGGAACTTTATTTCCCAACAAGTTCATGTTCAGAGGTGATTTAGATTAAAGCATAGGTATGACTTTCTGGAGCACAGAACACAGCCTACTGTAATGCAGTTCTCATAAGTGGAAAGACAGGGCATACAAAGGATATATCTAGCTACACACGGAGTAGTGTAGATTTTACAGTAACAGCCTGACAAATAAGATCATGAGTGAAAAGCATAGTTTAAGAAGACAGAAGCAAAGAGGTCATAGAAGTCAGATGGCACAAAACAAAAGGATCATGCTAGCACAGGAAGACAGCAATGAGTTATCCAGAAACAAGGCTGAGAGGAAATTGTTGTTTCTAAATTTTGGTAACCAATGTTCTATTAGAAGATTTCAATTTAGTGATAAAATCATTCCCTCTGCATTAAGTGTTGAAGATACTCTCTAAAGTTCCAAAGTGCAGCAACGGATGTTAATTTACTTAGGATCCTAAGTCATTTATGTGCATGCAGTTTTTTTCAAGGCCAGAAGAAGGCATGAGATCCTCTGAGACCAGAACCAAGAAGTGTTATAATACATCATTTGGGTTTTAGCACTTGAACCTGTGTTCGCTAGAAGAACAGACAATACTGTTAGGCAATAAACCATCTCTCCCACCTTCTGTCCTCTTTATTTTTCTTTGCTGTGTTTGTTAATTCACCAAGTCCACTTTGTGCCATGAACTATTAGTGGATGTGTGACCTTCCATTAAAATGTGGCCCATTCATCAGGAACTATACTCTCAGAGAAAACTGATTCTTCCTCTCACAGCACCTAAGGATTGCCTATAGCTCTGTCTAGAGGTAGGACTTCATGCCTGACCACCCACTTACTGCTATTATTTGGTCTGTCTTGAATTTGCACAAATCTAGTGGATACTGTCATAACCACTGTGAGTCATATGTATAGCTGCCCTGCTATATCCATAAGACAATTTCCTAGTAGTCATCTACTGACTCTGGATCTTACATTCTTTTGGCTTTTTCTTCTGCAATGATCTCTACATCAACTAGCCGACTGAATTATCTTCTGCTGCCTTCAGAAACAACGTTATATTATTTTAGTGGAGAAAAACTAATACTGTTTAATTGGCACTATTTCAACTTTTGGCTTTCAAATCCATACATAAGCAAATCTTTACCTGTTGTTTCTTCTTTACCTGATATTAGGTGAAGAAATTATTCATTGGCAATATCAAGATACCAATTCAAACATACTCAAAGTTAGTTGTATTGAGTTATTTTTCTGAATATCTGAGACCAGACACATTCCATACTGTGCCTTACTGAGAAGTACCACCATAGCCCTGACAAGACCTTGCTTCTGCTTTACCACTGGCCTCCTTCTGGGGAGAATTCAGTGAGTAGTTTATGGCTATATTGTGTCTTCTCTCTATATTGTTTATATTCTCCTTCAATCTATTTCTAGTCCAAGGATCACTAATTTGCAGACACCTACCCTGTAACACTTAAAAATAAGCTGACATTGAAGAAATTAGGATGCCTCACAGGTTTGGGCAAAGCTAAAATACTTCTCATCTGGTAGTTAGGACACCATGGAAGCAAAATCAAGTGCATGCTGCAGTTTGAAATTACACTGTGATTTCTCAATAATCCTACTCCATTTCTAATAAACCTTACAGAAAATGGTCATGGTCTTCCATATTTGTTGAATCAGGTTTCATAGTTGCTCAAGCACACAAATGCAGGGCATGGCTCTTTCCTCACTTCTGTTCTCTCTTCTTTCAACTTCCTTTCTAGTGTGTATTCATTTGGAAATGTGTTTTAAAATACATACTATTTTACATTATGCATTATTTTCTTTAATTTATCCACTTTCTAAGCCATAATCTCAATTCATTTTTACAGCCCTATAAATACTGAAATAAATATCTCTAAATAAATCCTTATATGCCAATATTCTTATTTTTGAAGATTAAATTCCACAAATGAAGGCTGTTGGAAATATTATTTGAACCAATTCAAAACACTATATATAACTTTAATACTCAGTTGCTGAATCTATGAAACTTCCTTTCCATAAAACATTACATTTCTCAAACGCAAAAGAGTTTTATTTTCATGGATTAAAGAAAAGCCCTGATTATTCAGAGCAATGGGATGGTTAGAATGTTTTAACAAAAGTTTCATACTTGTTCTGTACTTGGCAAGGGACATTACCTCTCCTTTTTTCTGATGTTCTGCTTCATATTCATGCCAATTTCTCATCTTGTAAAAACTGAAGAAGATGAAGGCTCATGATTCTTTGACAAATTAGTATTGTTCCCAGAACTCATTGACTTTTAGAGAAAGAAAGGCACCATTTACTGATCCTTCATGAGTTGACTTTCTACTCTTCCCACAAGGAGAGCCTGAACTTTTCCATGCCAGTATTGCAAAACCAGGAAGCTTTCTATACTGTGCAATGGTTAGAGTTGCCCTGTCTTTTGAATGCCTTATTTTTTCCCAAAATATTTATGATAACAATCATTTTGACTACTTCATATGCCTTTTCTCTTTTACTTTTTAGTTATTCAAAAAAATAATATGGAGCATATAGCCTTATAATTCCATGTTTAAATATGTAGAAGATAACTTTTCCCCCCTCAGGTTATCAGTTTGTAAATTAGGAGTATGAAATTCATTAAGGACTTCATTGAGCATACGAGTGCTAAGATTTGTAGTTTGGAGCAATGCGATATTCCAGTGAGTACCTGGATGTAGCATTATTATAGTATACTCTGTAGAATCAGGCATCAGGGTCCTCTGCACTTCATCTTTTGATGAATTGTTAAGATTGGGTTGGTTTTTTTTGTAAAGAAAATTTAAGGCCCAATATGTAAAAGTTTGATTAATAAATAGTCATCTTAATAAATAGTCATCAGTACTTGTGATGCAATATACAAAGCTTTATATAAGTCTCAATTGTCAGGTACAAAATGACCTGTTTATACTACATTTTTTCCATCTTTATTAAATTGAGTATTTCTTATTTACGTTTCAAATGTTATTCCCTTACTTGGTCTCCAGGCGAACATCCCCTAGTTCCTCCCTTCCCCTTCTATATGGGTGTTCCCCTCCCCATCCTCTCCCCCATTACCGCCCTCCCCACAAGAATTCCATTCACTGGGGTCCAGCTTTGGTAGGACCAAGGGCTTCCCCTCCACTGCTGTCCTTACTAAGCTATTCATTGCTATCTATACAGTTGGAGCACAGGATCAGTCCATGTATAGTCTTTGAGTAGTAGCTTAGTCCCTGGAAGCTCTGGTTGGTTGGCATTGTTGTTCATATGGGGTCTCAAGCTCCTTCAGCTCTTTCAGTCCTTTCTCTGATTCCTTCAACGTAGCTCTCATTCTCAGGTCATTGGCTTTCTGCTGGCATTCCCCTATGTATTTGCCATATTCTGGCTGTATCTCTCAGGAGAGATCTACATCCGGTTCCTGTCAGCCTGCACTTCTTTGCTTCATCCATCTTACCTAGTTTGGTAGCTGTATATGTATGAGTCAAATATGGGGCAAGCTCTGAATGGGCATTCCTTCAGCCTCTGTTATCAACTTTACCTCCCTATCCCCTGCTTTAAAGAAGGAGTTCCTGTTTTAAAGAAGGAGTGAAGCATCTACATTTTGGTCGTCCTTGATTTTCATGTGTTCTGTTCATCTATGGTAATTTGAACATTCGGGCTAATATCCACTTACCTATGAGTGCATACCATGTGTGTTTTTCTGTGATTGGGTTACCTCACTCAGGATGATATTTTCCAGTTCCATCCATTTGCCTACGAAACTTCATAAAGTCATTGTTTTTGATAGCTGAGTAATATTCCATTGTATAGATGTACCACATTTTCTGTATCCAATCCTCTGTTGAAAGGCATCTGGGTTCTTTCCAGCTTCTGGCTATTATAAATGAAGGCTACTGTGAACATAGTGGAGCACGTGTCTTTTTATATGTTTGAGCATCTTTTGGGTATATGCCCAAGAGAGGTATAGCTGTGTCCTCAGGTAGTTCAATGTCCAATTTTCTGAGGAACCTCCAGACTGATTTTCAGAATGGTTGTACCAGTCTGCAATCCCACCAACAATGGAGGAGTGTTCCTCTTTCTTCACATCCTCGACAGCATCTGCTGTCACCTGAGTTTTTGATCTTAGCCATTCTGACTGGTGTGAGGTGGAACTTCAGGGTTGTTTTGATCTGCATTTCCCTTATGACTAAAGATGTTGAACATTTGCTTAGGTGCTTCTCAGCCATTTGACATTCCTCAGCTGTGAATTCTTTGTTTATCTCTGAACCCCATTTTAATAGGGTTATTTGTCTCCCTGTGATCTAACTTTGTGAGTTCTTTGTATATTTTGGATATTTGCCCTCTATCTGTTGTAGGATTGGAAAAGATCTTTTCCCAATATGTTGGTTGCCGTTTTGTCCTAACAACAGTTTCCTTTGCCTTAAAGAAGCTTTGTAGTTTTATGAGATCCCATTTATCAATTCTTTTTTTTTTTTTTTTTTGGTTTTTTTTTTTCGGAGCTGGGAACCGAACCCAGGGCCTTGTGCTTCCTAGGCAAGCGCTCTACCACTGAGCTAAATCCCGAACCCCCATTGATCAATTCTTGATCTTAGAGCATAAGCCATTGGTGTTTTGTTCAGGAAATTTTCTCCAGTGCCCATGTGTTGGAGATTCTTCCCCACTTTTTCTTCTATTTGTTTGAGTGTATATGGTTTGATGTGGAGGTCCTTGATCCACTTGGACTTAAGCTTTGTACAGGGTGATATGCATGGATAAATCTGCATTCTTCTACATGTTGACCTCCAGTTGAACCAGCACCATTTGCTGAAAATGCTATCTTTTTTTCCATTGGATGGTTTTGGCTCCTTTGTCAAAAATCAAGTGCCCATAGGTGTGTGTTTTTCTTTCTGGGTCTTCAATTGTATTCCACTGGTCTACCTGCCCTGTCTCTGTACCAATACCATACAGTTTTTTTTATCACTATTGCTCTGTAATACTGCTTGAGTTCAGGGATAGTGATTCCCCCTGGAAGTCTTTTTGTTGTTGAGGATAGTTTTAGGATCCTGGGTTTTTTGTTATTCCAGATGAATTTGCAAATTTTTCTAACTCTGAAGAATTGGATTGGTATTTTGATGGGGATTGCATTGAATCCTGTTGTGGTTTGCCCTGAAGTTATCTGTATTTTGATGCCAATTCCACTGCCCCAAGGACAGCTGCCTAGTCAAGGACTCAGAACTCAGGTGACTTCACCAGAGCCATATCTCCATTGACTTTTTAAAGTACAGGTGAGGGGCAGGTACAGGATAGAAGGAGGCCTGTCATTGGAGGAGAAGGAAGGATGGGTGGGAGATAAGTTTGAAGAGGGAGGAGGAGACAGGAAGGAGGAGACAGGAAGGAGGAGACGAGAGGGAAAGGGGAGAAGCCATGGCAGGTGATGTTAAGATTCTGCTCTGTGTTTTTACAGGTTGTTATCGATGTTCCTAAGGGATGGATGGTACCAGGCTTTGTATGTTTAAGTGGACAATTATATCTTACTACCAACTGGGTCTAAGATTATTGTGTTGTGTGTTCTTTTATGTGAGGGTTTGAGTGTAGGAAAGTGTGCGGCTGGGATGTGTTTCTGCCAAGATATCTAGCAGATATCATGGCACACCGCAGTGCGGACCCAGCAAGGTAAAAGACATCAATACTTTTTTATTTATATATATATATATATTTTTTTTTTCTTTTTTCTTTTCTTTCGGAGCTGGGAACCGAACCCAGGGCCTTGCGCTCGCTAAACTTATTTATATATTTTTACAACATCAGAATCTGTAGATTGCTTTTGGTAAATGGCCATTTTTACTATATTAATCCTGCCAATCCATGAGCATGGGAGATCTTTCCATCTTCTGAGGTCTTCTTCAATTTCTTTCTTCAGAGGCTTGAAGTTCTTATTGTGCAAATCTTCTACTTGCTTGGTTAAAGTCACACCGAGGTATTTTATATTATTTGGGAATATTATGAAGGGTGTCGTTTCCCCAATTTCTTTCTCGGCTTGTTTCTCTTTTGTGTAGAGGAAGACTAGATTTATTTGAGTTAAATTTATACACAGCCACTTTGCTGAAGTTGTTTATCAGGTTTAGTAATTCTCTGGTGGAACTTAAATATACTATCATATCATCTGCAAATAGTGATATTTTGACTTGTTCTTTTCCAATCTGTATTCCTTTGATCTCCTTTTGTTGTCTGATTACTCTGGCTAGAACTTCAAGAACTATATTGAATAAGTAGGGAGAGAGTGGGCAGCCTCGTCTTGTCCCTGATTTTAGTGGGATTGCTTCAAGTTTCTCTCCATTTAGTTTAATGTTAGCAACTGGTTTGCTGTACATGGCTTTTACTATGTTTAGGTATGGGCCTTGAATTCCAATTCTTTCCAGTACTTTTATCATGAAGGGGTGTTGAATTTTTTCAAATGCTTTCTCAGTATCTAATGAAATGATCATGTTGTTTTTATCTTTCAGTTTGCTTATATAGTGGATTACTTTGGTGGTTTTCCATATATGAAACCATCCCTACGTGCCTGGGATGTGCCTTTATGATCATGATGGATGACTGTTTTGATGTGCTCTTGGATTCAGTTTGCAAGAATTGTATTGAGTATTTTTACTTTGATATACATAAGGGAATTTGGTCTGAAGTTCTCTTGCTTTGTTGGGTCTTTGTGTGGTTTAGGTATAAGAGTAATTGTGGTTCATAGAAGGAATTCGGTTGCACTCTGTCTGTTTTTATTTTGTGGAATAATTTGGATAGTATTGGTTTGAGGTCTTCTATGAAGGTCTGATAGAATTCTGCACTGAACCCATCTGGACCTGGGCTCTTTTTGGTTGGGAGACCTTTAATGACTGCTTCTATTTCCTTAGTAGTTATGGGGTTGTTTAAATGGTTTATCTGTTCCTGATTTAACTTCAGTACCTTGTATCTGTCTAGGAAATTGTCCATTTCCTGCAGATTTTTAAGTTTTGTGGAATATAGGCTTTTGTAGTAGGATCTGGTGATTTTTTGAATTTCCTCTGAATCTGTAGTTATGTCTCCCTTTTCATTTCTGATTTTGTGTATTTGGACACTCTCTGTGTCCTCTCCTTAGTCTGGCTAGGGGTTTATCTATCTTGTTGATTTTCTCAAAGAACCAACTTTTGCTTCTGTTGATTCTTTCTATGGTCCTTTTTGTTTCTACTTGGTTGATTTCAGCTCTGAGTTTGATTATTTCCTGCCTTCTACTCCTCCTGTGTGTATTTGCTTCTTTTTGTGCTAGAGCTTTTAGGTGTGCTGTCAAGCTGATATATCCTCTCTCCTGTTTCTTTCTGCAGGCATTCAGAGCTATGAGTTTTCCTCTTAGCACAGCTTTCATTGTGTCCCATAAGTTTGGGTATGTTGTACCTTCATTTTCATTAAATTCTAAGAAGTCTTTAATTTCGTTCTTTATTTCTTCCTTGACCAGGTTATCATTGAGTAGAACATGTTCAACTTTCATGTATATGTGGACATTCTTTCCTTATTATTATTGAAGACCAGCTTTAGCCTGTTGTGGTCTGATAGGATACATTGGATTATTTCTATCTTTCTGTATCTGTTGAAGCTTGTTTGGTGCCCGCGTATATGGTGGATTTTGGAGAAAGTACCATGAGGTGGTGAGAAGAAGGTATATCCTTTTGTTTTAGGATAGAATGTTCTATAAATATCTGTTAAGTCCATTTGTTTCATAACTTCTGTGAGTCTGTCTATGTCTCTGTTTAATTTCTCTTTCCATGACCTGTCCATTGATGAGAGTGGTGTGTTGAAATCTCCGACTAATATTGTGTGAGGTGCAATGTGTGCTTTGAGCTTTAGTAAGGTATCTTTTATGTATGTAGGTGCCCTTTTATTTGGAGCATAGATATTTAGGATTGAGAGTTCATGCTTGGTGGATTTTTCCTTTGATGAATATGAATGTCTTTCCTTATCTTTTTTGATGACCTTTGGTTGAAAATCGATTTTATTCGATATTAGAATGGGTCCTCCATCTTGCTTCTTCAGGCCATTTGCTTGGAAAGTTGTTTCCCAGTCTTTTAATCTGAGGTAATGTCTGTCTTTGTCTCTGAGGTGTGTTCCCTGTAGGCAGCAAAATGCTGGGTCCTCATCACGTATCCAGTTTGTTAGTGTTTGTCTTTTTATTGGGGAATTGAGTCAATTGATGTTGAGAAATATTAAAGAATAGTGATTACTGCTTCCTGTTATCTTCGTATTTGGAGATGAGATTATGTTTCTATGCTTGTTTTCTTTTTATTTTGTTGCAAAAACGATTAGTTTCTGGCTTTTTCTAAGGTGTAGCTTGCCTCCTTGTGTTGGGTTTTACCATTTATTATCCTTTGTTTGGTTGGATTTGTAGAAAGATCCATGTAAATGTTGTTTTGTCATGGCATATCTTGGTTTCTCCATCTATGTTAATTGAGAGTTTTGCTGGATACAGTAACCTGGGCTGGCATTTGTGTTCTCTTAGGGTCTGTATGACATCTGTCTAAGAACTTCTGGCTGTCATAGTCTCTCGTGAGAAGTCTGGTGCAATTCTGATTGGTCTGCCTTTATATGTCACTTGACCTTTTTCTCTTACTGCTTTTAAAAGTCTTTCTTTGTTTTGTGCATTTGGTGTTTTGGCTATTATGTGATGGGAGGAGTTTCTTTTCTGGTCCAATCTATTTGGAGTTCTGTAGGCTTCTTGTATGTTTATCAGCATCTCTTTCTTTAGGTTAGGAAAGTTTTCTCTATGATTTTGTTGAAGGTATTTACTGGTCCTTTGAGTTGGGAGTCTTCACTCTTTTATACCTATTATCCTTAGGTTTGATCTCATTGTGTGCTGGATTTCCTGTATGTTTTGGGCCAGTAGCTTTTTCCGTTTTACATTATCTTTGACAGTTGTGTCAATGATTTCTGTGGAATCCTCTCCTCCTGAGATTCTCTCTTCTATCTCTTGTATTCTGTTGGTGATGCTTATATCTATCGCCGCTTGTCTCTTTCTTTGGTTTTCTATATCCAGGGTTGACTCCCTTTGTGCTTTCTTTATTGTTTCTATTTCCATTTTTAATTCCTTCACCTGTTTGATTGTGTTTTCCTGTAATTCTTTCAGGGATTTTTGTCTTTCCTCTCTAAGGGCTTCTACTTATTTACTTGTGTTTTCCTGCATTTCTCTAAGGGAGTTCTTTATGAGTTTCTTAAAGTTCTCTATCATCATGATCAAATGTGATTTTAAATCTGGATCTTGCTTTTCTGGTGTGTTTGGAGATTCAGTGTTTGCTTTGGTAGGAGAATTGGGCTCTGATGATGCCATGTAGTCTTGGTTTCTGTTGCTTGGATTCCTGCGCTTGCCTCTCACCATCAGGTTGTCTCTGATGTTACCTTTTTCTGCTATTTCTGACAGTGGCTTGACCATCCTATAGACCTATGTGTCAGGAGTCCTGTAGACCTGTTTTCCTCTTTTCTTTCAGCCAGTTACTGGGAACAGAGTGTTCTGCTTTCAGGCATGTAGTCATAATTGTCCATTGGATTTCAGGTGTTCCTGTGGGCATGTGTCCTGAGTCCACCAGGCAGGTCACTTGGAGCAGAAATGTTCGTCTTACCTCTGTTCTCGCCCTGAAGTCTCTCCTTGGGCCTGGGTTTCAGCTCTCTGTGAGGGCAGCAACCAAAAGGGCCTGCCCCTACATCTGGGTCCCTGTGCGCAGGCGACCCTGATGGCACTAGGTGTTTTCCTCTAGAGTCAGAAATGTGGGCAGAGAGTAGTCTCCTCTGGTTTCCCAGGCATGTCTGCCCCTGTGAAGGTCTAGCTCTCCCTCCCATAGGATTTGGGTGCAGGGAGCTGTTTGACCGGGTCCATTCAGGTCCGAGCAGTATGGATCGCAGGGCTCCTGAGGCTCAACTACCCATATCTTCCTGTTCCCAGAGGCCCTATACAGCTTCCTCTTGGGCCAGGGATGTGGGCAAAGGTGGGCAGAAGTAGCAGTCTCTCCAGCCCTAGAGTCTCAGGATTGCCCACATGTGTGGTTGATGAGCTCTCTCTCCCAAACTTGAGTATTTCTTATTTATATTTGGATTGTTATTGCCCTTCACGGTTTCCAGGCCAACATCCACCTAACCTCTCCCCCTCCCCTTCTATATGGATGTTCCCCTCCCAATCCTTCCCCCATTACCACCCTCCCCACAACAATCATGTTCACTAGGTGTTCAGTCTTGGCAGGACCAAGGGCTTCCCCATTGGTGCTCTTACTAGGCTATTCATTGCTACCTATGAGGTTGGAGCCCAGGGTCAGTCCATGTATAATCTTTGGGTAGTGGCTTAGTTCCTGGAAGCTCTGGTTGCTTGGCATTGTTGTTCATATGGGATCTTGAGCCCCTTCAAGCTCTTCCAGTCCTTTCTCTGATTCCTTCAATGGGGGTCCCGTTCTTAGTTCAGTGGTTTGCTGCTGGCATTTGCCTATGTATTTGCTGTATTCTGGCTGTGTCTCTCAGGAGAGATCTACATCCGGTTCCTGTCAGCCTGCACTTCTTTGCTTCATCCATCTTATCTAACTGGGTGGCTGTATATGTATGGGCCACATGTGGAGCAGGCTCTGAATGGGTGTTCCTTCTGTCAGCTGTTTTAAACTTTGCCTCCTATTCCCTCCCAAGGTTATTCTTGTTCCCCTTTTAAAGAAGGAGTGAAGCATTCACATTTTGGTCATCCCTCTTGAGGTTCATGTGTTCTGTGCATCTAGGGCAATTCAAGCATTTGGGCTAATAGCCACTTATCAATACCATGTGTGTTTTTCTGTGATTGGATTACCTCACTCAGGATGATATTTTCCAGTTCCATCCATTTGCCTATGAATTTCATAAAGTCATTGTTTTTGATAGCTGAGTAGTATTCCATTGTGTAGATGTACCACATTTTCTGTATCCATTCCTCTGTTGAAGGGCATCTGAGTTCTTTCCAGCTACTGGCTATTATAAATAAGGCTGCTGTGAATATAGTGGAGTGTGTTTCTTTGTTATATGTTGGGGCGTCTTTTGGGTATTTGCCCAAGAGAGGTATAGCTGGGTCCTCAGGTAGGTCAATGTCCAATTTTCTGAGGAACCTCCACGCTGATTTCCACAGTGGTTGTACCAGTCTTCAATCCCACCAATAATGGAGGAGTGTTCCTTTTTCTCCACATCCTCGCCAGCATTTGCTGTCACCTGAGTTTTTGATCTTAGCCATTCTCACTGGTATGAGGTGAAATCTCAGGGTTGTTTTGATTTGCATTTCCCTTATGACTAAAGATGTTGAACATTTCTTTAGGTGTTTCTCAGCCATTCAGCATTCCTCAGCTGTGAATTCTTTGTTTAGCTCTGAACCCCATTTTTTAATAGGGTTATTTGTCTCCCTGCGGTCTAACTTCGTGAGTTCTTTGTATATTTTGGATATAAGGCCTCTATCTGTTGTAGGATTGGTAAAGATTTTCTAGTGTTTCATTTTAAATTATGTAGGGCTCGTTACTCTGCTCTTAGGTTCCAATACAGTACTTTCTTATGCTCAGTAAAATTACAAATCACTTGAGTTGTGATCTTATCATCTATTTGTAGCCTCAAAGTTTCTCTTGATATGTAAGCTTCAACTAGAATGCCCTGTACTACTGATTTGACTATTAATAGCCTGTTGTGAGGTACTTTTTATTGTTTATACAATTTAGCCTGAAGAGTACACCATACAAAACAGCATATTAACAATGTTAACTCAACCAAACCCTTTGCATGAATTTGATCTACAAGTATGTTTGTCTCCCCGCCACCTCACCCCCCGGAAAATCTCATTTGAATAATATCTAATCACGACTTAGGGTTCACACTAGTTTCCACTAGAATACTAGGGATACTGTAGAAAGAGGAAATCATTTTGCATATCATTGTTCATAATTGATGTCTCTAAAGTTTTCAAAGATACTGAGCATTTAATAAGTAGATAATTTCATTGCATTCACTTGAAAAAGAGAAATTAGGCAAAATTTTAAATCCTCATATCATAAAGATGAAAATAACTATCATTCAAATCTTATCCAAAGACACACAGTCCTTCTATTACGTAGATTACATTCTGTAGAAGGACATAGCAAAGAGGTAACACCCAACATCGAATGTATAATTAGATAAGAATACACGCAACTATGTTATTGTAAATGAAGAGATAGTTCTAGATAGATGGATAGAGAAACTCCTTGGTTTTACATAAGTTCCTAAATTAATTGGCTGTATTTATTGTCCATCATTATAACAAAATATCTAAAATGATTATTTTACAAAGCAAATATTGATTTTGCTGAAAAGATTTTAAGGTCCAAGTCAATAATCTTTGATATCAATCATGGTGTATGTAGTGGGATAGTACATGTTTGGAGGAGCATTTGGTAGAAAAAACCATTCACCTCATGTCTAAAGATTAAAGGAAGGTTTAAAACAAAGCACTGGGTTCCACATTTTCCACTGATAGAATGACTTTAGTCTCCCAAATACTTCCTAGTAGATTTGTCATGCCTACCCTCCACCCTATCCTATTGCCCTGGACACTAAATCCCATTAGCCTTTGAGGGACATTAAAAGTCTAAGTGTATCTGTTGTTGTGTGATATCAAAATTATTTCACCTTTTCTAGTCTCTTTCCTTATGGAAACAAGACAATTGATACTGCAACACTAACAAGAAGTCTGAACATTTTTCTTTAAATATCTAACTATAGGATGTATCTTCACCAGAAAGTTTGTCACTTACCATATCCTCACTCTATAGTAACACTTTAAAAATAAATACCTCACCCAAAGCTCAGAAAAACTCTAGAAGCTATTTTTATTTGTTATAAATATTATTAAAAATAAAACTCAACTTCAGAGATAGGGATTGGGGTGATATCAGTAATATTCTTAAATCTCAAGCCTGGTGGTACTAGAGTTTTATTAATTCAAATACTTTTTAAACTCAGCAATGTGGTGACAATTTTGGAATTTTGGTTTCCTTAAAAAAAACACAGAAGTAATATGAGAAAGTGCTTTTATTTTAATCCCATATGTGGGCATATAGGGCTACTTTGAACTGACTGCAACAGGTGACTATGACTTACCTTGTGCTCTAGCAGAAGCATGTTTTTGTCTGCTGCAGAATGTTTTTGCGATTGTATGGCATTTGGAATTCAGAATACATCTAAATGCTTGAGCCCTGAGAAGTGAAGTTGGAGAGTGTGCCTATATGAGAGGAGTTGGTTGCAGTGTTAGAAATCATGCTCAAAGGGGGCAACAAAAGGAAAAAATAAATCCAGGAATCTCTCTCTCTCTCTCTCTCTCTCTCTCTCTCTCTCTCTCTCTCTCTCTCTCTCCCTCTCCCTCTCCCTCTCCTTCTTCCTCTCTCTGTCTCTCTCTTCTATCCTTATTTTTGTCCAGTCTAGTGTTAGGGGGAGACATTCGTGTGAGAGGCGATGAAGGATAAAAAGAAGAAGAATCTACAAAATAGGAAAAGAGCACCTACAAGTGGTTCCTCAATATGGGTCTTGAAAGTTAAAGGTAAAATTCAGAAATTTGATTTCAAATGATGTAGGGGAAATGGCAGGGGGAGGGGGAATGGATATGTTTTCCAAGAGGCCAGAAAAACAGTTATTGTAACTGCTGCCGTGGGTCGTTCTGCTTTGTTCCCAGAGGTGATTTTCTCTTTTCTTATTTCTGTTTCTTTTTCTTTTTACTATACTCAGTTTCAAAAATAGTTGGGAGAATGGCTGAGCAGTTGAAAAATCTTGAAGGTGTTAAGCAAAGGTACCAAAGAAACCAAACAAACAAACAGTCTGAGAAAGAAAAACGAAATGGTTTACTCTGCTCTCTCTTTTCTGAAAGTGTTGTAGAGTTGACTGTGCAACTAGAAAAAAAATGAGAGTGAAATTGGAAGCAATGGAGAGTCAAGGAGCAAGAGAAAAAGAAGAACAAAAGATCTCAGTCTCAGTGACTGAGCAAGAGAGAGGAAGTTTCCCACAAGAAGAAGAAGGAGGAAAAGAAACTGCGGTGGAGGATAGCCAGTTCAGAGAAAGGATGAAAGGGCAGGAGGATAATTTGATGAAATAACCCATTTTGAAAGGAAAGGTTAATCTACAGTTAGAGGAAGGGTAGCCCTGGGTCATAAAATCAACATCAGCTTTCCCAGTATTGTATAAAATATGCTTGCTAAGGGAGTGGAACAAGGAAATGAGAAGATAGGACAGCCTTCTATGGAAATGACAGGTCTTAGATATTTTAAAGAGGCCATGGATTTATAGGCTATTGACTCACTATATGTGAAACAATTTCTAAATAACTGAGCTTCTCAAAACAAATGCATTCCTCAAGACGGGAAGGAATTGGTAACAGCTATACTTGAGGTCAGTCAGCAGTTGCAATAGTTACCTTGGTGGAGGGAAGAAGCCACAAATATTGAACAGCAAAATATACTGAAATAGCAAAAGACTAGTCTAGGTGAAGGATATGCAATACTGATGCAATCTGAAGATGCTAATATAGAACAACGTTGCTTAGTGCCTTTAAAAGCATGGGACAAAGTTGATGAGCCTGGAGAAAAGTCCACCTCATTTACGAAGATTTTTACAAGGCTCTGAAAAAGCCTTCACTTATTTATTTTAATTATTTAATTCATTCATTTATTTAAAAAAGATGAGTCTCATCTGTGAACGAGGACATATCAGACCCTGACCCAGGCAGATGGTGATAGAAATATTGGCATATGAAAATGGGGATACAGAATGTAAAATGTTAGTAGACCTTTAAAGACACAAGCAGCACCTGTGGACAAATGGATGAGGGGTATGACCAATATTGGGTTTAATGTGTACAGTGCTAATACAATAGGGCAAGGCATAGCTAGAGAGAGGTCTCTAATATCAAAATGCCCAGGGCTTCAAACATGATCATTTGCAAAGAGATTGTGACCAAAACGAAAGCCTGGGATCTCAAAATATCTGCTATGTTAACTGTGAGGCAATGTATTCTTAAGTCTCGAACTGAAAGGAAGCCTAAGCTTCTGGGGTGGGATCCATATGCATTCATCAATGGCCAACATTGGATTCAGGAAAGCTAATTCAAAAGAGACATTCTGTCCTTCAGTCCTTTTTTTTGTTTTTGTTTTTGTTTTCCCTCAGGGCCAGCTGAAAGAATGGAAACAGTCACCTAGGGAAGAATGAGGTTGGGAAGACCCGCTAGAATGTACCAGAGCCCTGGGAAATGAGAGACTCGTAGGACTCAAAGAGTGGGAGCCCTAGATGAAAGGCCCTACAGTGGGGAGAGGGAACTTATTGAATTTACCTCCAGCCAAAAGACAGGGCATCAAGTGAGAGGTAGATTTGCTATCCCATAGCCAAAACTCTGACCCATAATTCTTCCTGTCTGAAAGAAATGCAGAGGTGGGAATAGAGAAGAGCCTGAGGAAAAGAAGATTCAGTGAAAGGCCCAGAGTGGTTTCCAGCTCAAGGGAAGGCCCCAAGACCTGACACCATTACCGAGGCTATGGGGCATTCACAAAAAGGGACCTATCATGACTGCCCTTCAAAAAACCCAACAAGGAGGTGAAAGACTCAGATGCAGGTATGTGTACCCAACCCATGAACAGAAGCTGCTGACCCCTCTTGTTGAATTAGGGAAAAGTTGGAGGAAGTTAAGGAGAAGGGAAACCCTGTAGGAGGACCAGCAGTCTCAATTAACCTGGACACCTGAGTTCTCTTAGACACTGGACACCAACTAGGCAGCATATATCAGCTACACATATACAACTGAGGACTCCCGGGTCTGGATTCAGTCAGAGAAGATGCACCTAAAACTTAAGAGACTGAAGGCCCCAGGAAGTTTAGAGGTCTGGTGGGGGATTGGGGGGCGGGGTCCTCGTGGAGACCAGGAGGGGGGATGTGAGGGAGCGGAAGCGTGAGATGTGGAACCCTTTGGGGGTGGACTGGGAGGGGAATAAAATCTGGAGTGTAAAAATAAAATTAATTAATTAATTTAGAAAAAAGATAATACAGGTGCCTGGCACAGATACTGTAATAAAAAAAAAAAAAAAGAAAAAAAGAAATTGATCTATGCCCAGACCCTAGGGAGCTCCCAGATACTGAGTCACCAAACAGAAACATACATGGTCTGGGGCACCTGGCACAAATATAGCAGAGGTTGGTCTGTTCAGGCCTTATTGGGAGAAGATGTACTTAATCCTAGAGATACTTGAGGCCCCAGAGAAGGGGGAGGCCTGGTAGGGAAAGCACCCTCTCAGAAGCAAACAGGACGATCTTCCTGGTTCCTGCCGCCGGCGGAGAGCTCGTGGGCAGCACCCCGAGAGCGAACTTGAGCCTCGGGACCACAGGTAAGACCAACTTTTCTGCTGCAAGAGACCTGCCTGGTGAACTCGGGACACACGGAGGCAGAATTCCTCTAGGACCGGGCACTTCCGGTGTTTACCGGGAGTCCCAAACCCGAGGATCCCGGCCCACAGCAGCTCTCTGCTCCCAGACCCCATGGGAAAGAGACCTCACTGCCTGGTCAGGTGGGCACTCCTGAGGCTGCAGAGAGGAAGAGACCACCAACACTGCCCACCCCTGCCCACATCCCTGGCCCAAGAGGAAACTGTATACAGCCTCTGGGTTCCCGTGGAGGAGGGCCCAAGAGCAGCAGGACCGTTGCGTCTGAGACACCTCCAGAACCTGAAGGAACTACCGGATAAACAGTTCTCTGCACCCAAATCCCGTGGGAGGGAGGCTAAACCTTCAGAGAGGCAGACACGCCTGGGAAACCAGAAGAGACTGCACTCTGCACATACTGATTCAGAGAAAACACCAAATCCATCTGGAACCCTGGTGCATGGAAGCTCCCGGAAAGGCGGCGTGAATCTTCCTGGTTGCTGCCCCATGGAAGCTCATAAGCAGCACCCACGAGCAAACTTGAGCCTCAGGACCACAGGTAAGACCAACTTTTCTGCTGCAAGTGACCTGCCTGGTGAACTCAAAACACAGGCCCACAGGAACAGCTGAAGACCTGTAGAGGAAAAACTACACGCCCAAAAGCAGAACACTCTGTCCCCATAACTGGCTGAAAACAAAACAGGAAAACAGGTCTACAGCACTCCTGACACACAGGCTTATAGGACAGTCTAGCCACTGTCAGAAATAGCAGAACAAAAGTAACACTAGAGATAATCTGATGGCGAGAGGCAAGCACAGGAACCAAGCAACAGAAACCAAGACTACATGGCATCATCAGGCCCAATTCTCCCATCAAAACAAACATGGAATATCCAAACACACCAGAAAAGCAAGATCTAGTTTCAAAATCATATTTGATCATGATGCTGGAGGACTTCAAGAAAGACATGAAGAACTCCCTTAGAAACACAGAACTCCCTTAGAAAACATAAAGGGAAAACATAAATAAACAAGTAAAGCCTATAGAGAATCCTGAAAAATCCTGAAAGAATTCCAGGAAAACACAATCAAACAGTTGAAGGAATTAAAAATGGAAATAGAAGCAATCAAGAAAGAACACATGAAACAACCCTGGATATAGAAAACCAAAAAAGAGACAAGGGCTGTAGATACAAGCTTCACCAACAGAATACAAAGAGATGGAAGAGAATCTCAGGAGCAGAAGATTCCATAGAAATCATTGACTCAACTGTCAAAGATAATGTAAAAAAAGCGGAAAAAAAGCTACTGGTCCAAAACATACAGGAAATCCAGGACTCAATGAGAAAGATCAAACCTAAGGATAATAGGTATAGAAGAGTGAAGACTCCCAGCTCAAAGGACCAGTAAATATCTTCAACAAAATCATAGAAGAAAACTTCCCTAACCTAAAAAAAGATACCCATAAGGCATACAAAAACCTACAGAACTCCAAATAGATTGGACCAGAAAAAAACACCTCCCGTCACATAATAGTCAAAACACCAAAAGCACAAAATAAAAAAAGAATATTAAAAAGCAGTAAGGGAAAAGGTCAAGTAACATATAAAAAAGGCAGACCTATCAGAATCACACCAGACTTTTAGCCAGAAACTATGAAGGCCAGAAGATCCTGGACTGATGTCATACAGACCCTAAGAGAACACAAATGCCAGCCCAGGTTACTGTATCCTGCAAAACTCTCAATTAACATAGATGGAGAAACCAAGATATTCCATGACAAAACCAAATTTACACAATATCTTTCTACAAATCCAGCACTACAAGGATAATAAATGGTAAAAGCCCAACATAAGGAGGCAAGCTATACCCTAGAAGAAAGGCAAGAAACTAATCGTCTTGGCAACAAAACAAAGAGAAGAAAAAGCACACAAACATAACCTCACATCCAAATATGAATATAACAGGAAGCAATAATCACTATTCCTTAATATCTCTCAACATCAATGGCCTCAACTCCCCAATAAAAAAGACATAGATTAACAAACTGGATGCATAGCAGGACCCTGCATTCTGCTGCCTACAGGAAACACACCTCAGAGACAAAGACAGACACTACCTCAGAGTGAAAGGCTGGAAAACAACTTTCCAAGCAAATGGTCAGAAGAAGCAAGCTGGAGTAGCCATTCTAATATCAAATAAAATCAATTTTCAACTAAAAGTCATCAAAAAAAAGATAAGGAAGGACACTTCATATTCATCAAAGGAAAAAATCCACCAAGATGAACTCTCAATCCTAAATATCTATGCCCCAAATACAAGGGCACCTACATACGTAAAAAGAAACCTTACTAAAGCTCAAAACACATTGCACCTCACACAATAATAGTAGGAGATTTCAACACCCCACTCTCATCAATGGACAGATCATGGAAACAGAAATTAAACAGAGCATGACAGACTAAGAGAAGTCATGAGCCAAATGGACTTAACAGATATTTATAGAACATTCTACCTAAAGCAAAAGGATATACCTTCTTCTCAGCTCCTCATGGTACTTTCTCCAAAATTGACCATATAATTGGTCAAAAAAACGGCCTCAACAGGTACAGAAAGATAGAAATAATCCCATGCGTGCTATCAGACCACCACGGCCTAAAACTGGTCTTCAATAACAATAAGGGAAGAATGCCCACATATACGTGGAAATTGAACAATGCTCTACTCAATGATAACCTGGTCAAGGAAGAAATAAAAAAAAAATTAAAACTTTTTAGAATTTAATGAAAATGAAGGTACAACATACCCAAACTTATGGGACACAATGAAAGCTGTGCTAAAGGAAAACTCATAGCGCTGAGTGCCTGCAGAAAGAAACAGGAAAGAGCATATGTCAGCAGCTTGACAGCACACCTAAAAGCTCTAGAACAAAAAGAAGCAAATACACCCAGGAGGAGTAGAAGGCAGGAAATAATCAAACTCAGAGCCGAAATCAATCAAGTAGAAACAAAAAAGGACCATAGAAAGAATCAACAGAACCAAAAAGTTGGTTCTTTGAGAAAATCAACAAGATAGATAAACCCTTAGCCAGACTAACGAGAGGACACAGAGAGTGTGTCCAAATTAACAAAATCAGAAATGAAAAGGGAGACATAACTACAGATTCAGAGGAAATTCAAAAAATCATCAGATCTTACTATAAAAGCCTATATTCAACAAAACTTGAAAATCTGCAGGAAATGGACAATTTCCTAGACAGATACCAGGTACCGAAGTTAAATCAGGAACAGATAAACCAGTTAAACAACCCCATAACTCCTAAGGAAATAAAGCAGTCATTAAAGGTCTCCCAACCAAAAAGAGCCCAGGTCCAGACGGGTTTAGTGCAGAATTCTATCAGACCTTCATAGAAGACCTCATACCAATATTATCAAACTATTCCACAAAATTGAAACAGATGGAGCACTACGAATTCCTTCTATGAAGCCACAATTACTCTTATACCTAAACCACACAAAAGACCCAACAAAGAAAAGAACTTCAGACCAATTTCCCTTATGAATATCGATGCAAAAATACTCAATAAAATTCTGGCAAACCCGAATCCAAGAGCACATCAAAACAATCATCCACCATGATCAAGTAAAACTTCATCCCAGGCATGCAGGGATGGTTTAATATCTGGAAAACCATCAACGTGATCCATTATATAAACAAACTGAAAGAACAAAACCACATGATCATTTCATTAGATGCTGAAAGCATTTGACAAAATTCAACACCCTTCATGATAAAAGTCCTGGAAAGAATAGGAATTCAAGGCCCATACCTAAACATAGTAAAAAGCCATATACAGCAAACCAGTGGCTAACATTAAACTAAATGGAAGAAACTTGAAGCAATCCCACTAAAATCAGGGACTAGACAAGGCTGCCCTCTCTCTCCTACTTATTCAATATAGTTCTTGAAGTTCTAGCCAGAGCAATCAGACAACAAAAAAGGAGGTCAAGGGATACAGATCGGAAAAGAAGAAGTCAAAATATCACTATTTGCAGATGATATGATAGTATATTTAAGTGATCCCAAAAGTTCCACCAGAGAACTACTAAAGCTGATAAACAACTTCAGCAAAGTGGCTGGGTATAAAATTAACTCAAATAAATCAGTAGCCTTCCTCTACACAAAAAAGAAAACAAGCGAGAAAGAAATTAGGGAAATGACACCCTTCATAATAGATCCAAATAATATAAAAGTACCTCGGTGTGACTTTAACCAAGCAAGTAAAAGATTTGTACAATAAGAACTTCAAGACTCTGAAGAAAAGAAATTGAAGAAGACCTCAGAAGATGGAAAGATCTCCCATGCTCATGGATTGGCAGGATTAATATAGTAAAAATGGCCATTTTACCAAAAGCGATCTACAGATTCAATGCAATCCCCATCAAAATACCAATCCAATTCTTCAAAGGTTAGACAGAACAATTTGCAAATTCATCTGGAATAACAAAAAACCCAGGATAGCTAAAACTATCCTCAACAATAAAAAAGGACTTCAGGGAATCACTATCCCTGAACTCAAGCAGTATTACAGAGCAATAGTGATAAAAACTGCATGGTATTGGTACAGAGACAGACAGATAGACCAATGGAACAGAATTGAGGACCCAGAAATGAACCCACACACCTATGGTCACTTGATTTTTGACAAAGGAGCCCAAACCATCCAATGGAAAAAAGATAGCATTTTCAGCAAATGGTGCTGGTTCAACTGGAAGTCAACATGTAGAAGAATGCAAATCGATCCATGCTTATCGCTCTGTACAAAGCTTAAGTCCAAGTGGATCAAGGACCTCCACATCAAACCAGATACACTCAAACTAATAGAAGAAAAACTAAGGCAGCATCTTGAACACATGGGTACTGGAAAAATTTCCTGACCAAAACACCAATGGCTTATGTTCTAAGATCAAGAATCAACAAATGGGATCTCATAAAACTGCAAAAGCTTCTGTAAAGGCAAAGGACACTGTGGTTAGGACAAAACGGCAACCAACAGATTGGGAAAAATCTTTACCAATCGTACAACAGATAGAGGCCTTATATCCAAAATATACAAAGAACTCAAGAAGTTAGACCGCAGGGAGACAAATAACCCTATTAAAAAATGGGGGTCAGAGCTAAACAAAGAATTCACAGCTGAGGAATGCCGAATGGCTGAGAAACACCTCAAGAAATGTTCAACATCTTTAGTCATAAGGAAATGCAAATCAAAACAACCCTGAGATTTCACCTCACACCAGTGAGAATGGCTAAGATCAAAAACTCAGGTGACAGCAAATGCTGGAGAGGATGTGGAGAAAGAGGAACACTCCTCCATTGTTGGTGGGGTTGCAGACTGGTACAACCATTCTCGAAATCAGTCTGGAGGTCCCTCAGAAAATTGGACATTGAACTGCCTGAGGACCCAGCTATACCTCTCTTTGGCATATACCCAAAAGATGCCCCAACATATAAAAAGACACATGCTCCACTATGTTCAAAGCAGCCTTATTTATAATAGCCAGAAGCTGGAAAGAACCCAGATGCCCTTCAACAGAGGAATGGATACAGAAAATGGGGTACATCTACACAATGGAATATTACTCAGCTATCAAAAACAACGACTTTATGAAATTCGTAGGCAAATGGTTGGAACTGGAAAATATCATCCTGAGTGAGCTAACCCAATCACAGAAAAGACACACATGGTATGCACTCATTGATAAGTGGCTATTAGCCCAAATGCTTGAATTACCCTAGATGCCTAGAACAAATGAAACTCAAGACGGATGATCAAAATGTGAATGCTTCACTCCTTCTTTAAAAGGGGAACAAGAATACCCTTTGCAGGGAATAGAGAGGCAAAGATTAAAACAAAGACTGAAGGAACACCCATTCAGAGCCTGCCCCACATGTGGCCCATACATATACAGCCACCCAATTAGACAAGATGGATGAAGCAAAGAAGTGCAGGCCAACAGGAGCCGGATGTAGATCGCTCCTGAGAGACACAGCCAGAATACAGCAAATACAGAGGTGAATGCCAGCAGCAAACCACTGAAATGAGAATAGGACCCCCAGAATCAGAGAAAAGAACTGGAAGAGCTTGAAGGGGCTTGAGACCCCATATGTACAACAATGCCAAGCAACCAGAGCTTCCAGGGACTAAGCCACTACCTAAAAGACTATATATGGACTGACCTTGGACTCTGACCTCATAGGTAGCAATGAATATCCTAGTAAGAGCACCAGTGGAAGGGGAAGCTAAGACCAAACCCCCAGTGAACTAGACTGTTGGGCGAAGGGCGGCAATGGGGGTGGGTGGGGAGGGCAACACCCATAAGGAAGGGGAGGGGGGAGGGGGATGTTTGCCCGGAAACCGGGAAAGGGAATAACACTTGAAATGTATATAAGAAATACTCAAGTTAATAATAATAGTTAAAAAAAAAAGAAGACACAGAAGGAACACCCATTCAGAGCCTGCCCCACATGTGGCCCATACACATAAAGCCACCCAATTAGACAAGATGGATGAAGCAAAGAAGTGCAGGCCGACAGGAGCCGGATGTAGATCGCTCCTGAGAGACACAGCCAGAATTCAGCAAATACAGAGGCGAATGCCAACAGCAAACCACTGAACTGAGAACGGGACCCCCGTTGAAGGAATCAGAGAAAGAGCTGGAAGAGCTTGAAGGGGCTCGAGACCCCATATGTACAACAATGCCAAGCAACCAGAGCTTCCAGATACTAAGCCACTACCTAAAGACTATACATGGACTGACCCTGGACTCTGACCTCATAGGTAGCAATGAATATCCTAGTAAGAGCACCAGTGGAAGGGGAAGCCCTGGGTCCTGCTAAGACTGAACACCCAGTGAACACGTGATTGTTGGGGAGGGCGGCAATGGGGGGAGGATGGGGAGCGGAGGGATTAGGGGATGTTGCCCGAAACCGGAAGGGAATAACACTCAAAATGTATATAAAAATACTCAAGTTAATAAAAAAAAAAAAAAAAAAAGCAAACCCGGACTAAGAATGGGATGAGGAACTTTGGGAGGAGGGACCTAGAGATGGGGCAATGACTGGTATGTAATTAAAAAAAATTGATCCATTTCAGTCAAGGAATATTATGCAACAAAGAACGTTAGAGACAGAATCAATAATGCTCTGCTAACTGTAAATTTTCTGAAAGTTAACGAAAAAGGAACAAAAGCAATCTAAAGACCACGGATTATAGGAAAGAAAAAGAAAACAAAAAAAAAGGCACATAATGGTGAATTAAATCAGCCTAGATACTATAAGAATGTATTGACATCAAAATGGAATCTAGTGATAGTTTTGTATTGAGGATGCAGATTTCTTTATATATCCACAGAAAGCGAAAAGTCATGGATACCATCAAAACAGATAGAGATTAGAATTGAGAGGAAAAAGTCCCCTGAAGACTTTGGCTAGTGACCCAAACCTTGCTCATTTCATTGATGATGTCTGTGTTTATAATTTCCTGGTCCATGCAGCATAATTAATGGCTTGAAACAGAAGGGGTAAATGTAGAGACAATTTTTGAATTTTTGTTTCTTTAAAAACACAGAAGTATTATAAGACAGTATTTTCATTTCAAGCCCATGTGTGGGGATATGGGGCTGCTTCAACTGACCACATGAGCTGCCTGTGATTTTGTCACCTGCAGATAGTTTCTGAGATTATGGGACCTTTAAAATTCTGGGAGCCTTTTATAGTATATATAAAGGAAGGAGCCCTGAGAAGAAGGTATGGTGATTGTTGGTTATTTAGGGAGGTTGGTGGCAGTTTGTTGGTAATCATGCTCAAAGAAGAAATAAAGGGAAAAATTTAGATGCAGAGATTTCTATCTCTCTCTACTCTATCCTTCTTTCTCTTCTGTTTAGTTTTAGATAGAAAAACCTGAGAGATACAGGATAGCAAAAAAGAAGAACCCCCAAAATAGTAAAAGACCAGCTGCACAACAACACATCCTGGGTACAAGGATGATCATATTTGATTTTCTATAGACCATAGGTCATTTGGGAAATGAATTCTGTTCTCAAAATTACAATTCATGTAAAAATACAAATGTATGCTAATACAATTATTAAGAAAAATTTATTTAAAATAAGTTTTCCACGTCTTCTGGAACAGCATTCTTTAGCTTGTGAAGGACAAGAATACCAAAAATGAATGGAAAGTGCTATTCTGTGTCTTGTGGAATATAATATAGTGAATAAACTCAAGCGATTATGTAATTTTAAAAATAAAATAACAAAGGTGTTTATAGCCCTCTTTGAACATCAAATTTTCCAGATACAGGTTAAGAATCCAAGAAATATGAAGAAAAGTTTCATATTTTGAAAATGACCAGGAAATCCAAAGCAGTACACATATTCTCATGTCATGATTAATCTTTAGGTCTTTTGTTTTATTTCTGAGGACCACCCTCAGCATAACCATATAAATAGACAAGATTTCTTCACGACATCTATTCTTCTCATTCTCCTGCATTCATTTTTTTCAGTTTCATCAAATTAAACAGAAATCTGTAAAACATAGTTTAAATCAGGTTATGGTAACTTCTGTGAACACAGTTCTCTGTAACAGAAAGGGAAAAATTACAGACTGAGCACTCAAACAGATTGGACCATATAATGAGTAAATATTTTTAATTTTTTTTTATTTCAGGTATCAGATCAGCTGTGATGAATACACCTGCAATAGTTAAATATTATGGTAGATGGTGTGATACAAATACATGAAAGAAAATGTCCCAATTAAAGCACCTGTACCACTTTTGTACATAATACATTTTAGCATGTGATCTCTTCCATGTTGTCTCCAGCAGAATGTTTTTCTCCCTAGCTCCTTCTGAGTCAGACCAAGAATAGGAGGTATAACACCCATGCTATAGTATAAGACACAACTGTTTTCATTAACTGCCCTACATGATATACCACTATCATTCCTGTGTCATTTTAATCTTTTCTGTTCACTTTTTTTCTTTTCATATCAATGAGTTATTATCTTTCAGCTATAATGTGCTTTTCATAAGTGAAGTGCGAAACTTCTGATTTCTTTGGAGACTCCATTGTGTCATGTGATATTTTCCTGGAAATTTGTCTTATGAGAGGATATTTTTGCCGAAGTAGACATGTGCAGAGAACAGTCACATGATGTTTTTCTAGAAACATCTGAGGAAAAGGGAATGTGATTTTTTTGCTAGAGCAGACACTTGAAAGAACACATGATGTTTGGAATATAACCCAACAGTGTGGATAGTGTGGTACAGTATTGGCTTGCCTTTCCATTCTTCATTAGTCATTGAGATAGCTGATACTTGTCTTCACTAATGACACTGCATGATTTTGATTGGCCTTGTCACTCTTTGTTGGTCATCATTTGTCATGACATATGGAGAGAAATACACTGAAGAACTTCTGGTGGTATTCTGATAGCTTCTTACTGCTTCTGTGGACACAGGCTGATTGGCAGAGCCCCCTTGTTTCTTCTGAATTGAATTGCATTTGCTGATATGCAAATGGTGTTTTCTATTGGATCCAGCTGGCACAACTGATTTATGTGAACTGAACTGCTGATATACTAATAACAGAGACTGGATTTGCCTCAAAGGATTATTTCTAAACAGGGCTACATTCTCCTTTGCCTTATTAACTTTTTCCTTTCCACTAACTCTGGTGAGTAGTGGCCTAGAAGCTAAGTTAAAGCATTTAAGTTTACTCATTAAAGTAGATTTTGAAAAATAAGCCTTCATATACCCTTCTTTTTAATCCATCCAATATGACAGGACCTAACAAATATTCCGTTATGACTAATTATTTTAAGAGAATTTCAATTATCTTAAAGTAGTGTATTAGTCAGTTCCCTAAAGTCATGGAACTTCTGGAGTGTCTCTATATATTAAGGGAAATTATTGTGATAACTTACAGTCTGCAGTCTACTAAGTCATCAATGGGCAACTGTAAATGGGAAGTCCAGGAATCTAGTAGTTGCTCAGATCCATGAGGATAGGTGTTTCCAATGGTCTTCTGCATAAGTTGGAATCCTGAAGAAGTAGATTCCATCAATCTTTTTGGCAAGTAAGCGGGAGCAGACAAAGAAGAAAGCAAGACTTCTTTTCTCCATTGTTCTCATGTAGGTCTCCAGCAGAAGGTGTGTACCGCCATACCTGGACCTAGGCTGTCCTTTATTTGGAACTTGCTCTGTCCCAGGCTGTCTTGAGTTCAGTCATCTGCTTGCCTCTGTCTCATGGGATTAAAGTAGTGTACCACCTTGCCTGGGCCTAAGGTTTTCATGGACACTATACTCCAAGATCTGGATCAAAACCCTGTGTCTTCCAGCCCCAAGACCTGGATCATAGGTGTGCCCTCCATTTCTGGATTCTAATATACTCCAGACAAAGTCAAGTTGACAACATGGAACAGTCATCATAGATGGTGAAATACCCACATTAGTTTTCCTGTGACACTTAAATACTTCAATTTAAAAGCAAGACTGAAGATTGAAAGCCTTCTTCACTCAGCCACAACGTGATCTCTGATACTGCTAGCTCCTATTAAAATAATTCTGACTCTATAGAGCTTCTTCATGCCTGAAGGGTATCTTTTTACCTTGTAATTCAGTAGCATTTAGGGTGATTAGAGAAGTTTTGGAGGAGAGGGCAAACTAGAGAAAACAAAGTGGATGAAATTAAAAGAAGAAATTGTACTATATCAAAATAACATTTCAAAATTACTAATATGAGTAAGATTTGTAATCATCATGGGCAGCTTATCAATATTCAGTAAATGTAGTGGCATATCAATAACTGCATAACATATACCGAGCAGTGATAAGTGGTTAACGGACACAACCTACTGGAATGTTCATCATCAAGGTCCTCATAGTAGGGTAGACTGTGAGTAGATGGATATACTCATTTAGAGTCTTTTTCGAGATTATCTGATGAACTTAAAGATAATCGATTCTAACACACTTTATACCTTATGTGTGATACTTTTTTCATGTCTTTTTTTAATCCAATTTATTTCTATTTTATGAACTATTGATTTGAAAAAGAATTGAAAAAAAAAACTGGTCCTGACTACAGGTACTAGAGTAGCACTACTAAGAATATGGAGCAATTCTTCATCTGCTTTGTAGTTCATTGTAGAATCTATCAGTATCTAACTGTACTACAAATCTAACAATAACTACTTTCTTTTCTGAGAATGTGTTTCATGTCATTCACTCATGACATTTTTTAAGTTTTAAAATTTTTGTCCTCTAAATCCTATTTGTGGCAAGACATAAAACCAGGTTCAATCTATATTTATGACTAGTCATTCCAATATTTTCACTTCTCTGAATTTCAGTTAACTTTGCTAACCAGTAGTATGGGTATTGCTTGGCATTGGCTTGAAATAAAGAATCTCAAAGTTTCTCAAAAAAAGTGGCATTTACCTCAGATCCCATGTGACTTACGTTCATAGGTACATAGTTCACTCTGTTATGAAGAGTGTAAAATGTAAAGGAACTCACAGAGCACTAAGAATGACACCAACCACAGACAATATTAGATGTTATTGCCACATTCACTGCATTTAATTAGCTGGGACCTCAGCTAACAATGAGAAACACCAGCATCACCTAAATCCTTAACTTCAACTCATTTTGCTTCTAAATGTCTTCTTAGAAGCATTTTGCTGCTTTGAAACTCCTTAAATAGAGCAAGGCGAAACCTGAGTGCCTGCTTAGAATTAAGACTAGAAAATATTCACATATAAATCACCCCAGAATATTTTAATTTAATAGCAACAGGTTCACTTACTCAACATTAACCTCTGCCTCGGGTACATGGAAATCTTGCTCAAAACCTCTTCCTGGTCAGTGTTTGGTATTAGTCCAGGAAGAGAATTAGAGTATGGTTTAAAAAGCGTGGGCTGAGTACTTGTTTGAAGAATTCATAATCCAGGATTGTTGTTCTACATCATGCTTCTTCCTTCATGACGCTCAGACACATTTCCATATCAAACAGGAACTCCATCTTCATGTTAGGATCTTCTCTGGGTTGATTTTTAATGTTAAAACTCTGGTGAAAGTGAACCAGCTCTCTCTTATTCAAGGTTAACAAGGCCTATATAAACCTTGGTGAGTTGGTAGGCATTTTTGAAGTGAGCATACATATCGTGTATGGTTGCCAGAAAACTTCATTAACATAAAGAGGAATTCCAAGTATATAAACCTGTAATCTGGCCATGAGGCTATTATGTGACTGACTACGTAAGAAGGATGGAGTGAGACTGATGCCCTACAACATCCTTAAAATTAATCAGAAAGGCTAACAGGTTTGCTTTGGGGAATTAGTATTGGTATTTTAAGTGAAGTATGTTGGCTATCTAAAGAAATGTCAATATTCTCTTGAAAGTAAAATATTCTAACATCATTATAGTTCAATTCTCATCATTTGTTAGAATCATTGACTCACAAGTTCAGAAGAATTGTGACAAGGAGTATCAGAATGAATATCAACATTTCCACAGACTGACTGCTTCAAATTAAGAAGCTCGAATATTATGTAATTAGTATGAAATGGACAAGGAAAATAAGGGGAATATCCTGGGTTAAGGTACACACTGGAAAGGATAGGGAAGGCTTTTTGTAGTGAAGATCTTTGCAAGAATCTGCTCATATCCAGAAAACAGGCAGCAGAGAAGGAAGAGGGAAGACTTGCAGTAACACTGCTTTTAAGCACTTAGCTAAGCACCTATGTTAGGAACTTGTGCCTGGCACAGTGCAGTTACTCTCTAACATTTTGAATATATATTTTTATGTCTGTCAGTGCTAAAACTAGTAACAACTTGCTTCCTGTTCTGAATTTCTGTTATTTACTAAACCCTCTCAGCCTCCACGTCCTACCCACTTAAGCTTGCATGATTTTGGAGTAATTGCTTTACTGCTATGATCTAAGCTTATCATTTTTCCTTGACTAAAGTGGTGTAATGAATTGTGAGAATTTCCTCCTGATCCTTGTGATACTGCAAAATTCACAAAATATTATAAATAGCTGCCTTGTCTTCATTCAAACTGTAAAGCTAACATCATAATACAAGAGTAGCTATAGCAATGTGATGCCTTACTATTCCTTGTCAACATCATTCACTGGGCTTTGGTGTCAACCAAGACTAGAGACCGATATCTATGCATGTCTGTGAGGAATTTTCCAAAAGACGTTTAACTGAGGTCTGAATACCTCCCTGAATATAGATCTATTACCCAATGGGTTGGAGTCCTTGACTGAAGGAAAAGAAAATGATGAGTAAATCAACTGATCAGCAACCATCCTTTATCTATTTTTGCTTTATAAGTGAGTAGGCAAAGTGACCACTGCTTCAAGTCCTTTGCCATGGATTTCCTTGTCATAATGGACTGAATTCTTCTGAACCGGAGCCCAAGTTTCTCTCTCTCTCTCTCTCTCTCTCTCTCTCTCTCTCTCTCTCTCTCTCTCTCTCTCTCTCCTTTTTTCCCTCAAATATAAATATCTGGTCACAACAAAGAAAAGGGAAACAAATATTGACAATGTACAAACAAATGAACATAGTGATGTCAAAATAAAGCCCTATTTTTGAAACCAGGAAGCCTTTAGGTAGAATGTAATGCTATACTGACTCTGTACTATATTCTACATGTTCAAAAAGTCAACCTTTTTTTTTTTAATGAGCTGAAATTTGCCTCCCTTAGAAATACTTTTCTCCCTTCCTTGAGTCCCTAGGGATTGTCTAGTCATCTTTATATTATTACACTCACTGGAGTTCTAGATAAAATTTACACTATGATTTCTTTTGCTATAGACCCACATTCAGTCCCATATATTAGTATTCTGATGTCAGTTACAATTCAATGCTTTAAATGCACTGTTGTGTGAACTCCTCCAAGTACCCCATGTGGTTGTCACTATCAGGCCAATTTTAACAGATTTAAAAAAAATTGTATAGAAAGATTTGATAACTCAATGGAACATGCAGCTTCTCAGCACACCTTCTCATGCCCTCTCCCTGCCAAATATCCCTTTCCATATATCTGACATAGGCAGATCCAGCCAAGCAAATACAGAGAATATTTGCAAAGAGTATTATTTCATTTCATTTGTCAGTATTGTGAAGTGACAAAAACAATTTAAAGTAGAAAGATTTTATTTCGGCTCATGATTTAAGATGATAAAGACTATATGGCAGAGAAGCCATGTTGTCTGTAGGATATTTTGTCTCAGCATCAGGATCTTATAAGCTATAGTAGCTCACAGCTAGAGCTGGAAGTGAAACCTGGCTATAAACTTAAAAGGCCCATGCTCAGTTGGCCACTCTCCTCCAGGTAAGCTCTGTCTCCCCAAAATTTTACAATAGTTTCTAATATAGTTCGAAATAGTTTTAGCAGTGCCAGAACAACTGTTACAACAGAAGACACAATAGAAAATATTTGGTATACAAACTAAAGGACCAAAAAGCATTACGTTTATATGTGATTTTAAATCACTGTATTTAAATAGAAGTGATAAATGGCAATATTAGCATTGCCCCTATTCAACAGTGAATAGGGAGGGTTCCATCTTGGGCTATAAACATGAAAGTTATAAGAAGAAAAAAATTTGAGAAATGTAACTTTCCTTCCATTCAGATTTTTTTTAAAAGGTGATTTAACACTAAGTTTATTGGGATTGCCATTAGCAGTATCTCCTTGTTGGTAAAGATCTAAAGTCATTGGTGAGCTACATGTGCCTGTGAAGTTCAGTGGCATGAGTCATTGTTCATCAGATTTTATAATAAGACACACACACACACACACACACACACACACACACACACACGCACGCACACACACACAGAATAAAAAAAATAAAAGTTAATATAATTAGACTTTCTACTGAGATTGCTTTATATAAACTCAATACCCAATGTACAATGGTGGCTGACATAGAGCATTACAGTTTTGTTATATTATATAATAACTATATCCCAGCATTCTACTCACTATAACTGAAATTTTGATGCAAAATTAAAACTAAGAAGTGGTAATTTTCTAGGACCACAAGACACATAAAACTAAGCAAATGCACTCTAGAACTATAATTTAATTCAATAGCTGACATGGCCTTAAATTTCCTATTTAATTATTATTCTCCTAGCATATTCTTGAAAGTGAATTGCATAACAGAGTGAGATAGCATCCTAGACACTTGAGCCATATTTAAAAATATGGGTTCCATATGCAGGGAATCATGTAATCAATTTTCATGTTCCCTCCATTACTTCAGTTCCAATTTCCCTGTTTTATCTCTTGCTTTTTAGCAGACTGCCAGATTCTGTCTTTCCTTTCTCTTTCCCCTTTTCCCAGAGATCATGTAGATCAACATGGAAAAAAGTAACAGTTTTCCTTCTTAATGTGGACTCTCTCAGCCATCCCCTCTGTCCTCATTCTTTTGTGTTATTACACAACATCTAGAAACATGTTCTTCAAATGACCTAGAGTGGCCGTACATGTCAGAGTCTCAGAAGCACTCTCTATAAGTAGCTCATAGGCACAACACTCTCCAGATGTGCAGAAAGGATAACAGAACCAATAAATGGAACACCCATCCAACAAAGACAAGCTAGATATCAGCAATCAGAAGTATAATCATCAGAAGCTGAAATGCCTAGATGACCAGCATAAAAATACAGCCAATAACATCCAGGGCAGTAAGTACAAAATAGAGTCCCTTAATTCTACTCCACTAGGTCCTTAGAAATGCAATAGAGCTGGGGCACAAGATGAGGACTACAAAATAGCTATTCTGAATATGTACCAGAAAATTAAAAAGAATATGAAGGAATTCACTAATAAAATGTATGAACATGTAAATAAACAGTGGAATAAAATAATGACACTTGGAGATATAAAAGTAAATACAATAACCAAAGAAAACAGAAAATGAGAAAAAACTTAAAAGGAATATTTTAAGAATTTCAAAAGAAACCTTAGAGGCAAGGCTCATAAACAGAATACAAAAGATTGAAGAGAGAATCTCAGGCATTGGTGACAAAATAGAAGAGAAAATTATCTCAGTCAAAGAAAATGTAAAATTTAACAACAATAACAACAAACCAAGGCACAAAACATGCAGGAAATCTGGGACACTATGATAAACCAAATATGAATAATGGGAGTAGAGAAAGGGGAATAGTCAAAGCCACGGAGAACATTTGTAATAAAATCATAATAGAAAAATTTCCTAACCTAAAGACAGTTGTACCTATTAAAGTATAGGGAGTACACAAAACACCAAATAAATGGTACCGGAGAAGAAATCCCCTTAGGCACATAATAATAAAACTTCTAAGTGTACAGAACTACATATATATCAAAAATGAAAGGAAATAATCCACAAACATATAAGGGATGACTTCTTAGAATAACACTTGAATTTTCAATGGAAACTATATCCAGAAGAAGGTGGACAGATATTCTACAAAATCAAAGAGACCACATATGTCATCAAAACTCTATACCCTGTAAAATATTCAATGAAAGGGAAAGAAAAGACATTCCACAAGAAAAACAAACTTAAGATATATCTGCAATTCCAGCAATAATGGAAAGCACTAGAAAGAAAATTTAATTCTGAAGAAGTTGATAATTCTCAAGAATATGCAATAATTAATACTAGGTTAGAAAACTGAGAGGTAGCGAGGGAAGGATGAATATGGAGGGGGGAGCAAGCGATGGAGAAATGGAGAGAGAGAGAGAGAGAAAGAGAGAGAGAGAGAGAGAGAGAGAGATCTTACCAATAAATAACAGGAATCAACAAGCACTGCTCATTGATAACTCTTGTCATCAATGGTCTCAACTTCCTAATAAATAGACAAACAAACAGAGTCTGCTGGGGTATGCCCAATTAGCCAGAGTGGCATGCTGTCTCCCCAGCTCTCCAAAGTCTAGCCACATTTCCACTCATCTTAATCAGATTTGCTTGTCCAGAAGTATGCAGGTTAGATCACTTCCATGCTCCCATCCCCATGCCCACTGACTCCTCTTGGGTTTGCAGACCTGCTGTCTGCACCACCCCCAGCTCAATTGTCACACCACCTCTCTGCATTCCTGCACCCACCCTTCCAATTCCCTACTCACTTGGTGAACAGTGGCACAGTCTGCTATTGGGAGACATGCCCTGTCCTCTGATTTCCATTATCCTGCTCAAGGCTAACAAGCAGAAGACTGCTGCACAAGGAACATTGTGGGTAGGCACCCCTTCTCAATACCTGCTACGTTTGAAACATCCAAGGGCAACTAGATGGTTAAAGCCAGCATAAGGACACAAGCGACAAAACTATGGCAACATGACACCTTCAGAACACAGTTATCTTACCACAGCAAGCCTTGGATATCCTAACACAACTGAACCACAAGAAAATTTCCTTGAATGCAATCTCATTAGAAAGAGAAAGTGCAAAAGAGTCTTAAACTCATTTGGACAGGGGGAAATTTTCTGAACAGAGCACCAGTGGCTCAGTCTCTAAGATCAACAATTGATGAATGGGACCTCATGAAAGGGAACCGCTTCTGTAAGGCAAAAGACACCAGCAATAGGCCAAAACTACAACCTAAAGATTGAAAAAATTCTTCACTAACCCTACATTGAACAGAATGCTAATATCAAAATTAGATAAAGAACTCAAAAATTTAATTACCAGAAAACCAAATAACCTAATTAGAAAATAGGGTACAGAGCTAAACAGAGAATTTACAACAGAAGAATCATAAGTGGCCAAGAACTTAAAGGAATGTTTGAAGTTCTTAGTCATCAGAGAATTGCAAATCAAAACAACCCTGAGATTCCACCTTATACCAGTTAGAATGGATAAGGTCAAACTCAAGTGATAGCACATGCTGGCAAGGATATGGAGAAAGAGGAACACTCCCCCATCATTGATGGAATTGCAAACTTGTAAAACCACTCTGGAAATCAATCTCACACTTCCTCAGAAAATTAGAAATAGTTCTTTCTGAAGACCCAGCAATACCACTCTTGGTCATATACCCAAAAACACCCACCATAGCACAAGAACCTGTGCTCTCCCATTTGGAAACAACTTAGATGTCTCTTAATAGATGAAAGTAGAAAGATAAAATGTGGTAGTACATTTATACATGGGACATCACTCAACTCTTAAATTGAAATCATGTAAATTGAGGGAGCTAGAAATTCATATAATCATAGAGTTAAGATATAGAGTAAGTGACTGACATGGATGTAGGGATAACCCTAGAAAGGGTAAATAGAGTAGACAGCTATGGATGCTAGAGGGGGTGGGGCTATAACAGAAGAATAAGAGAAGAGGAAGAGAGGGATGGACGTTATTTGACACAGAATCCCCTCCTTCCAAAAATAACACCTAATTACTGTTCTTCACATAAAGTTCTTCAGACTTTAAGGCCCCATAGTTGTAGACAACATCTATGCAACTCTGGTCAGGATAAAGTTGAGCTGCTGTCTATCTAGATTCCTTACCACTATGGAGTAAAGTTTATACTGGAAGGTATACTGCACAAAAACAAAAGCAGTAAGTAAACACCAGCTGAGCAACAAACTCAATTTACAAAGATGACCCACCATCAAGATGCATTAGTGCAATGGTGACATAATACTTGTGGGTTAAACCAACCACTATCTGAATGGGTTTAAGTCCAGCACCATGAGAAGGAACCCATTTCTGACATTGGTAAGTGGCTAAGAACCCTAGACTAGATAGGACAGATACCTAAGAGAACACAAATAGTATTATTCTGATAAAGGGACATAACAATAAAATGACTCCTGAAGACATTCTGTATACACAAACATTAGGGTCATGCTCTGCTAATATCCGAGAAGCTTCTTCTTGCAGTGGAGGGGAACAAATAGAGAGATCTACAGTTGGATAAAGTGTAGAGAGTGAGAGATCTTAGAGAACTCAATTCTAGATAGGATGTCTCCATCTCATTCCTCCAACTTAAGGCTCAGGTATCTCTGTGGAAAAGGAAACAGATATTAAGAACCAGCGTGGAAGTAGGGCACTGAGGTAACAAGACATTCCAACCTGGACTGCCCCACAGAAAATCTCACAGAGTCTACAGTAACATGTGCAGGGTATGCAAGGTCTGGCCCTGATGAAGTCCCGGCTCCTGAAATGGGAAGGGGACATAAGCCCATCCCCTAACCCAGAAGCTAGCTCTAATTAATAACTGCTTGTAGATTAAAAATTATCTTCCTTCAGTGAAACCTAACAGGGTGTACCTAGGTATACAAACCACAAAATGAACTCACTGTTATCTCTTCCCCCCTTTACAGGTCTTTATTATGGCTTCCTGTTTGTGCTTTTATGGTATTTCTGCATGTGGACAAATGTGTGTATTTCTGTGTGTATACATGTTTTTTGTGTTTTTTCTTTGGATCTTTTTCTTCTGTTTATTTGACTATTTATTTGATTGTTTTATCCTAATGTGGATTGTTTGTTTTATTTTTATCCTATTTTATTATTAATTTATGTGCCTGTTTGTTTTCTAATGAGTTAGAAAGGATGTGACTGTTGATGGAAGGGAAGATGTGAAGATCTAGGAGGAGTTAAGTGTTGGGAAACCATAATCAAAATGCATTGTATGAAAAAAGAACTATTTCCAGTAAAAAGAAACATAGAAGAAATATTATTCTGAAACACTAATTCTCAAACCTGAATTTCTTTATAATTACAAGAATTCTAAAAAGGGCTGAAATAAAAATAAGTATTATTTTATATATTACCTACTACCATATATGTATATGTATATACAAGCAAATAACTAAAAGGAATAGGACAAATAACCTATGTAGAGAGACACATAGTCTAACCTCTCAGCTATATAGGTATTTGACAGATGGAGAATTAGTATAAAAAAAGCTTGAACAACTGAACTGATATTGGGACTGCCCTCCAGAATTCAGGACAAAATTTGTTTTCCAATATACTCAGAAAAATCAAAGTGCTTTTTCTTCATAGAATTATAATAACAAGCAGAATCAATGCTACAGTAACTTCAGAATGCTCAGGATACATTCAAAATACTCAACAGGCAAAGATGCAAGGATTTGATGTCTCTGGCTGATTAAAGAACGCCACTTGCTAGACACTTAGACATACTAACTGACAGAAACATTAAACAGCTTCAGCAACTCTTCTTATTAGAACAAAAAACTCATTAAAATATTTCTGAGAATTTATATATGAATACTATATTTATATCTTTTCCACTGCTTCTTGTCCTCACTCTCATTCCTTCTATGCCATTCCTACTTACCCACAAACAGAACCCAACACTTTTTTCTAAAGTATTGTTACAAATACATATACACATACATACATACATACTTACATAATACATATGTACTATATGTATTATTATATATGTAAAATGACAGTAGTAAATTCTATGCAGTGATTTCAACCTGTAGTTTGATCAGCACTGGAAAACACATATTTCTGATGGAACTAAGGAACCGAGTCACCAAATTACAGTCATAAAGTAGCAATGAAATAAATATGGGTTGGGGATTCCTAAGACCATCAGAATTATGTTTTCCAATAGTTACAACCCACAGGTTGAGCAACAATGTTCTGCAGGGTCTGTGTTCTCTCCAGATATTGATTGATATATAATCTTGCTTGTGGTTATCAGGCATGGATCCCTTCCTATGGAAAGGTGCTTAAGTTCAATTAGATAATTCTTGCTTACATCAAGGTAGAAGTGCCCCTATTGCTGGGGATGTTGTGTCAGGCCAATTTAAAGGTAACTAGGTAGGACTATTCATTACATGTTCTCTCTCTTTTAGCAGTTTGCACAGTACCCTCTGGTAATATGAGAGTATTGCAGTAAGTACACTTACTCATGTTTAAAACCATTTCTACACATCTAAATGTTGATAATTTCTAATTTCTACAAGACTTCAGCATGGAAGTCCTGTAACGAATGCATCCTAAATGTTTCCTTTGCTTCTCTCTTGGTTTTCCCTAATGTTATTTCTTATTATGGAGGGAATATGATACAGGCTAGCTCACTGGATCTTCTGCTTTTCTTGGTTAACCTGGATTTTAAGAAAGATTACTGTTTCAAGAATCACAGAAATCCTAACAGATGCTTGGTAGCTAAATCTGTGGCCTTATAAGGCATTATCTGTGTTTTTATACCATTTCTGTGTTTTAGAAACCTTTTAGAGGCAAGAGAATGATGAAGATGATGGGCCCACATTCTGAGATTATAAATTAGAATGTGTACCCCTCACCCCCCCCTCCCGCCAAAGACCTGATGCTCATCCTTTTTTATCTGGCTGAAATCCCAGCTTCTCGTTCTGGTTTTAGTTTTTTGTTTTCTTCTGTTGCTTTTTTCCTGGGTTGCATTTCTAGTGCCAGGTGGGAACAATAGCAGAACACTGTGGGGATGAAACACACAGGGAGCTTGCTAAAATACTAATGATGTTCTGCAACAAGGCACAGCCCTCATAAACACAAGGACAGATGTAGCATCAGCTGAGAAAGCCTTACAAAAGTAGTTGGCTTTTCTCTTGAGTCTGCAGTTTCTCTCCAAACTGTGAGGCTTTATCAAATGATGAAACAAGAAGCATTAGTTTCCTACAGCAGTGGCTTTTACACAAAGAATGATAGAAATTCAGACCTGGTATAGATTGCTTACCAAGTTCATCGGAAATAAGTTCTAAATTAATTGTTTTAGTCTCGTAGAGCCTTATCTTAAGCACTTCCATTATGCCTAAAACTGTATGCAAAGAAATTGCATCCTTACTCAACTTCTATTAATAAAAAATTGGGAAGTGTCACTCATTTGCTTGTATATAAAAATTCACCATCTACTTTGTACTGGGAAAATTGTTATTCTCCATCTTATTTATTTTCTTGAGGGTCTGTGAGTATTGTAACTGCATCCCATACACTTCTCTAAATTGTGACAAATTTTCCCTTTGGATTCTCCATTTCTAGAGGAAAATAGCACAATCTCAGATATCAGCAAATTATATTGCTGAGACTACGTAAATATATGCATGATGCTCTGTGCATGACAAGGGCAGCCACGATGCTTCATAACGTAACACCTGTTGAGACATGATGGATATTAAGTATTGTCATATTTTATCAGCTTTTAGCAGTGTGGACTGAGGCATGATGAAAACTGTTACATGCAATATTTTAAATCGAGTTTTTACAGAAACAGCATAGTTAAATAAAAATGGTAACCGTAACATCATGCACTTTCAGCAGTTGGTACTCAGTAAAAACTTGCTTAAATTGATCTCATTGGAGATTTTTAGCATCTCTAGTATACAAATAACCTAATAGCTGTAAGCAGAGACCTAAGTTCCTTTCTTTTTGATATGTTAACAATTGTCTATAAGCAATAGGAGCTCGACAAAAATGGGTTATGACAGGAATCTAACAAGAAGAAGCATTTTGCTCAGTATAGTAAGATTTCATAGCAAGAGATCCAGTAGCCTGACAATAGTTTCCTTCATGTCGTTGGTTTCAATGAGATGTTTGAAATTTAAGAGAAATATTTGTGGTATTTTGCTTCAAAGAAAACAGATGATTTTTCTGCTCACATGGTGACAACAGTAACAACCATGGATTAGAATCTGCCCTCACTGACCATAAATGAGCGTGAACTTCTGTTTTTCATTGTCCCTTCCTGTTGTCATCTCTTCTCGTAACTCTATCTCTCCTCAAAAAACCTTTTCCTCCGTTATTCATGATATTGTATACCTTTTCCCAAATCTGACATATTGATTGATGTTTAAGTAGATCCTTGTATGAAAATGGCATCCAAAACCAAAACAGATCAATGTAAGTCATCCAAGATTGTGTCACTTAGCTCTACAACAAATGTTACAGAAGGAGAATTTTTACCACTGGGGTTATTTGATAAAATTGCAGTTAGATGGATTTTCAAACTTCAGCTTGCAACCCATTATTGTATCAATAAGAAGACATGAATGGAAAGATCCAGAAGAGTACAGAAGAGGGATAAGAGTATAAATGTTACAATACAGAAGAGAAAGGAGACATGCTGTTTCTTTGCATCCCTCATTTAAAGCAGAAGAGTACAAGAAATATAGAAATAAAAACATAATTTTAAAGATCTAATACATTTGAAATTTATTGTTTGATTACTCTGTGATAAAAGTGATATAAAGGAGAATAGATATTTCAAAATATTTAAAAAGCAGAGAACAAAAATATAGTATATGCTATTTAAAATATTTTGATAAAACAAAATCATTTCATATCATTTGACTCATCCATTGCTATTGAAATGTATTCCACCTTTACACCCGCATTCTACTCTTTTCTTATTCTTTTATTCCTCCCTCCCTCTCTCCCTCTCTTTCCTCTCCCTCTCTCCCTCCCTCCCACCCTCCCTCCGTTCTTTTTATTCCTCTTTCCTCTGTCACTCTTTCTCTTGGGAGATTACAAGTTTTGATGGTGCCATTCTAAACTTCATTCAGAATGTGGCATTTTATACATTTGTGCAAGTCAATTGTGTTTTAATCGAATTCTAATACCAAGATTCTCAGAGATTTAAAAATGGAACCCCCATCCTTGAAGGATGAAAGCCAGTACCTTGGAAGAGAGCTGCATCCTGACCTTAGACCTGAGCAGCACTGCAAGTTACAGTGAGCTGCTCCTGTGGGAGGGCAGGCAGCATAGTGTGAGAATTGGAGATGTTGCTTATCATGTGACTAGTTTTTCTCTGCCAAAGCTCTCTCTGGGTAATGGACTTGAGGTTCATTCATACTGTAATAAATAATTAAGTAGCATTTTGAGGCTAGACAAAAGATGAAAGAACTTTAAAGTATCAATTCCTAATCTTGAGGGCCTGGCATGAAGTTAAAAGGTCATCCTGAAGTTATTAAATCACCAGTATCCTGCAGGTAATTTCACACTTCAGATCTTGGGAAAAGAGTTAATAAATAAAAAAAGAAGAAAGAAAAAGATATAAAGAAAATTAGAAAGGATAGCAAAGGAACATATTGTGGTGAGGTTAAATTTACAACACATGTATGGCAACTATCCCAGCATGTATGTTAAGTAGATAAATTGGATGTATAAAATCTCCCTACAATTGATTGTCTCAATCAAAATCACCTCTTCTGGTTCCCTTTGATAGTTTTACATCCCTGGTGTGCTATGCTCATTAGCTTTCCTTTCTTGAAATGTTGCAGGCTTACTTTACTTTAAGAGAAACAAAGAATAATTTTTGACTTCACCTTGAGCTTCTCATTAAAAATAATCTAGAGAGAAATTCAAAAGATATGCTAAATAAATTCTGCTATGGTGAACAATGTAAGATGATGCTTACCAGATTTAATTGAGTAATACTTTCTCCAGACAAGTCGCCTATCAGTGCAATATTTTTCCTAGGGGACAACAAGATTACATCCGTGTTCTAGTGTGATAGAGACTTTGAGTACATTTCTAAGTTACCTGTGATTTCTTAAAACATCATAAAATGTTATATTCATTAAGAATCTATTGGCTCGGTATTTCAGAGCACTTGTTGGTCTTCTAGAAGCCCTGGGTTTGATTCCCAGTGCCTACATCATGATTTATGACCATTTGAAATTCCAATTCCAGGGGATCACTCTCTCTGACCTCCAAAGACATGTAAATGGGGCACAGTAAATACATGTAGGAAAAACACTCACACATAAGATAAAAAATAAACAAACATAATAATTTTAATGGATCAATTCCGAGTGGGAGCCCAGGTCTAAAGAGATTATTACACAAAGCCCCATAAACAGTTCTTTCTAAGTATGCCATAGGAAATACAAATTCATAAAAATGTGAGTCAATGAAGAGAAGAAGAGCCTATCAATTGGCTAATAATTGGCTAGTAAGACACCACCAGTGAGTGATACTGCCATAGCAGGGACAAAATTGATATATGCATAAAATCCATAATCTCATGCAATAAAGCACTGCAAATGAAAATCAAACAAAATCCACTATCATCTGAGACTTTAATTCCAAGATGTATAATTGGATTTCAGCACATGATGGAAAGAGGGATAATAGCATATTAAAAATTAAAATGCTCATATGTAGAAACATCACAATTATTATATTTCTCTCTAATGTGAGAAAGGAATAAAATATGATTATGTTTGATTTTAAAGTAAGTATGACTATCAGTAAATGTATTAAAAGATATAAAACTAAAAGATAATCAAACCATGAATTCAAACTCAACCAAAAAGAGATATATGAATATAAAACACGTAATAATTGATAAAACACATAGTAATTTCACCAGCTATAATATAATTATAGTTGAATTAGATCATTATGTGTACAAATATAATGAAATGAATTACTTTAAATACGAACATTTTTTTTTAAATTAATACAATACAAACTATATAAATGTTATATATGGCCTGAAGAAAATGAATCAGATTTCCATTTGTGTGAATTAAAATTGAGATAGTAAATGGGAAAGATTTAGTAATATGAAACAGAACAAAACATAGATGTCTATGGAGTATACAGATGTGAACTGAGAATCATGCATTCTCATTTTAGCATGGAGAAAGAAAAAGTTATAGGAAAAATTTGCTGCCTATGCTCATAAAACATTTTGTAATTATTTCAAATATTTAAATTCTAAATTTCTGGAAAAAAGGGAAAAGCTAAAATAAGATTTGGCTTTTCTTAAAAGATACTCACACCCTCCATAGACAACACTTTGACAGTAGCTGGTATTATGGAGTTGACAACACAGCAGATGAAGACTGGTATTTTACTTCCCAGGCTTTAAGAGAGGGGAAAGCTCTTCAGTTAGATATGAGTTTGACATTCTTAAATTAAATGCAGTTATATTAGGTATCAAATATGGAAAGTTCCACCGTGATGCAATGGAATGTGGTGTGTTTAAGGGAGAGCAAGTTAACATAACTCAGTGGGGAAAGTGGACTAGTGTGTAAAGCTCTGGCCACGCAAGCATCGGGACTTCATTTGGATATCTTCCATGAAGCTTTATATAATAACACTCATCTGTAATCCCACTGTTTCTGTGATGAGACAGTAGACTGGAGAAGCTGAAAGTCCCACTAACCTACTACATGCAATGAGAAAGAACAAAAGACCTTGGCTTTAAGTGGAGTCAGGATCCAGTACCAGAAATTGTCCTCTGATGGCCATGTGCACAACCATCTGGCACAGGCTACATAAAGCTTATGAAAAATCTGTTTGAACCACTGAAGAAACCCTTTACTTACATCACACAGATAAAGATGTAACAATGAGACTGGAAAAATATCTAGTATTAAATATTAGGAGTAACAGTTTTGGCAAAGTCCATTAATACAATTAGTTACCTTCTATGCAGCTTTCCTCATTTTCTAGTATTACAAAATATCTACATAGACATTTTAAAATCAGAGCAAAGTATCATTAAATGAGAATCATTAAATAGCATAGATTCATAGAGAAGAATAAATAAACACACATGCCACACACACACACACACACACACACTCTACTTCATTACAATCACATAAAATATGGTGTTAGCATGAAAGAAAAATGACTTTAGAGGATTCCAGTAGTAACTAATGTATCAACCACAACAATTACAAAACAAATGGACTTTCAACAACCACAGTGTGGTGACAGGACCAATGTGGGGTGAGCAAAATCCAAGTCCTGCAAATCCCCAGTGCACATATGTCCTGTGGAAGTCATGCGAGTAAAAAGAATCTTCTGAAGAACCCTGAATACTCTTGTTAGAAAGTGGCCATGTATGCTTTTCACAAAATGTAGCTTCAAGGTTTTACTGAAATGGAGGTTTATGATTTGGGTTTACAAATTACAGATTTTAAAAGCAGATAACAAAAGCTTTGAGCTGTGTGAACTTGAGCACTTTATTTTAATCCAAGTTGCTTGATTTTTCTTGTAAGTTCCACAGAAGCATAGCTTCACATTGTCTTAAATTTGAAGAAATCAAATGAGAGAATTCCAGGGAGGCAAATGGTAGAACTATGCTATGATAGAGTTATATCACAAAGTGACTTCAGAGCCTATCTTCTGTGTGAAAATAAATAAATGAATACAATGAGTACTATCATTTGGGTAGGCAACTTAATTAACATTGGTTTCAGTTTCCCCATCTGCAAACTAATAAAACTAATACTATCATTATCCAAAGTAACTCTGAGGATAAATGAGCTTACATATGATAAGTTTTAGAATGTGAGCCATATGGGAACTGATCTAGAAATGTCAGATCATTTTTTATGTTCACTTTATACATGGAAAATCTGGAAGACAAAAAAAGTGAAGTAACTAATCTACCATTTAGAAAAAGAGTTAAGCAACCTTTTGGAGGCCGCTGTAAGAAGATTCTAATCAGTTTGGAGCCAGCCTCGTCTGCAGAGTATGTTTCAGGCCATCTTAGTTTATAAAGCAAGAACCACTCCCCCCAAAAAAAGAGCAAGAAAGGAAAAGCAAAGAATAAATATATACACAAAAAAGTATACTTAAACCCAGACATTATGGCTCTGTAGTTTCTATTCGTATCCTCTATGGAACAGATTTATTTAATATTATCTTTATTGGTTTATAGATTAATTTTCATTGTGTGTAGGTGCACATGCATGTGTGTGCATGTACATTGCATCTGGCTATGGAGACCAGAAGAAAGCATTGAATTTGTTGGAGCTGAAGATACAGGCACTTACGAGTTAACTAATGTGAGGGGTGGGATCTGAACTCAGACCCATATGCTAGAACCTCAGGTACTCTTAACTGCTGAGCTACATCTCCAGTGTCCTGAGCATATTGTTTATATGTCAGACAGACCATCAAGAAAGATCTTCAACTGATCATAGAAGGAGAGGACAAAGTTATGTTTATTTCTCACACAATTTATACATATACATGATCATATTTATTTAATTTTTCTCAGTATGAAATATCCAATATGGTGTTAGTTTATAGAAGTTAAGCCTAAGGAAGTACGTGCTTCACTTATGGAAGAACATAGGTTTAGTATTCCAGTCTGTCTAGCCTCCTCAATGGCTGTGTTTCCACTGCATGGGATTATTCTTCTAATCTCACATGTGCTCTTCTGGTGCTTTATCATCTTCCAATGTGACCATCCTTCTTACTTTTGTTGGTCATAGAGAAGTAACAGTAGACATTTTATTGTCATGACTTTTCTTTGTAAGGCCCAGTATCTGAGAGGAAAAGTGGATGGCATGTGATTCACAGCTCTTCCTTGGCCTAATAAACTCATTCTCCAAAGTGGAACATGTGTACGGGTCCGCAGTGGAAGCAATACAATACTTCTTATCTTTAAACACTTTGATACTGCTAAAGGATATGTCTAGTATGAGAAGAAAACCCTACCATCTTTTTTAATAGGGATGATTGTCTGTGTTACTTTGGGACCCAGTGCTGGTATCTCAATATTTCTACTGTAGTTTGTTCAAAGTCATCATATTATCAATCCACTTCTGGGCATGCATTTTCTCTTTCTTTGGAAATTTCAGGTTATTAAATTTCTTTTCTTATTTCCTAACAGCAGAATTCATTTCCTATTGACTGTAGACAATTAACTTGTCCCTTCTTACCATGGTTGATGGCTGAGGAAGGGATGCCTGATTCAGCTGGACCCAATATAAAAAAAAATGACTGCACAAATTTAAGCCAAAGCTGTCTGGGACCCCTCTACTTCCCATGAAGCTGTTCTGGTTGATGTGGGTTCTAATGGGATACCTGAAAATGAAAGCAACATGACCAATGCATTATAGAGCTACAACTGAATTACTATTATAATGGACCTCATTGGTTCGGTTTGGCTAGCCCATATTTATTACTGGCTAATTGGCAACACTGGTTTTCATTTAGTTCTGTTAGTTCTATAAGTATACAGACCTGAAAAACTATGTCCATTACCTTCATTTCAAGGAAAATTTACATAATTGTGCAATGTTTAAATTTCTGATGGCTGTCATGGAACAGTGAATTAAAGTAGGCAAAGACTGCTGTCTCTTCTTCAAAAGAATACACATGCTTACTGACTTTTAACATACTTCTTTTTTCTCAGTGGCAGATGTTTAATCAATGTTTTATCTACTTTTTATAATTGCGTAACAATGTGTATCTTCAGGGTAGACTGCCTCCCATATCTCCTGTGTCAGGTCTTGTGAGTGCACTACCAAGCTACAAAGCTTTGGTGTCTCTTTTCCTGTGTTTAAGAATCCACTGAAAGCATTAGCTTTATGATTATTCCAATTCATGTATATGATATCATACCTCTATTCTCTGATCAATGGTAATGTATAAAATAGTGCCACATGGAGAAGATGAATATCTCTCTTTTGGCAGATAATATGAAACAAAAACAATGGGCAGTCTATGGCATTAAAAATTTCATATATATATGGAGAGATAGATAAAGAGATAGATATGATAGCAAGAAGATAGATATTGGGACAGAGAAGTCCGACACACAGATAGGTTGTTAGATAGGTAGATAGATATAGCTTGCTAGCTAGCTAGTTGATAAAAAGCTAGATAGGTAGAGATGATAGATAAATAGACAGAGATGATAGAAATAATAGAAATGGAGAATGTTTACATAGATAATGATATTTCTAGTCCTTCAAACATTTAAAAATGTAAGAATATGTTCACAGTATTCAAAATACATAAATTTATATCATTGTCCAACATATTTTATTTATCAACATAATGTTTCTTTATAACATCTTTATAATCTATAAAAAGATTCCAATTATAAAATATACATATAACCTACGTTCTGAGGAAATAAAATGAATGGACACATAATGGATTCAAAACAAAATTAGTCTTAAAGGTAGCTTTTAGTTGTGATGAATATAATTCACTTTTAAAACCAGAGTGAAAGGAAATAGTTGGATAACATTCAAAGTGTAGAAAAAGACAGAAAAGATTTCCTAATGTTCCAAATATGTCTTTATCTAATCATTAGCCCAATTATTGTTAGTTAGCATACCAGTGTCATGAAATATGCTTGGTAAGAAAGCAAGATTAAAAAAATATAAACTCTCACTAGTGAGGACAGAAGGGCAGTGTCAGGAGTGAGAAAGAGAGCACAGCTGGGGGTTTGCTCTGACAAGACAAGTTTGTTTACAGCAGAAGGCATTTGACTGGGAGCTCATATTTTAAGCCCCATTTTATATATTTATTTAATAGACTAGCAGATTGTAGCACAGATTCACCTTTGATGCTTCTTTTCACATAATGAGTTTCCTAAACTATATTATAAAGCCATTGACTATAAGTGCTTCTTTCCTTTCAAATGGAAATTTCACAGTAAATGGGAGCTTTGGATACAAATGCTATCATCATACATGAGAAAGAATAGAGCATAATTTCTTTGTTTTCTCTTGAGGATGGAAAAACAATAAATTAAAAATGACTGCCCTAGGAACACATCAATCAACAATATTGCCCGGCCACCTGGATTTAAAGCCTTTTCTGGAGGTGTTATCTTGGTTCATTTATTTAACCTTTCTAAATATATTTTTCTCCAAGAAAGTAGAGATTATATGAGTCTCAGTTTATGTGATTCTCTGAAACTTTAAAAGAGTTAATAGGGTTCACAAAGCATCTTCCCCACTCATCACTTCTGCTGTAGTTTTCTTATCACTTGTTGGTTTATGAGAGAATAAGTCATGTCAAATTATTTCCTATGAGGAATCCTATAACCAGTTTTATGAATAAGAGTGAGAGGAGAGCATTTCTACAAAACAGAATGGTGAACAAGTGAATATCCTGTCACCTGCCTTCTTATGAAGATTATATTCAGTGCTTACTGACCATTCTGCTCAGAACAGCATGGAATGTATATTGTAGTCATATAATCACATCTTTAAACAACTAATAAAATAGTGATTATATCTACAATTGTTACTGTGGTTGCACATGTTTGTGGATCAACATGTCTATTGACCCAAGCTATTGAACTTAAAGTCAAATCTTCTACTGGAAACATTCGGTTTCTGGGATGCATTCACAAAAGACAGAATAATTATATGGCTGACTTTCTGGAATACTATTCAACTATGCTAATAAAGTTATTCCTTTGGAAAATTCAGTATTGCCATCTATCTATGAAACCCTCTATATTTAAAGTTTATGTTGGACACAACAATGAGAAAATGAGTGAGAAAATAACTTGTCTTAATTTCTGTTTGTAGGAGCTCCTCCAGCCACTTCTTATAGTTGTCTTACAGGTTAAAGCTTTGGATCTTTTGGGTTAGGATAGAGGACAGGTACTTTGCCTAGTAAATAGCTAAATTGTGCATGAGGTAGGAGGTTGGAACACACTTGCCTTTGGTCTCTCTTACATGTAAGGATATATAAATGAAATCTCTTGTGTATCATATAGAACACAGACCTTTAATTTTATGTATTCTTTCAGGTCCAAAAATAGAGTATCTCTTTGGTATTTAAAATTGTGCTTATAGTACTAGTTACTTGATAACTTTTGAAACAATGAATATACACTAGTTGAGCAGAATTATGTCTCAGAGAGTTGGTTTCTGTCATGATAGAAGGCAATGTTTCATTGTCATTTCTTTTGCAACATTACATTGTTTTGCTTGGCTCTGAACATGTTCCATGAATTTTCTCGTCTGAAATGTAATTTCTCAGACATGAAAGACTGGACTTGACTGATTTTCTCCAATTGTTAATCTTTAGCAAATTAACTTAATTTCAACACATAGAATTGTTAAAAGTTCAATAAATTCATAAGTTAATACTGGAATTGTGACTCTGCTCCTAGGTTATCCTGCCCAGATTGTAGGGTCTTAATAATTCTTAAGTTGGAAAGAACCCAGATGTCCTTCAACAGAGATAATGTGCTACACCTATTCAATGGAGTACTACGTAGCTATTAAAAACAATGATTTCATGAAATTCTTAGCCAAATGAATGAAACTAGAAAATATCATCCTGAGTGAGGTAACCCAATCACAAAAGAACACATGTGATATGCACTCACTGATAAGTGTCTATTAGCCCCAAAACTCGGAATACTCAAGATACAATTAACAGACCATGTGAAGCTCAAGAAGAAGGAAGACCAAAGGGTGGATGCTTCAGTACTTCTTAGAAAGGGAAACAAAATACTTATAGGAGGAAATACAGAGACTGAATGTGGAACAGAGATTGAAGGAAAGGCCATTCAGAGACTGCTACACATGGGATCCATCCTATATGCAGTCACCACACCCAGTCACTACAAGGGATGCCAAGAGTTGCATGGTGAAAGGGGCCTGTTATAGCTGTCTACTGAGAGGATCTGCCAGAGCCTGAAAAATACAGAGGCAGATGCTCACAGCCAACCATTGAACTGAGAGTGGGGTCCCCAGTGGAGGAGTTAGAGAAAGGACTGAGGTAGCTGAGGTAGCAACCCATGGCTCCAGCCACATATGTAGCAGAGGGCAGTCTTGTTAGACATCATTGGGAGGAGAGGCACTTGGTTCTGTAAAGGCTAGATGCTCCAGTGAAGGGAAATGACAGGGCAGGGAGGCAGGGGGGAGTGGTTGGGTGGGTGGGGAAGCACCTTCATGGAGACAGGTGGGGAGGAATGATATAAGGGTTTCTGGTGGGGAAACGGGGAAGGGGAAATATTTGAAATATAGATAAAGAAAATATCCAATAAAAATGAAAAAAAAGGAGTCAATTAAAGTAACAATTGTTTATTTACCTACAGTGTTCTAGAACAATATAGATCTTAACTATTCTATTTTGCTATTATACATTTGTCAGAAAACAATGTCAATTTCTGATGTTAAACCATTGCTTCCCTTTCAGAATTAGATAGTATCTACCTGTATCAAGTGTATTTATCCTTAAGGAATTTTCCTGACCCTACATTGATTTTTGTCTTTAGTCTCCAGGTCAGTTATGATTCTTAGAACATTTCTGTATGGAAGAGCAGATTTATGAATAGATTAAGGAAGTAGTAGATTGTCACATTTTCTTTAATTTCTTTTTGAACAGCATATTGTGTAACTTACCTTTTTTACACCTTATTGCTAAATCAACAGAGCTGGAAAAGCCAAGGGATGAGAGTTAGGCTTCAACCTTTGTTATAAATAATATCATGAATGTTAGAAATGAAGAAATTTCCTGGCAGCATCTTTTTAATGATCATCCACAGATTCAAAATCATCATAAATGTTAGCTTCCAGTACATCACTGTCATAAAAACTTAATTTCCATTGTTGCGTTCCCTAAGAGAAGTCTGCAATATGTAAGTCTAATGTCTTTAAAAATGCTTCCTTTCCTTCTCATATCAAAGGTGATATATAATTTATTCTAAGTATTTTTCCCACATCACTCACACGTTTCTACATATTTCATTCATTGCTACAAAAAAACATCCCCTAAAGTAACAGAAGAAAATAACGTGTGTTTTTCTGGATTTTGATTTTCTAGGTTGCCTTTTGAGAGAGATTTATCCAGGTGTGTCTTGTGCTGGTTTCAGAGGACATTATGCAATGATGTAATCTAAGGCTGTATTTTTCTACTTACTTCTGCCTGCCCAATTTAAATGCTCATGTCCATTCACATGCCCATGGTCAAGAAGCAGGGGCTGCATCACTAGTCTCTATTTTGAGCTGACTAATGCAGGTACATTCTCGCTTTCTCTCATTGTTACTAATGTATGGCGTAGATGTGACACATCCATCAATATTGCCACATGGGTCTCTAGCTGGTGGATTACAGGACGTGCTCAGGCACGGTGGTCTCAGCACTGATTAAAAGATCTAACCCATGATGGACTCATGATATTATAGCATTTCTAAGAAGTGATGGAAAGTAGGAAGAATTTCTCTAGTTGGAAGATGTAGGTCTCTGAAGGCATGTCCTTGAGTACTGTCCCTTGTCGTGACTCTTTTATGCAATCTTTTCCTGGGCTTCTTGTCTGCAATGAGACAAGAAGCCTCTGTCGCATGCTCCTGTCACTGTGAAGTTCTGTCTCATGCTGAGATTTATCATTGGAACCAAGGTCTATGAATGGGAACCTCTGAAACCATGAGTCAAAACCAACATTTCTCCTCAATTTTTTTTGCATGGTGATAATTCATCACAGTGGTACAGGAATAGTTACCCTTTACAAAAGCAGGCTGTCCATGACAATGTCCAAGCAACTCTCAAGCCCCTGCATTGAACAATGAGAAATTCCATCCTGATCAAAAAGTCAGCCAAGAGCACATGTACAGTTGAGAAAAGAAAATCTTTTCCTTAGTGGGAAGTATGCCAGAAGCAAATATTAGATAATAACCCCAGGAGGATGGAAGGATGTGCAGCTCATTTTGAATTCACCCTTAGATTGTCAACATTCAAATATAAGCTGCTTGACAAGTCTTTGAGGGTCTTGTGTAGTAGTTCAATGTTGCTCCGAATATTGCTTCTAACTATTTTTTTCAAATCTTAGTTTGTTAGAGGTGAGAAAGGAAAATTGAATCATATCTAATGTTTGTTATTATTTTAAGTCTTGTTGCCTGAATGTCAATGTAGCTTTGAAAGGATATTGTTAACTATAGTCACCTTGGAGACAAAAGACCAAGTTTCAAGATCACAGAAATAGATAGGTACACAAAGTATAATGGGCCATTAGTAGATTTCATCTTCTGCACACTGAGTTAAGATGAAATCACAAATATTTAGAGTATTTTTGCCATTCCAATGTAGTTCATATTCCGGATGAAAATTATTAGGCTTAACAGATCTTTCATCAGATATTGGTCATTGATGTAGGTGATAGACAGAAAAGTAAATATATTCCTTATAAATGATCCACAATGTGTGTTTGTGTGTGAGTGTGTGTGTGTGTGTGTGTGTGTGTGTGTGTGTGTGTGTGTATTTTTCCTTTTCTCAAATGATATTAAGTGGCTTGTGGAAAGAAAGAAGTGGATGCTGGCAGCTGACAGAAGCAAAAGTCAACTCTATCCTATTAATGGAATTTGTCATTCCTGACATAGAGACAGTCATCTAGCAAGTTAATAGCAAAGAAAATGCCCAAGTTTTAGAAATAATTCTTTAAATCATTGTAAAGCCTGTGATAAAGCAATTTTAGATGTCAAAGATGGCCCTTCACATTTTTTTGTTTGTTTCTGGCTCAGTGTTGGAGATCTTAGGTCTTGGTCATGGAATTATGCCTAGACTGAGCAGAAAACCTAATAACCCTTGCTTCAGTCTAAGCCATCTGGATCATTTTCCATCTGATGGTATGCTTGTTATTCGGCCAAGAGAAGAGGGAAGAGTTTCACAGTATTGGCGAGTTAACAATTGTCTCTTGGAGGTTAGCACTCCCATGCTGGTGTTAACTGCCCTCTCAGCAAACCCTGCAGGGATGGGGGTCATAACTCTGCCTCCAGCTGTGGATGTCTGTTGAGCATGGTGGTTTGGAATCTGATGACTCAAGCCACCATCCCAGGTAGCAGCTGGCTGTCTTTGGATTTCTCTCTTCTCCTAATGTTCCATTAACCTCTCACAGCTGGCCTCCCTGTGCAAGATCAGCAGTTCTACTAATCTTTCCCTGATCTCTCCCCTTCTTGCAGGAGGATCATCATTAATACATTCTCCCTCTGTTCCTTGCTTCCTCTCAGCCTACCAGTGCTCTCTATTAGTACACGCTGTGCCAGAGGCAATTCATTCTGCTGTATGCTCAGCACCAGCTTTGTTGGGCTTCAGCACAGTTGGACCCTAAGGCAATGTGTGTCCGAGCCCATTATACACTGTGTTGGAAGCAATGTGAGGATATCAACTTATATAGGAAGAGGTTGAGGTGCATTTTTTTGCTTGCATGCTTCTTGATGCTCCTCCCACATCTATGGATCAAATTAATCACAATAATAAAACTGTAGTAACAATGATTACCCAGTAACAATAATACTGATATCATAATAAAAAGGGGTGGTCAGTTTCATATACATAGGCTGTTAACTGGGCCAAATATTGAAGGTTCCTGTTAGCTTCCTCCAAACTCTATTTGAGTTAGGTAATATTGGAGAGTTTGTATCAGGTCAATGAAAGTTTAATGACTTCGTCAAAACTAAAGTCATCCTGCCAGTAAGAAAAAAGTTTGCTCTGGCCCTCACTTCCCAATTCCTTTAAAATTTGATAGTTTAAGCACTATCATAATAATAAAATATCCATAAATCTCGATGCTTAGAATATCACCTTCATTGACATATCAAAATAAAATATAATTCAGTTTTGAAATTGTTGGAGAAAATAGTACAAATTAATTAAGTATATTTATGTAATAGCACATTAGACTTGTGTGCACTTAAAAATAAACTAAAAAAGGAATATACATGTATACTCCATTAAATAACCAAGTTGCTCCTTTTCCCTCTAATAGGAATGGGAAGATTTATAAAAAATCAGAGTGAGAAATGTGACTGTAAGAGTATGTTCCTAAGATATGGCTAAAGTTTGGGAGCATGTGTATTCACATGTGTGTTTGTGTGTGTGTGTGTGTGTGTGTGTGTGTGTGTATGTGTGTGTATGTATGTGTGTGTGTATGTGTGTGTATGTGTGTGCATGTGTGTGCATGTGTGTGCATGCATATGCACATGCAAGCATGGGTATGTGTAAATGTGTGCTTGTGTGTGCTTATCTGTATGTGCACTACATGTGTGCAAGTACTTGGGGCGTCCCAAAAAACAAAAACAAAACAAAACAATCAAACAAAAACCAAAGACCAAAAACCAAAAACAATTATCAGATGCCCTGGAACTGAAGTGCAGCATTTGTGAGCTGCCTAATTTAGGTTTTGGAAGTAGAACTAAGACTTTTGCTAAAGGAATACGTGCATAACCGCATAACCTCTGAGCATTTCCCCAGCCACACATGATTGGACCTTGTTCTGATGCCTTGAGATAGATTATTTATGTTTAAGGCAAATGGTTTCAGTCGAATCTCCATTCATATATTTTTTACTATTTAGTTATCATGTTATTTCAACTGTTTTTCTGAGATTAAAAGGTTGTTCCCACCCCTTTTCTCCCAGGTAATTTATTGTCAACTTCCAGAGTTTAATTGATAGTATCCATTACTATAAACTTAGCAAATTGCAGGTCAGGCCAAGCAGTAATCCCCCACATTGATGGCTTCAGTCTAGATTTTTGTTTCTTTGAGTTTTGCCCCTCAGTCATCCAACATGCTCACAGAAGTGACTTTTTTCTACTGCTGATAGCTCTCATTTCAGCACATCACTTCAGAATTGGTTACTTCTGACATTCTTATAGTTCTGCTTTTGGAAAACCAATGCAAGAGAAGGAAAGAGACACTACTTAGAGAGTGGAGGAGAAATATGGAAAAGAATGCAGCAAAGAAAGTAAGAAGAAAGGATAAAAGAGAAAAACACAGAAAGGGAAGGAACAAAGCAAAAGAAGGACAGGGGTAATTAAAAAAGGAAGCCAGAATCTGAAATTAGAAGAAATAGATTTTTAAAAGACGAAAATGGAACAATCAAAAGGAGACAAAGAAAATGACTCAGAAAGAGTGAAAGGAAGAAGGGAAAGAAGAAGTATAGTAAAATAAAGAGAAAGTAATGGTACCAGAAGTTGCCATGCAAGCTTCCAAAAGAGAAAACAACCAACAACAGCCCTACCCAGCTAAAATACCTGAGTCACATCAATGGCCAGCATGGTTCAATAGCATTATGAGGGCAGTAGTGACAAACATACTTTGATGTTGTCTGTCTCATTGGACTTAAACCTGCTCAAGAAGAGGGAAATTATGCCTGGTAGTGAAAATCTAGCCAACTAACCTGGACTAATAAGTCATTTATTTTAGAGGAGAACCTACAACTGCCACTTCACTAAACTAGCATAATCCCTAACTGTATTCTAAAAATATAGTTACTGTGCTTTAAACTACAGAAAGGTGTAGTCTTCACATTCGATTGAGCAAAATTCTCTTTTGCAGCAGATGGAGACCATTAGAGAAAACCATAACAAGTCCATATACAGAGTGGCCGACCCAGTTCCAGTGACTACTTCTACACTACAATTCCTGTACCTAAAGCTTGGGATAATTATAGAAAAGGAGGAAGGGGTTAGAAAGAATCTAAGAGACAGAAAAGGAAGTTTGCTATGAGATTATGCTTTCTATTACTGTCAGAAGCTGCACTGATGAAGTCTCAAAAATTAAAATATTAATTTAATGACTTGAAGAAAGATTAAAGCAAAAAGAAAATCAAGACGATGGGGCAGCTATTTTTGAAGCTATGCTGTGTTTGCAGACAGGAGCCTAGCATGGCTGCCATCCAAGAGGAGAGTCTCAACAAGCAGCAGATACTTACACCCAACCAATGGACTGAATTTGGGAACCCCTCTGGTTGAATTAGTAAAAGGCTGGAAGAAGCTGAATAGGAGAGTGACCCTGTAAGAAGACCAGCAATCTCAACTAACTCAGACCCTTTAGTTCTCTCAGACACTGAGCTATCAACCAGGTAGCATATAGAGTTGGTCTGAACCCCACCCCACCTCCAGCCCCAGACATATTCAGCAGAGAACTGCCTGGTCTGGCCTCAGTGAGAGATGAACTCTTAAAAGAACTGATGCCCCAGGGAGTGGGGAGACTGGCCGGCATGGGGTGAGGAGGGTAGAGGAGCGGAGAAATCTTCTTGGTGACAGGGCATTTGGAAATGTGGGAGGGCATACTGGAAAGAGCTAACATTGGACTATAAAAAAGGAAATATTATTAAAATGTATGTATGAAAGGAAGAAGATGGGGGAGAGCAACAAGATGGAAAGATTAAGTCCAGAAAGAATGGAAAGAGGATAAAAATTAAGGAGTGAAGGGAAACATTAAGGATTGAAGTTGTTTTTGCAAAGGTAGGAAAAAATATAGATTTATAAGGAAGAATAATGCAGATTTAAATGCTTCTAATAGGAAACCAAACACAAAGTAAAAAGAATATTTTCCCAGATGGTTGACTATTTTACTATGAAATATGTACCTGTTTCTCTACCACAATGTGAATGGAGCTTTCTTCTTTTAGCATTATGACTTGTATGCACAGAGCTGGTGCGAGTTCACAGTGTGGTCTTTCCTTGCTTTATCTCCAAAGTCTGATTTGCTCTCCTTCTATGGCATTTTCAGCTTCCCCTGGACATTCATATGCCTAGCAGTTCCATACATACAAGGAATGGAAACACTTGCAAACACTTGTTGAGGTCATTGTAAGGCAGAAGGCAGCTAAGAATTCTCCACAGACCTCTCCATGTGTTTCAGGGAAGTCAGAACAGATTTAAAGTATGTTACTGAAGCCAGGTAGAAGAAAGAACTCAAAAGCAAACTCACAAAGGTAAGATCAATCTCCATTATGGGCATAGCCTTCTCATTGAGGAAGTTTATACTTATTGTTTTATTAGTTCTTGGGCTTTCCTGTATGAAGATCATTACAGGCAACTCAGCCATCAAAATAATACTTTGGTTTTATTTTCAGTGGTTTGCATTTTAAGCCTTTTGTTTTACTTTCCTTTTAGAGATCAACAACACTGAATTTTTAAAATTTGGTTCATATATCTCTATCTACCTTCCAACCTTTATTCCACACTAATCCTTTCCAAGTCCCCAATATTAGGTAGGAAAGAAAGAAACAGAGAAGGGGGACATAGAACTGTTTTTACTATTTCCTGCTGATTATGGGCACTGAGTTCCTTGGAGCAAATCATATCTCTAACTTCTCACCAAACTGCAACAACAGCAACCAGGAGCAGCATGGAGAAGAGCAGCCACCACAGGCCCTCCCTGGTCTCTCCCATTTATGCCATTTTCAAAGTATCCAGAATTAGACAATCCACAGCTGGCAAAATACCTCAACTCACAAGTGCATATGGCAAATCAAAATCACCTGCTGTGAAGTAGCCCCTTATCCTACATCTGGGATAGTAAACAAAAATGTATTCACACAACTGTGTTTTTGAAGAAACTATAATTCTCACTATAGTGCATGGCCTATAATGATAAATGAATGAGAGGCAAAGTCCTGCACATGGGACAAAGCTCTGTCACCAGCTAGTAGAACCATTTTGGGTCCATTTCACTCCTCTGTTCTTTACAGAGACTTTTGGATAAATTCAATAGCAGTCAACAGAGTTCAGAAGTGGGCGTTGTAGTGGCCCATGTACAATGCAAAAAAGAAAAGGGATCTAATTTTCCCTCCAGCTGTGCTTCAGCCAAAGCAATCAACCATGATGATTTATTGTTCCATATTATGTTTGTGTAAGCCTCCATTTGTATAGGTTCTGCTACATGTGTTAACACAATGTATTTATATCTACAATTATATATTTACATACTATTGTTGTAGTGTCAATATGATGACATTGCCATGTAATAAAATGTCATTGCCAATTGTAATGTCATTTTCAAGTCTAAAATTTATTTAATTTCTAGAAACAGAGTGGGAAAGCATGCCCTAAGAAAAACCTAAAGCCATAGTACCATTTTTACTGACTTCATTCAGAAAGAATGATTCAATAGGTCAATGTTAAAATAGATTAGAGCAAACTTATAGACACATTTGCAAATGTGCTTCTGTGGGTCTGATTGTTCTTACAACTATTGCAACTTCTCAAAACACCAAAGGGAGACCCACTTCACCTTCTAAGATGCAATCAAAGGTGTACCTTGAAAAAGATACCTTGAGGGATGCTGTGGCTACCTTTCCCGGTGCTTATCAAAATGCTAGAGGAGTACTCAGAGACAATCTCTTCCCCTTTATCTACATTTCTATCGCCCTGTGGACAAGCTGTCTATCTTGGAGGTTGGAAGAAGGGGAAAATAATTTTTTCTAAAATTCTATTTATGATTCTTCAATGCCAGAAAAGAAAGTCAAAAATGATTCTATAAGTTGGTAATTCCAAATGATCAAGCAGGGCAGGCAGAGTAGTTGGGTCAAAGGGCAAATAACTTCTGAAGGGCTGTCAGTTCCACACACTTCTGGTACCTCTGCTAAGGACTTAGGAAGAGGTTAAAGGCTTCAAGACAGGAAATGCCCACGTGTGCATGAATTACCTAGTAATTGGGTATGATTTGAAAGGGGCCCCTAGGTAGATAGGTAGATATAAGGCAAGTGAAGATGGAAACGTTCTTGAATCTCGGACTTTAAACCCTACTAAACAGTTGACTATTTCTATGGTGTGAAGAACAGAAGACTCTATGCTGCTTGCTGTAGGATTTGTAGTCACAACCTTTGACATCAACCTTTAGTTCTATGTTCCCGATGTGGTATTGGTCTACGATTCCCAGAATCTTCTGTCTTACTACTTAGATTAAATTTTTCAGTCATAAGCTATTTTTAAGTTAACTGTTCTTATCAAGACAATTGTACAAAGAATTATCTTTTAAAAATGCACCACTTTCATTTTATTCTTCATGAAGTAAAAATTAAAGAAACTTTTGACAAATTTAAATCATTTTAAATATCAAATTTATTTTTGTCTAGCTAACAGACAGAAGACATTTCCTTTCTGAAACATTTGTGTAACAAAATTTCTATCATTAATTCTAAACTTCCAAAAGACTTAGCATATTATTCATTGATAACAAAATGAAGAATATTCATGGGTCTTGAGAGATGGTTTCAGTGGGTGAGAGTCTGTTGGTCTTTCAAAGAATCTAAGTTCTATTCTGGGTATCTATATCAGGTGGCTCATGACTGCTTCTCATTTCAGCTCTAGGCGACCCAACTGACACTGATAATCTTAGTAGACACCCACATACTTGTGGCATATGCTTTCTTATGCACATAAACCAAAGTAAAAGTAAAACTCAAAGAAAAGTCATCATAGATGTAAAACCACAGAAGATACATACACATTCAGAAAATCTCATTGTTATACAAAAGTCAGTGTGTATGTTTCTTTAATAACTAGTAGTTCATATTTCTTGACAGGAAATTTCATAGTGAAAAATAACTTGATGAAGGGGCACTGACAAAATGACAGTCAACAATGAAATGCAAGAATGACACTGAAAGACAGTGGGAAGCAAAGAGGAATTTTGAGTTTGAGTTAGAGTGAACAACATGTTCTGCTTTTGTCTGGACATAATTGTAACTACTTGTAATCTTAGCATTTGAGACACTGAGGTGAGAAATCTGGAGATTAAGCCCAGATTGTTCATCATAAGAGCCCTTCAAATTCCTTAAGAAAATATCCTATTCTGTTTCAAACTGTTGGGAAGATTTGCTACATGTCATAGGTGGGGGACTATACCTCCTGAGAAGCATTCATATTTGAGCTAAATTTACATCAGGGGGAAATTTGTGGTTGAGAAGCTATCAGGAATTCAAGGCCCACACCTAAACATAGTAAAAGCCATATACAGCAAACCAGTAGCCAACAACCAACTGAATGGAGAGAAACTTGGAGCAATTCCATGAAAATCTCGGACTAGAGAAGGCAACCCACTCTCTCCCTACTTACTGAATATAATACTTGAAGTCATAGCCAGAGTAATTAGACAACAAAAAGAGGTCAAAGGGGTACAAATTGGAAAGGATAAACTAAAAATATCACTATTTGAAGAAGATACGATAACATACTTAAGTGACCCCAAAAATTCCACCTGAGAACTTGTAAACCTGATAAACAATTTCAGCAAAGTGGCTGGATATAAAATTAACTCAATCAAACCAGTACCCTTCCTCTAATCAAGGAAAAACAGTCTGAGAAATTACGGAAATGACACCCTATACAATAGTTAAAAATAATATAAAATAAGATTTTATGACTCTAAACAAGCTAGTGAAATATCTGTATGACAAGAACTTCAAATTTCTGAAGAAAAAAATTGAAGATCTCAGAATATGGAAAGACCTCCCATGCTCATGGATTAGCAGAATTAATATAGTAAAAATGGCCATTTTGCCAAAAGTGATGTGCAGATTAAATGCAATCCCCATCAAAATTCCAAGTCAATTCTTCACAGAGATAGAGAGAGAAATTTGCAAATTCATTTGGAATAATAAAACCCTAGCATAGCGAAAATAATTATCAACAATAAAGGAAATTCTGAAGAATCAAAAAGCTGACCTTAACCTGTATTACAGAGCATTCATGATTTAAAAAGAAAAAACTTCATGGTATTGGCACAGTCAGGTAGATCAATGGAATAGAATTGAAGACCCAGAAATGAACCCACATACCTATAGTCACTTGATCTTTGACAAAAGAGCTAAAGCCATCCCAAGGAAAAAAGACAGCATTTTCAACAAATGGTACTGGTTCAATTGGAGGTCAGCATGTAGAAGAATGCAAATCGATACATTCTTATCACCCTGTACAAAGCTTAAGTCCAAGTGGATAAAGGACCTCCACATCAAACCAGATACACTCAAACTAATAGAAGAAATAGTGGGGAAGAGTCTCAAACACATGGGCATTGGGGAAAATTTCCTGAACAAAACACCAATGGCTTATGCTCTAAGATCAAGAATCGACAAATGGGGCCTCATAAAACTGCAAAGCTTCTGTAAAGCAAAAGACACTGTCATTAGGACAAAACAGCAACCAACAGATTGGGAAAATGATCTTTACCAATCCTACATCCAGTGGAGGGCTAATATCCAAAATATACAAATAACTCAAAAAGTTAGATTCCAGAAAACCAAATAACCTCATTAAAACATGGGTACAGAGCTAAACAAAGGATTCTCAACTGAGGAATATTGAATGCCTGAGAAGCACCTAAAGAAATGACCGACCTCCTTTGTCATCAGGGAAATTCAAATTAAAATAACCCCGAGATACAAACTCACAGCCATCAGAATGGCTAAGATCCAAAACTCAGGTGATAGCAGGTGCTGGCAACGATGTGGAGAAAGAAGAACACTCCTCCATTGTTGGTGGGATTGTAAACTGATACAACCACTCTGGAAATCAATGTGGAGGTTTCTCAGAAAATTGGACATTCCACTACCTGAGGACCCAGCTATACCACTACTGGGCATACAACCAAAAGATGCTCCAACACATAACAAGGACACATGTTACACTATGTTCACAGCAGTCTTATTTATAGTAGCTAGAAGCTGGAAAGAACCCAGATGTTCTTCAACAGGAGAATGGATACAGAAAATGTGGTACATTTATACAATGCAGTACTACTTAGCTATTAAAAACAATGACTTTATGAAATTCATAGGCAAATAGGTGGAACTAGAAAATATCACCCTGAGTGAGGTAACCCAGTCACAAAAAACACACAGGGTATGCACTCACTGATAAGTGGATATTAGCACAAAAGCTCAGAATACCCGTTACAATTCTCAGACTATATAAAGCTCTAGAAGAAGGAAGACCAAAATGTGGATGCTTCAGTCCTTCTTAGAAGAGGGAACAAAATACTCACAGAAGGATATACAGGGACAAAGAGTGGAGCAGGGACCAAAGGAAAGGTCATCCAGAGACTGCCTCACCTGGGGATCCATCCCATATGCAGGCACCAAACCCAGTCACTATTGCTGATGCCAAGAAGTGCTTGCTGACAGGAGCCTAATATGGATGTCTCCTGAGAGGCTCTGCCATAGCCATACTGATACAGATGAGGATGCTTGCATCTAACCATCTGAGTTTGCATGGGGAACCCAATGAAGGAGTTAGAGAAAGGACTGAAGGGATTTCCACAGGAAGAACAACAATATCAACCAACCAGATCCCGCAGAGCTCCCAGGGACTAAACTACCAAACAAAGAGTACACAAGGACCGACCCATGTCTCCAACCACATATGTAGCAGAAGATGGCTTTATCTGGCATCAATAGGAGGAGAAGCCCTTGGTCCTGTTAATGCTTCTTTTTCCAGTGTAGGTGAATCCCGGAGTGTTGAGATAGGTGTGTGTGGGTGGCAGTGGGAGTATCATCACAGAAGCAGGAGTAAAGGCGAGGGGGAATGGAAGGGGAAAAAAAGGGGATAATATTTGAAATGTATACACAAAAACATCCAATAAAAGTGAAGAAAAAGTTAGAGGAAAATAATAAGAAAAAACAAAAACAAAATTATAAAGATTAATTTATATAATTTGTCAATTTGAAGAATAATGCAGGAATCAGCATCATTTGGAAATTTCCATTTTGGAAACATACATATTGAAATGCACATAACATTTCAAATACAGTTATTTTGTTTGTTGTCTTATCAATGGCAAACCATGTTCTCATCCATATCAAGAAATTTAAATTTCTCTGAATGTGCCCAGGAGATGTGTAAACTATGTATTCAGACAAAGCAATTTAATAATGTTATTATTGAAATATACCCAATGAACTAGCTCAGTTTCTCTCAGCAAAAGGGAGCATATGAAGTCAATGACTCACCTTGAGGAAGTCCCACAGTAAAATGAGTAAGCTTGCACACGAACATCATTCATATATTACAATTAAAATTGGGTCAAAATAGATTATATTGCCTTATAATGCAAAAGAAATAGAGTTATGCATTATTAAAATATCAAATACAGAACTTCACCCCCTACTGTTAAATTATTAGATACTTTTCACACATAAATTGTTAAATGCAGAGGAATAATTTATGACAAACAATATGTAACACTATTGATAAGCAGTTTTTTTGGTTTAGTTGGGGATTGCGCACAGAGGTACATGGATATCAGCTATCAACTAACATACAAATTCAGGTCACTGAGTCACTTATCTAGTCTTTGAGGTAGAGGCTACATCAATCTTAAATGATAGTAGAAGATTTTATGAATGAGATAATACGTTTATCTTTACAATGGGGCTCACAATTTGTGTAGATTTATAGAGCAACATCATCATATATATAAATTACTTCACAAAAAACTTTATATTAAAAATACTGTGTGAAGTCTAGAGGTATACCAGTAACATATCACATGTATGCTTTATATACATGAGGCTCTGTATTTTATTCCCAACACCACTAATATATAAAATGAAAGGATGTATGAAATGGGTATAAGGTACTTAGTAGAAAAGGGATTTGGCATTTGGAAATTTACAAATATAAGAATCTTACATGTCTGGCTAAGATTGGTGTACTTTTATCAATTATGAATCTCAGAGCCACTGAAGTTTTTGAATAAAAGAAAGAGAAAATAATCTTTATAAGAAATCTGGCCAACACATGAAAAATAAATAGAAAAGAGGAAAATTAGGTTGGAACAAGCATGAGCAGTTTTTAGAGTGGTTAGGACAAAAGACATACCTTTATTCTGATGTACATTAAGTATGAAATTTCAAATATGACAATATTAACTAAGCTTTATTAGGGAAACCTTTACTTTATCCCATTAAGCTTCTGAATACAATGATCTCTCTCTGTAGCTAATGTCACAGCAAGAACACAGACTTAGACTCTGCAGACACATTGTCTAGATGTCTGTTTCCAGGGGAACAATCTATTGTTTACAAACTCTGTTCCTCAGTCTTTCATCCTATAATGTCAATTTACTAATAATTCAATTATTCTATGTGTATCTTTAATAGTTGTAGGTATTTATCTATATTTATATCTATATATCTGTATGTATAGCTCTGTGTCATATAAATTAATATATATTATATATACAGAAAAATCTATATATTCTATATTCTACATATTCTACTAGGTCATAGTACATAATAAATATAACTATATATTATGTGTTATTATTTATTATCAAAACACTAGTACATATGAATTCCATGACTATCTTCAATAGGTGTTATGGTTTGAATAGAAAATGTCTTCTCTCATTTATATATTTGAACACCTGTATCTTAGTTGGTCTCTGTGATTTGAAGGATCCTGAGATCTTGCATGTAGGCAATATTGCAATTGTAGGCCACTGGGGTTCTACCTTGGGGGTAGTAATATCCTTTCCCTTCTCTGGCACCCCTCAACTTCCTATCCTACCCCCGAGGAATCATATACATTATATTGAAACTGGTATTGTGCTATTTAAGTTCACCGAGAAGCTGGCTTTGGAAATGAGTTTAACCTCCAACTTTAGACCAAAACAAGTTTCTGTCAGTGTCATCCAAACCCCTCTGTCATCAGTCAGGCTGCCCTTCTGGATCTGCAATGGAAATGGTAAAACTAACAAGCAGATAAGTGTATTAAAGACACACTGTCCTTTAGATAAGCTAGAAGGCTTACCATTTTAGCAGAGGGCCCTATTTTTTATCCCTTAATGTATAAATATCCATAGTGGGAAAGAACGATCAGAAGCTCATCCTTAGAGGACGTAAAGAGGATCCATTTAATATGGATTCCCAGTTGACTGCCTTAGCTTCTTCAGTCAGTTTTTGATAGCTAGACAGTGTGTGGTGTGAAGAAGATAGTTTTCTACTGTTATTTTTCTTTTTATGTGGATGCCAAGCCTCACTCAGCTCCACGTACAAGTCTTTCTATTTGAAACTCTAGCCAGCTGCAGGAACTGACTTCCTGAATTTATTTCTGGATTAGGTTTCTGCTATCTATCTGCGACTTGGTATTTATTCTTTTACCTCTCCTTATTTTATACCTGATAATCTCCCTCATTCAAAGCCCAAAGCACAACAAGTGTAGATCATTCTCCAGATCAGACAGTACACTTTGCCATTAACTAAGCTCTTCCCATTGCTGTGGGTTCTCTGCTGTAATAGAATAACATCCCTGAAATGAAGTCCTGTAGTTTATTTCTTTTGTGTATTTCATCACTGTAGCAAGAGAAATAATCAGTAAAGAAATTGGTATCAAGAAGTTGAGTTGTTGCTGTGATAAACCTGACAATATACTTCTTGGGTTTTCAGATATGGTGTTCATTAGACAGTGAAACAGTTTGGTGCTTGGTGCTGTAAGTTCTCAGAAAGTGACAATTATGACTTTTTTAATATTTTTTATTTATTTTTTGTTTTTAATGAGTAGCATACCATTTCTAAGTTGTTTGTGATGTCATATAGGCAAACATATAGTTCTGTTTTCTGGTTTTGTATAAGTGACTCAGTTTTTTTTTACCATTTACGTAATATAATTGTAGTAGTTAATGGTTTTACAAAAATGGTATATCCATTTATGTACCCAAACTTTGTTTGAGATCAAATCTTATAAACCATAGAAAAACAAAATACCACTCACTGCTTCCTCACTGCCACATCCTTTATTTTTTCTGAATTGACAATGCACAGTCACTCCACAGTAGTTGGTTCATGTGTGTAAAAAATGAAAAAACAGGGATGGTCAATGACAAAGAGTGGGCATTGTCAACTTTCTCAGTCATTCAGTCTTGCTAAGGATCTGAAGCTTATTCCATGAAGGAGGACTTATAGTAGGAATTAAAATAGAACATTAAGATTTTCTCACTGACATTCCAAGATTCTATTCACATATATTTTCCCCAGATAATATTGTGAAAATGACTATACACCTAAAAAAGCTCTAAAGAGTCTATACAATCATCTTAACATTCTTATGGAAACATGCAAAACTCTCTCCAACAACTCTCAGTAATCCAGGTAGAAAGAATAATGCTAGCAATATTACATCTGATAGCAAATTATTCTACATGGGTGTAAAGTCAAACACACCAAGGAATTGCTACAAAAAAGACAGAATTGGAAATAAGGTCAAATAATCAACCAAGCTCTTAACAAATGTATGGAAAACATACAGAGAAAAGGACATGAAAATGAAGCTCTGAAAATTGTATATCCATATATATACAGGATGAAATTAGATGCACATGTCTTACCTTAAAAATAATCAATTTAAAACAAATCCAGTATTTTATTCTACAATTTCAAACGCTGAAATTTGTAGAGAAAATTTAAAAGAAAAAGTTAAAAAAAAAAACAGGCAATGGCTTACTGTAAGAAGACTCAGCATAGAAAATAACTTAGAAACCCACATATTTGTATGTCGTTACATGAAGCTCAAAGCTTCTGGTTAATAGAGCAGATGTTACAACCTACAGAATGATAGCAAACCGTCAAGAGCTAAATTTCAGATAAGTATATAGCTAGAATGTACATAAAACTGAAAATTCAAAAGCAAAATTTTATCTTCCAATGAATAAATAGGCTAATGAACTAGGTGGTTCTCAAAAAAGAGATATAGTCAAAAATATTTAAAGAATTCTTCTTCTTTAGCCATTAAGGAAATGCAAATTAGAACTGTAGTGAAATTCCATTTACCCAAATTAGAATGGCCAGCCTCAAGAAAACAAAGGAAATAAAAAAGATGCTGGTGGAAGTGGGGTTGAGGAATATCATTCTGCTGAAGGGAATATAAATTTGGGAAACTACTGTGGACATTAGTATGAAGATTTCTCAAAAAAAGCAAATAACCTAATGGCTAAATGATACAGGCGTTCCATTCACGGTTATCTGTATTTATATTTGGGGACATACATCATGACATTAGAAGGTACCCCTTCTAATCATGAAGAAAGAGAAAAGTTCCAAAGAGAAGGAAATCAAGGAGAAAATAAAGCAGCAAAATACTTGTGATATGGAGTAAGACAGAATAGGTGGTACTGGGGTGAGAAAGGGAACAAAAAACAAAAAGAAAAGGAAAGAGAAACAAAAGCCAACCAAACCACCAAACAAATAAACAAACAAAAAACAGGAGTGATGAGTGGAAGAGAAAGAACAAGACATCCAACTATGTTTGGAGATGCAAATAAAGTGAAGTCTATCATTGTAAAGTAGTCAACATTATTTGGCATGTAATAACATCAGGGCTAATCGTCACTGCCAATTCGATTAAACTAGGTGTGTCTTCAAGGGTGTTTCGAGAAGGTTTAACTAGGCACATGTTGGGAGCTGGGATAGGTTAAGGCTTTCCCTAATGCCCCAATAGATAGAGTTCCTTCTTAAAACCAGGAACCTGCTTGGCAAATCCAGTAATAGCCTGAACCCAGGGACGTTAGAGTTGAGAGTTTATGGCACTGTGGCTCAACTCTACCCCCCATATGGGGCTATGGTTACCAGTTCCAAAGCCACTGAGTACTCAATCTCTACTGTTCTTGAGATGCCCTGCATTAATTTTGTGCAAAATTACTTGTTTACCATTGTTCTGACTGTGTCTCATTGTACCATAGTTTCTGCTGACTTCATTCCGTTTCTTTCCCAGAAATAGTATATAAGATGCTGTACTTCCTAATAACCCTGTGTGAAGACCTCCTGATCCATAAAGTTTTTTTTATCTTCTCCATCTTCTATCCTCTTTATCTTATCATCCCCTGGTCACCTCCCACTTAAGACTCTGACACTAAAAAGGAGCAAGTGGTGGTCCCTGTCAGGCAAGGAGGGATGGCCCTAGGGAAGATAATATTAGCCAAGATGCTGTGGTCTTAGACTTACTAAACGAAAAAGCAAACTGAAGATATGCATTTTAGTCTCTCCAATTTCTGATGTTGATATAATGTGATCATCTGTTTGTATATCTGCTTCCGTGGATTCCGCACCATGGGATGCATCTTCCAACCGTGAGCTAAAATAATTCTCTTGCCTTACATTCCTTTGTCAGTACTTTATATGGGAACAGAGAAAGTAGGGGTGTTGTTATTATTGTTGTCATTATGTAAATCAGAGAAAGCAGAGTTGTTTCCAGAAACTTTGAAATGTTTTTATCTATACCAATAAGTAGATATTTATCTTGTTTTATTCCTCAATTATTAATTGTAGGGGACCTAATTGTGAGACGTATCCAGGTATGTATTCTTTCACTTCCCTCAGGTTATAGTCATATCTCAGTATTCAGAGTAGATGCACAATGAAATTGTTACATGCTTTAGGAGGCTGTGAGATGGCTCAGTGGGCAATTATACTTGTATTCCAAGTCCCTGGTTCTAAGTCCTGGAACCCACTGTGGAAGGAAGAGATTGTCTTCTCAAAGTTGTCGTCTAACATCCATATGTGTGCTGCAGTATGCACAATAGCAATATATACAGGCAGCACACACACACAAACGCTCTAACACACACACACACACACACACCTACTATAGTAATAATAATAATAGTAGTAGCAATAGTAAATAGAACAAATTTAAACAGGCAAAAATATTTAAAGTGCTTTAAAATGCCTCAAAATTGTCATAGGAAGCATAACAAAATAAGTTTGAGACTTTATATTTAACTTTTTTCACAAAATATTAACACCTCCATATTCTCCCATACTGTGCTTTATCTGGTGCCATTTCCACCCACTAAATGCTCTTCTGTGTTACATATACATTTATGGCTTTCAAAATTGTCACATTTCTCTCTAATAGCTTTCAATTGATTGGACCCTGTTCTTCCAGGGGCAGAGTGTAAGAGACGAAAGGAAGGAAAAAAAAGTAGTTTGAGGTGAGAGGTGGTAAGTCACAAGTAATATTGACTGAGAAGGAACAGAAAGATTTTTCTTCGCCTTCTGAAATTGACTCAAATTTACTTTTGAAGTCATTTTCAGGGGAAAATAGATTACAAATTCCGAGTTTTCTCAAGAGATCACCTCCATTTTCTTCTTTGTGCTTTTCAGGGAAACACAAAGGGTGGGTGGGACCTTGAAACTGAAACTCCTTTTTGAAGGGAAAGGGTAGGTCTACAGAGAGAGAGCAGCTTCGGGGGAACTAGCCAGGGGCCAGAAGATTGAGGCTTATTGAAGTGGAGTGAATTCCTCTTACAGCACTCAGAAGTACTGAAGAGGGTGGCTGTCTGAATACAAGACCCTTGTGCATGAACCAGCCCAGTGTATGTGATCTCAGGTGAAAGAAGGAAAATAGGAAATGGCTAGCAGGAAAAATATATACACTTAAAGCAAAAAGTTTGTGTAAGCAGAAACCTGGATGGATGGATCCTAGTTGGCAGGAAATTAGATCTAAAAATGACAGCAGTCTCAACTTATTTCTGCATTCTTCTTACTTTCCTGAAATACATTTTTGTTTGTGGAAAAGATAGGATTGTGTCTTGCCACCATAATTTGGAGGAAGAAATACATCCTAAGGTAACATCCTCAGTAAGCAGACTGTAGCAAATACCGTTCTTCCCAGCAACGGAAGTCTTTTCATAGGATCACAGTCACCACTACCCTTGTCAATTCATTCATCACTAAAAGGTATAGATCCCTAGTAAGAATCAACTGGTGTAGGTTTTGGTATGGTGTTGATGAGAAATTACATAAATCTGCCTCTTTTTAAGTATAAGAGTAAAAGATTCATTATTTTTCTTAATGATATGATGTCAAAGCAATAGCGAGCACAAGACTGAAGCAAATACTATATTGTGAGATAAATATAGACATGGTCTCATGTGGGGAAACTGACAATTTGTTTGCACCCAGATGACTGTATTCTAATCGCAGAAGAACACTAATTGGTACACAATATACTGTAGTGTAAATTTTTCCAAAGGATTCCTTTTTATACCGGTTCTATAATCACACAGATTATAAAGTAACAATTGTAAGTGTGCCTCATTGTGAGACACTTAGGTTTTCTATAATGGATTTTCCAAAAATACACAAGTGCACAACAGTGTACTTTTAAATTCAGAGTGGATCTGAAGACAGCAAGAGCAAGCCTGTCATATCTAATCGGGTTAAAATTATAAAAACCTACAACTACCTGTAGATCTTGATCTGTAGTTGAAGACTCATGAGCTTTTCTCCCTTCCCTATAAGTCTGTCTATTGTTTCTGTTATTGTTCAGCTCATTGAAGCAGTATTGCTAGTGAGGGTTTCTGTGATGTAGCTTATGACATTTCTGGGCAACACATTTTCACAGTCAACTTATTGTTTCTCGTGCTATTATTTACAGTCATTGTTAGTCCTCGTCCACAGAGATCCCTGAGACTTAGGCATAGGTGTTGGGTTGCAACTGTGACAATTGGAATACAGAGCTACAACTCCCCATTTTTACCAGTTGTCTGTAATGGTCTCCATTCTTTGCAAAGACAAGTTTTTTTTTGATAAGGAGTGATGATTATACTTATTTATGTATATGACAATAAATATCTTTTGAAAGGATATTTACAATGTAATTAGGCTTCATGCTGTTTTAGTGATGTGATGAGCCTGTTCTATGTTTATAGTCCTAGATAGGTGACTAGGTTTCCAGTACCAGGTATCATTTCCTTTTATGGTGGGAAAAGTGGTCTTTCTTAGGGAAAATCACTTCAATGGGTTATCTAATGCTAAATGATCATTCCTAAAAATATATGCACTGAAGCAATATTATGCAGGCTAAGTATACTGTACTTATATATTTAAGAATTTAGTTGGCTACTCTAGATAGTCAACTCAATTACATCTGGACTTAACTAAAGCTCAAGTTACTGGGAACACCTGCAAAAGCTATTTTAACTACTTAAGTAATTTCAAGTGGGAAGGCCCACCTTTAGTCTGGGTTATACCTTCTATTGGACTGAGCACAGGGACCCCAATGGAGGAGTTAGAGAAAGGACTGAAGTAGCTGAAGGGGTTTGCAACCCCATAAGAAGAACAACAATATCAACCAACCAGACTCACAAGATGTCACAGGGATGAAACCACCAGCCAAAGAGTACACATGGCTCCAGGTACATATGTTGCAGGGGATGGCCTTCTAGGACATCCATGGAAAGAGAGGCCTTTTGGTCCTGTGAAGGCTTGGTGTCCAGTGAAGGGGAATGTCAGGGAGAGGAAGCAGGAATGATTGAGTGGTTGGGTGGGGGAACATCCTCATAGAAGAAGAGGGAGGGGGATGGTATTAGAGGGTTTATGGACAGGAAACCATGAAAGGGGGCAACATTTGAAATGTAAATTTAAAAAATCACCGAAAAATGTTTAAAAAAGGAAACAAAAGTTCACAAGATAACTATATATAACTATATATAATTATATATATATATATATATAAAACTATATATATGTAATTTTATCTTTTGTGTCTTCTAACACCTTCCTAACCTAATCTTCAGTAGAGGTTTTCCTATGGATCTTCATGTCAGTAAACAATAAAGGAACGTGTGATAACTATTGCAGATAGCATATTCATTTTGATGAATTTGCATGTATTTGCCTTATGGCTTTTTATTGAGTAGCTTGTTTATTTTAATTCCTTTGCATTGAATTGTCAACAAATTTCTTCACTTAACCATATTGATTTTAGCAAAAGGACCATCAAGCTCCTTGGGAAAATTGGTTTTAAACATTATGCTTAGTGTCACTCTTGCTTAGAATCACCCAAATTATGTAATATTAGAAGCTTATTTCAGGTTAGTCTCAGTCACAATAGAGCATGCGTAGAATCCCATCTTTTTGAGTAATCTCTCAGTCTCCATCTGACAAGAGCACCCATCCCCAGGATATACACATGTCTCCTTATAGTTCACATCCAACAGTGAATGGAATGACGAAACAAAAATCCAGGAAGGGACTTAAGCCAGCGAGCTCCTGAAAATGACTTCAGAAATAGCAGTCTGAAAGGAATGGACAGGGTTCCACTCTTTTGCTGTTGGTAGGTAGACTGTGCTATTCATATGCTTGCATATCTTATGGGAAAGGAGAAAGACATTCCTCACAGAGACTTACATCTTGTACAATTAATAATAAGCACGTTTTGTTTGGGTTACTTTCTACTAGATAACCTTTATTTTGATAGGCATTTCCTTTTTTGTTTGTTTGTTTCTTCAACTATTTATGTAGCTTTCTCTGGTATATTTCACTTTGCTATGTCACAAATAACTATGCCTTCGGTACATGCCATCTGGTAACAATTTGTTATATGGCTAAATTTTTTTATAACGAACATGTTCTAACTGAATTATGGGAATAGGCTGAACTCCTATATGCATATTCTTTACCTATCAAACCTTATGATGCCCAAAGGTTTTAGCATTACCAGCTTTATGTAAGTTGAAATTTAGAAGCTTTCTCCACTCTCTCCTCCATCCGAGCAAGATGCCCAAAGGAAAGAAAGCAAAGGGGAAGAAGGTGGCCCCGGCCCCCGCCGTGGTCAGGAAACAAGAGGCCAAAAAGGTGGTCAATCCTTTGTTTGAGAAAAGGCCCAAGAACTTCTGCATTAGGCAGGACATCCAGCCCAAAAGAGATCTCACGCGCTTCGTCAAATGGCCCCGCTACATCAGGCTGCAGCGGCAAAGAGCCATCCTCTATAAGCGGCTCAAAGTACCTCCTGCCATCAACCGGTTCACCCAGGCCCTGGCAAACCCAGGCAAACAGCGACTCAGTTGCTTAAGCTTGCCCACAAGTACAGGCCAGAGACAAAGCAGGAGAAAAAGCAAAGGCTGCTGGCCCGAGCTGAGAAGAAAACTGCTGGCAAGGGGACGTCCCAACTAAGAGACCACCTGTCCTCCGAGCAGGGGTCAATACAGTCACCACCTTGGTGGAGAACAAGAAGGATCAGCTGGTGGTGATTGCCCATGATGTAGACCCCATTGAGCTGGTGGTTTTCCTGCCTGACCTTTGTCGAAAGATGGGGGTGCCCTAGTGCATCATCAAGGGAAAGGCCAGGCTGGGGCGCCTGGTCCACAGGGAGACAGGCATCACTGTTGCCTTCACACAGGTTAACTTGGAAGACAAGGGTACCCTGGCTAAGCTGGTGGAAGCTAATAGGACGAATTATAATGACAGATATGACGAGATCCGCCGCCACTAGGGAGGCAACGTCCTGGGTCCTAAGTCTGTGGCTCGCATTGCCAAGCTGGAAAAGGCAAAGGCTAAAGAACTCCCCACTAAACTGAGTTAAATGTACACTTAAGTTTTCTGTACATAAATGTAATTGCAAAATTAAAAAAAGAATCTGGCTCCAACCTATGGCAAATAACATATATTTTGGACTTTGCTATATGGAAGCAAACTTAATTTAAAGAAAACTAATTATACTCATAGTTTGTGAATAAAGCGAACTCAACTTAAATTGTAAAGAAAAAAAGATTAGTAAAGATATTGCAATTGTCAAATCTGTACAAGTAGTTCTAGAAAAGATTGTAACAGAGTTATCTTTTCCAATTATAGCTGATATTCCCACTCTTCAAATTTACAACAGGTAGTTGCTCTCTCTCTCTCTCTCTCTCTCTCTCTCCCTCTCTCTCTCTCTCTCTCTCTCTCTCTCTCTCCTCCCTCCTCCTCTCTTCCCTCCCTTCCCCCCCCCTCTGTGTGTGTGTGTGTGTTTGTGTGTGTGTATGTGTGTAGGCAACACACACACACACATACACATTTAGTGTTTAGATATACACACCTTCTCTCTTTAAACCACTCTGTGAGATGTTTGTCAGTACATAAGTTTTCATTTATTTATAAAAAATCAGCATTTCTACATTGCTTACAATGAAAGTCTATTTCTCATTCATTTTGTGTGTTGGCTGTGTCCAATACATGCAAAACCACTGCAAGTCACAGTATTGATGTAAGCATATTAGTATCTTAATATCATTGTAAATTATAAAGTGAATTATATAAATAAAAAATTATAGACAATGCCCAGGTTTATTAAGCCTTTGACTCTTCTAATTAAGTGGAGGTTTGAAAACTCCCTTTATCCCTTTTTGTACTGGGAAGAGAATTGCCATACAGTAGTACCAAAGAATTTAACATGTCTTAGTGATGCCAGCTGTTTTGGGATCAGACAAGGCCAGGAATGCGCTCTTTAGTATCCATTCTTTTTCTCTCATCAATCTAAACACACTCTTGTTAAGCTCACACTCCTGAAGAGTCATCCCTTCCTAAAAGTTCCTTAACAACCTATACGTCTAGCCTTACTTACCACGATGAATTCGTCAGACTTGGCTCTGATTGAGGTTCAGTCTTCTGTTTTAGTCAGTGCTTTCAATAGGAAGAGTTGGATTGTACTGCCATTTCCTACCACCATGGAGAATTCATTAAACGGAAAAAGAGGACGGAAGCCTAATTAAGCATTCTTTAAAATAGGAAAATACGCATTGCGACTTTCCACCATCTTCTTTCCTGTTATCTGCAACAGTTTCTTCCACCTGAAACAACAGTAAGGCTGTGGTAGGCATCTGCAGGTGAAAATGGCTGCAAACTCCAGGCTATATGATGAATTGTGGCCTCAGAAGGAGACAAGAGCAACAAGACTTTTGGATCCAAGCAGGGAGACATCCCGGGCTGTACTTGTCTAAGAGCATAAATCAATAAGACAGCAGCTCATATACTTGAAGGAAAGCCAAGAGACCTTTCGTAAGAAGAATAAATAAGTGCAGAAGGAATAATTATGAAGGAGAATGGGATGAAAGTAACCTTTTCCTTTTTGTCTGAAACAGACTCAATATAATTTATCATTTCAAAACAATTAAAAAATTAAGAGTAAATATAAAATACGCCAAGTAAGTAAGCACAAAATATTCTCCTAGGCATCTGAAAGATAAGGGAAAGAGAAACAAAGTCATTTTAATATACCGAATTAAGCAACACCTTTCTTTCCTTAGTCTATAGAAGAGAAAAGATCTAAAGTCATTTAGCCACAACTCAGAGCATACTCTGTCGTTCCTCAATAATTTCTGCATCTTCAGATCAACAATTCTCTGACTAGGTAATCATTCCATTGAATATTTCATCAGAACCTCACTTGCTTTACCAATTTGTCTTGTCTGGATTCAATTACAGCTGCTATCATTCTTTTATGGGCAGTTACATGTAACTTTTCAATCTGCCTTGAATTTTTCTCCTGTAAAATGACAAAGTTCTCAGCATATTGCCGATGGTAAAGACAAAAACTCTCTTTATTTTCCTTCTCATCATTTTAGTCAAAACCACCCCCATTAATGTCAACAGTTGTTAGACAGAGATGCCAGTTGTGGTACGTTCATGCCTATTGCCAGGCTGAAATGTCATTCAGCATTCAGTCACTGAACTCACTTAATTCCTATGTCCACAAGGACTGACTGAAAGATTACAGGGTTACTGTGCAAGGAATATAATCTGAGTAAGTGACTAGTGCAGCTCAGGTGAACTCGACTAAGGTAACCAATGCTGAGGCAAGTGGGTCTGCCACTAGCATGTTCATTTTTGCCATATTTAAGTATAGCACAACTTTGGGGAAAATATTTTCATATAAAAATTAACTCAGCCCCATGAGTACAGCAAGGCTTATGAGATGTTTGCACCAAAACTCTTTACATAGTGTGCACGGCTTCATCCAAAGGAAGGGTTCTTAGGGACTTTGAAACAATGCTCAGGACATGGTTCTAGGAGAAGGACTGAAGCCAACATAATCCCTGAGGGAGTCCCAATTTTACCTGGCCCTAAAATAACATAGACGTCACTTAGGCCTTTGTAAAGTACAAATGACACATCTCTCAAGAATACATTTCATGACCTGGAAGTAATGCTTAAGATTTTAGGGGGGAAAAGTCTGCGATAATTAAAACAAAATTTGTGATAATCTGGGTGGAACCAAGGACTACCAGACTGTAAACTGTATTCATTCCCAGCATTCCAGGAGGAGGGCAGCTTATATATCTCTGCTTTGAAGGATAACTGTAAGCTTAACTTTCCTGGTTTCTTCAGCGCAAATCTGTGTGAACATGCACTTTTCGCCCTCTATAGTTTCCTTTTAGACAAAGGCCTATAAAATGCAAACAAAATGACCTTAGTTTATCATTCTGATTTTTCTATTACTGCTTGCAAAATAATACATGTAAAGAGGACTGAGAAGTCTCAGAAAATTAATTAATTTAATATTTATTTTACAAAGAAACATCTGAAAGACATTGTCCAAGATGATATATTAAGCCAGAAGTATAATATATGTTTTGTTAAGTATATTGTTTTAGCTAAAAAGGCATTATCTTACTTTGATCAACTTCACTGTCATATTCACATTGTTTTGCTGTTACTTGTCATGTATGATACTAAGGTTTACTTTTCAGTCTGTAAGTCACTCTCCCTAACCTTCCCCTTAGAGTCTTTATACCCACCATTTCCCAACTTTAAATGCATACATTTCTGCCCAGTTCTGGGAAAAACATTTTCAGTGACATAAAAATAGTTTATTCCTTTGTTTTTATGAAAAAATATGTTTTTTAAGGGAAGGAGGTATGCATTTGTGTGTATGTGTACATGTGTGCATGCACATGCATATACATGTGCAATTATACTTGTATATGTATGGATATGGATATGGAAGACAGAGCTTGATGTCATGTACTCTTTTTTGCTCTTAAACTTGTTTTCTGAGATAAAGTGTGTCACTGAACCTGGAACTCACTGATTTGGCTAAACTATTCCCAACACAGTGCTGGGATTATAGGTACACACCAAGATCTGAAATCAGGTCTTCGAACATTCAGAACCATAACTTTACTAACTGAGCCATCTATTTAGCCCTAGAAGTTTGCTTTTTTGTCTCCATGTTTGAAATCCTAAAGAGAGCTGGTCAGTAGCAGGAGCTTGATAAATAGTTGCTGAATACATAACTCCATTAGTTTCTTCCTTTTCAGGAGGACTGGGTCAAGCTAGCAGTCATTTTTTTTTCTAAATAGCAATTATCTAGTCATGCTTTGGTATTGCTTCATGAGCTAACTTCAATTTTAATCTTCCTTCAGAGTTAAATAATATATTTGATTTAGGGGGCCTCCAAATATTACAGAATACAAATCTTTATATCTAGTATTAGTCCTTCTCTTTTATAAATATGTCACATGGGTAGACACACTCACATTGGATCTGTTATTCCTTTTTCTAGATTTCTGAAGCACACCAGTTATTATTTCAGAATTTTCATTTCTTATACTTTGACTAATCCAATATTCACTCATTCATTTAAACAGCACTTGCCTACTAGCATCCATGAGCCATGTGGATCTTAGAGACAGAGAATAAACATTTAACAAACTGAGTTACCCTAATGTCGTGGATCTTAGAACCTAGTGTAAGGAAGAACATAGGAAAAATATAAAAAAATCTAAATGATAAAAATTATTAAAAACAGAAAAAAATTAGAACTATAATTATAGACAATAACAACTTTTCAAAAGAAAAGCTTCTGATTTCAATCAGTTTTTCACTTATTTGAAGAAGGCTTTTTAAGTGAATGCTTTGTGTAATATTGGACGAAATCCACTGTGGTGGTTTGAGTAAGAATGGAGCCTATAGGCTTATATATTTCAATACTTGAACCCTTCTTGCTAGAACTGTTTGAGAAGGATTAGGATGTGTGGTTTGTTGGAGGAACTATGGCACTGGGGGTGGACTTTGAGGTTTGAAAATCCATCCCCAGTGTTCAGTGTTCTACATATTGGCTGTTGACCAAGATGGGAATTCTCAGCTGCATGTTCACTCTTCTATTATAGATTCTAACTCTTAGAAATTGTAAGCCCAATTTGTTTCAATAGTAGCCTTGGCTCTATTGCAGAAGGAGAAAAGTTACTAGGACATCTACTTACCACTGTGTCTATTTTAACCTTCAAAGACATGTATCATCATAATGCCTGGTGAAATGTGGATTAGTTCACTCTATTGTCAGTCAGAAATGTTTAAAGTGGTGTAATTCAATCCTGCCCATCTTTTTCTTTAATTTGATTCAATGTTCATGAGAACTAACTCTGTGAAAAACGCTAGGGATTAAACAGTGATATCTTATAATGCCTAGTGAGAGCATAGGCTAACAGCAGAGGGCTCTTGCATACATAGTAGTTTCATACTTTCTGTTTCTTTGGGGTTTATGTGTGAGAGAATCGGTGTAGCATGTCTCTAAGCTGTTTCTAGTGCTTGTGATTTGGCTCTTTTTCTTCTGTTTTTATTTAATTGCTTGCTAGATGTCTGCTTGTTTTCTAATGAGAAAGAGAAAGAAAAGATGTGTGCATGTGTGAGAGAAGATGTGGAGGATGATCTCAGAATTTAGGGGGAGTGAAATCTTAATCAGAACAGAGTATATGAAAAAAATCTGTTTTCAATAAAAACTAGAGAAAATAGAATGTTATTATTATAAACAGTATTAAATAAAAGTGAGTTTTGATTAAGAATCATTGCTGAGTCAGTAAATATAACAAGTGAACATTAAAAAATGTTTTGGCTTTGTGTCCTTAAGAAAAAAAATCATTCAATAGTTTACAAGAACATGGCCAAGTTTAAGCCAATGTCTTTAACTACAACCTCATGAGGAGTACATAAAACTTCCAGAAGTAGTTTATGCTTTCTTGACAGGCTATTTGATAAAACTTGAAGAGCTGTTTGACAGGTGCCAGGGATAATTTTGGGGAACCATATGCCAATACTTGAGTTAAGGAACTTCCACAATTTCTCTTGCTCTATGTAAGAAAAGATATTCTCTCATCCCCTCCCTTCAGTCCCCTCCCCCGTGTGTGTGTGTGTGTGTGTGTGTGTGTGTGTGTGTGTGTGTGTGTGCATCACAAGACGCATTAACGAAAAAAAGCAACAGGGAGGCCAGAAGCCAGTTTCAAACCTCTGAGCCTAATATCACTGTTGCAAAATGAATCCTGTCCTCTGATGAGCAAAAGGCACTCCTAACATCTGGACCATCTCTTCTTCTGCTTCAGTATCAAACTAAATTCTAAGCAACTTTGATCTGTATCCACTCATTTTGGATTTTTGAAAACAGATCAGATATTATGTTCATGATGCAGCTAACATATGTGAATCTTGCATGCTTCTTTTATAACAGGTAGACAGTGGAAACCTATTAGCCTATTCTACATCAACTTTATTATGTGACTTCTTCTCATACGCAATGACATTTCACATACTATGTTCCAGTGGACTTTTCTCAGAGCCAACACAGTTCTATTTCTGTGTTCTGATGTGGTACACTAAGTCTAAAGAGGTCAAAGTATTGGAAATGTGCAGTATATAAATGGCAAGAAAGCAAGGTTGTTCATAAGCGTCAGGAGCCTGCAAGGCTGAGAACTATGGTCATTATCCTACATAAGAAAGAACAGGATTGAAAACAGACCTCACTATGCTGCCATCTCTATAAGAAATAGGACAAAAGATTCCCTACAGCCTCTCCAAGGTAAGTGTGCTGACCACTGACACGAAAGCTTGCCTCAGAAACTGTTCTGAGGCCTAAGAAATGCTTTCCACATGCACACAGCAGTCTGCAGACCAGGAAAAACTGATATTTTTATGTTACAGTTACTAATGAAATTTGTTGAGACTAGTTGGGAAGGGTAAAACACCTGAGGTGGCATCTTAGTCAAATTTAGTTGTCTTGATAAACAATAAGGAATACATAAGGAATGTTTCCCGCATGATTTTTAATATCTTAAAGAAAATTGGCAAGGAAAACAGTAGACCAACAGGAACTATTTTCTCTAAAGCCAAAACAAATTAAGACAAAATGAAAACACTGAAAAGCAAAACATATTTGAAGGTCAAGAACAGAGAGAATATGCACAAAATCGAATTGGAGTTTCCATTAGTGGTTATGTTCTGTAAGTCTTTCGTGGTAGGCAGCTGCAGAAGTAGTAGTAAAGCACACGTTAGAGAGTATCTTATAATAAGATTTAAGTTTTCTTCCTGAAATGTTTTGGGTTTCATCTCTAGAAAGTTGAGAATTGTGTTAAATTCACCAGCGGCTACTGCTGCTCTCCAAAGTCAATGTAGTCAGAGAGTGTCAATCCCCTAGATGTTTTCTTGGGCCTCCTAATAACTGATATTCATTATTGGTTGTCTCTTGTTACTGGAATACATTGGATGATACTAGCATTTCCCTTAGGGATTTAGAACTCTGTATACCCTGGAATACGTCATATCCTCTGATGACTTGATTCCATTTTCAAGTCTTCAACAACTACCCACTAAACATATACTCTCACTGGACAGAAAAAGCCACTGATTAAGAACCCAATGGTTTGCTCGTTTGCTGTACACAGTTACTATGTCACACAATCTCTCAAGGGAAATTGTAACATAAATAATGTAGGATAATGTTTTCCAGTCCCAGGTCCTAAGAAAGCAATAGGCTTCCACACATACAAAATATGGGTGAATTATTAATCCCCAGTCCCCTAAAAACCATTTTAATCCATGCCCCACCATAGAACCACAACTAGTGTGGAACCCATTCTATAGTCCAGATTGGTCTTTCACTAAATCTTCTTGACTCTGCCTCTCAAGTAAAACAGGATTACCATTCCAGCTTACCTGCCTCCTACTTAAAAAAAATTCTTGCACTTCCTTGTTATTAATGAAATAATTTTATCCTCATCTCTGCTCTGGTCTATGCCAGTTGTGTTCTTATTAGTCTTTCAACAACCTAGGTGGTTCATTTAAAAAGGCATCCAGTCACTTTCAATGTTCCCAACACCACTTTACAATTATTATGAAACCAGAGACCATTGCTGATGTCATAAGTACCTACTAACCCTAGCCTTACATTCTTGCTTACACCTCTGATCTTCCATTTCTTCTGATCAAACTGGCATTTTGCTCATGAAACAAATCAACAAGTCCTTTCTCCACAGAAGAACAAACTGTTCGCGTATGTTGGGTGTATGGTGATAAAGAAGGAATAGCATGAAGAACATCGTCTTGCTTTGGTTTCATTCTGGTTGGTTTAGTGAATGCACATACATATACATATAAAAGGCACACACATGCATGGTCTAAAAAGAATACGGTGTATTCGGTTGACAATCAAAGCATGTAATCTGTGATCAGTGATACTAACTGGAATGAGGTTTATCTTCCAACTACCAGGACTCAGGGTGATTGTAAAATGGGAGTATTCCACAGTGGGGGAAAATACTTATTGATGCTTTTTGTTGGTGTCAATCACCTACCCAGAATGAAGAACAACAAACAAAACCAAATTTATCGACTTTGATTTGTGGATAATTTCCTTTCAATTTTGAGCAACACTATCAGAACAAAACAAACAAATCCATTGGGAGCAAATATTAGACTTTCTGATTTTTCTCCATCTTGTGGCTAAATGTGCAAGTGCAAGCTTCCTAAGTAGGATAGCTGCCCGTTCTTTCTACAAAAGGGCTGTACATTTACACTGGAAGGTACTGTCCCATGTACTGTACTAATGACTAAGCACACATTTAATATTATGGCTACTGGCACACTGTTCAGAAAATTAGTAGAGCAAACACCATTTTCTGAAACTGTATTATGTGCAGGCTCTGAATGAGATGCATTTCATTTGACATAGATAATTCCATTATGTCAAAGCGCATCTTTCTCTTCTATCCTATGTATGGAGCAAGAACCTGAGAATGGTTGGCACAAAAGGAGACTTGTTATTGGGAAAAAGAATTCACAGCCCCATTTTTCTTTATCTACCAACTGAATTGTTTCTTATTAATTTCTAGATATAGGGTAAAAGTAAAATGTTTTAGTAGAAGTATGAACTTGTTACTACTGTTCAATATCAGTTTATTTAAACTTTCCAGGATAATGGTACTCTAGTCCAGCTTGTTTCTGACTCAAAAGAGTTTACAGTGATTCCTGGTGTTGTCCTGGGTGCTTCTCAATTTATGATAGGATTGCATCTTGACTAAACCCACAATGAACTGAAAATACGTCAAAATGCATCAGTACATATGCTGCCCCAATAGCTATTTTAGCATAACAACAAAACACAATTCAGACCAGTGATCAATAGTAACTGTTATTGTCATGTGATTTGCTCACTGCTTCCTCCTAGCATCTGGAGGGAGCATCAAAACATGAATTAACAGCCTAGGAAGGACCAGTGTTTAAAACTCCGAGTAGCACAATGTAAGGAGCCCACTCTTATGAACACAGCTTAAACAGACAATATTTAAAATGGAGGCTTTTACTCAAGAAGGTGAGATCTATTTTAGAAATGAAAATAATTTCATTAGAACTCATGTTGATGCCAAGAACATCCAATATCGATTAATTAACTTATCCTGGTCTGATCATTCATTTACAAAATGCCTTCAAGTATCTTCTCTTCTTCTGTGTAGCCAAGAGTAAAATAGACTATGCTACCTTGCTAACAGGAATAAAAAATATTTTTTCATTATTACAATAACCTTTTGCATACATCTTCAGACGTCTATTAATTTAGTTAGCATAACTCTGGCTGTAAGAATATATCCTGACTATGGGCCCATTGATTAAAATGGTTTGGAAAACAGTACAACAGTGAGGCAGGGGAGAGAAAGGAATGAAGAAATTGCATGTTGGCAATTTGTAACGAGAGCTTCATTTTAAATTCAGCCCTTACAAGGTGCACAATATCTTTCTAGTCCTTCTTGGTTTGATGAAGCAAAGTATGTTCATAGAACTATGTCTATATGTTTAATCAATACCCTTCAGACACTTATTTCTGGACCAAAAGGCAGGCAGGGAAAGGTAAAAGCCAGGAAACAGGGAGTTTCAGCTCTCCCTATTGGATTTCTAGATTGCTTTGTGTGCTTGGATATTTTGTTGAACAAATAACCTCTTCCTTCAAAATGACAGGTCTTTTTGGTTAACTTGTTTTCATAATATATGTTTCATCACCTACATTTATTTTTATTAAACAAGGTGTGGTGAGGAGAGAGAATGGGTTTTGTATACTTATGGGCCCTTCTATTTTCAGCATCTATTTTATTTTTAACTCACATTTTATATCATGTTAGAATAATATGTAGAAGGTTATTAATGCCAGTCTTGTAATAAGACTATTTTCCACTGTCATAAACTCTCATAAGAATGCATGGACAGGTTATACCAGTTGAGCCCCACAAGCATTTGATGTCACTGGACTTATAAATTACTCCATCCCTTCAGCGGATGATTGATTTCTGGACATAAATAACAAAGAAAATGCCAAAGTAATAATTCATCCATTCTTCGTGGTCATGACTTGTGTTTCAGAAACATTGTTTATCTTGTTTGGATTCTGACTGGAGTAATAATTTATCTCCTTCACACCCCCTGCCCAAATCCACAAACACACCAACTGCTTTTGCATCTGCCTCTTATGGGAAGCAAAGGCAAAAGTCACGTGTCCTGTGGATAGGCAAAAGAGCAGTCAGCCAACCATTTGTCTTGCAACGTAAGGACTTGAGTTCTATCCTCAGGAACCATATAAAAGCCAGGCATCTTAGCACTTGATTGCAGTCTGAGTGCTGAGAAGCTAGAGAATGATGGATTGCTGGACCTGCGACACAATCCTAGGACCTGGCCAGTTATCCTATCCCCCATGACAAGTCCAGTATGAAAAACCCCAACCTGATACCAAGGAGAGGACACTGAGGTAGCCAAGGTGGTCTTCCGACCTCCACATACACTTGCATACGTGTATGGGCACACACATGCACACCTATGTGCTCACGGGCACGTGCACACACACACACACACACACACACACACACACACACACACACACAGTGGAACCATGTGCTTCTACAGCTAAAACCAAAGGTCTATAAACCTGTAATTGTTATTTGTAGCTAAATTTGCTGATGAAAAATGTGGCATAAAATCATGAAAAGAAAATAGAAAACAAAACAAAACATGTGTCTTCCCTCTTTTTCTATTGTGCTTTCTGGCCACATTCCATTGCCGTCTTTCTACCCTTCTTAACATGTTAGTATCTGGAAAATGTAGAGTGAGTCAGGGCTTTCCTCCTATCACATAGCACCCTGGAATCCAAGTGAGAGCAATAGACTTGGTAGCAAAAGCCATTACCCACTGAGCCATCTCATTAGCCCTGGAAATATGTCTTTGTACACTTAACTGGACTGCTCTTCTTGGACAATATTATCTTGCATTCTTTCAAGATCCCATGTCCTTGCTCAAATTTTTGGTCAACCAAATAAGATTTATTTTCCAACCTTTAAGAATGAACAAAGCCCCCCACTGTTCCAAGGCCATTGGATATATTTATTTTTATATAAATGCCTTCATAAAAGACTTGGGTCTATGCACAACTCTTCATTAGCATCTTGCTCACCAGATTTATAAATGTCTTTGTTACTTGAGATTTATACATATATAACTTGTACCCTACTTGAGATGACCTGCATATAATGCACATAAAAGAAACCTTACTAAACTAAAACCATAATAATAACAATGCCAAGTAATGCAGAAAAGCAAGACACCTGGAGGCAAACCTGAGGGTCCAAGATTCCCCTGCTGTCATTTAGTAGCTTCTGATTCAGACAAACCTTTGCATCTCAATTGCCTCATGTATAAATGTCCCACTTTCTCTTTTCTTTTTCTCCTTGCAACAGTCCCAGCTTTAAAATTTATGACTGTAATGCGTACCTGCTGTTAAATTATTCAACATCAAATAAATCAGAGGGTCACACTATCAAAGGCAGAGTTTCAAAGCATGCTGTGATAACTTTGCAGACTCCCTAGATAGAAGATTCAACATATCATATCACTTCAATGGATTGATAGAACAGTCATTACTGAGCACTTCATAGATGGCAGGCACTGTGCTAGTTTCATACATTATGTTCTTCATTCCTACCCAGAACAGAAAAAATATATTTCATAGGGCACTCTACTTCATTTCATATCCTTCACTATTGAGGAAGCTAGGATACGGCTAGATTGAATAACCAGAGCCCAGTTGCTAGCTCTATTCAACATGGCCAAAATAGTCTGTGTTCTTTTTACAAGTTTGATTTCTTTCAAATAACTTTTATATTTGAAGTTAGAGGCTTTTTTGAGCTTATTAATCTCAAATAAATAATGTTTTAGTTAATTCTATGAATGCCTTATTTGCAGTCTCCAAAGGGCTCATGTACCAGCAATGCAGTGCATGTGCTCTCTCTGTGTATTGTACAGCGGCTCCAGTCTGGACTGAATTTATGTCCAGTCCTCTGAATTGTTGAATCATCTTCATTGTTCTTTTCTATTTATCTTATTTCTTAAAGTCTAGAGGCTACAATTAGTGATATAAATTGTGGCACTAAAATACAACATATTTAGAGAGCAAAAGAAGGAGTTTTGATGTCATCAGGATCAAGCATAGGCTGTATTATTCAGTGTCCCAAACAAGTGTTTTTGGCTATAGAATTCATAGATGCATTTTTCTGCTGAATGTCTGTTCTCAGTAAATATTTACTGAACAACTTAGCCTAGTGTACACTGAAGGTCTACATTTATTATTATTTAATCTGCGATGATTTTTGCGTTTTTCTTCTCATTTGTATAATTCCTAACACTTTCTAGACGAAAATAGCTCAGAATGTGGAACATATTGTTAAACTTATTGAAAACAAAAGACTTTTAAATTCCTCCTTCTTCCTCCTTCTCTCTCTCTCTCTCCCTCTCTCTCTCTCTCTCTCTCTCTCTCTCTCTCTGTGTGTGTGTGTGTGTGTGTGTGTCTTTGCAATTATATTGCTCTGTTCTCAGTGTAAATATAGTTCCTGACAATGTCATCATGCAATGTCAAAATGTTGGATATATTGAAAGACTAAGAATTTACAACTTTCATTAATTCTTTCCTTGCAATTAGACATCTTTTAATTTTTTTCTATTTTTATAAGGGTAAAAAGTCATATATTTGATACAATCAAATAAATAAAATATTTTGCTTATATAATTCCTTTACTACTAAATTTAAACTTTTAGAGCATAATCATGATTATAAATATTCCCATTTTAAAAGACAATCATAACCTATGAGTCATAACTCATAGATCATATGTTCATTTTTTTAATGTTTTGCCATTTAGAGCAGCTTATGTTCTGGTAAGAGGTTTCATACACACACATGCGCGCGTTTACCAAAAAATACATTCATTAATCACTTTGCTTATTTTGTGATATCTTTGATAGTACTATTATGGTCTGTTCTCTCTTGATTTATATCATCATGTTAACCCATATTTACCATCTGGCAAGCTGCTTCATGTGGAACTTTCTCTTTGAAGTTATGTTTCTCTATTCTAGAAATGTTTCGACTCATTGTTTTGTGCTTCACAGAGTGCTTAGTCTACTATTTTTTTAAACCATGGCTTTGGAATGTAACGTCCTCTTTTCAAAGTGTTTTTCCCAATTCAAAATCAGTTTATCAATTCAGTGACTGTCACAACACAAACAGGTATATTAACATTCTAATGACAATAATGTATTGCTAAACTTTTTGTAATTTATGAAAGAAAGAGATTTATTTTAGTAAAGAATTATGGTCCCTGGAAGCTCTAGGGGGTCTGGTTGGTTGACATTATTGCTCTTCCTAGGGTGTTGCAAACTCCTTCATCTTCTTAAGTCCTCCCTTTAATTCTTCCATTGGGGTCCCTGTGCTTAGTCCAATGGTTGGCTCCAAGCATCTGCATTTGTATTTGTAAGACATCCATAACAGGTTCCTTTCAGCAAGCACTTCTTTTTTTTAAATTTTTATTTATTTATTTATTTATTTATTAACTTGAGTATTTCTTATCTACATTTCGAATGTTATTCCCTTTCCCGGTTTCCGGGCAAACATCCCCCTAACCCCTCCTTCTCCCCTTCTTTATGGGTGTTCCCCTCCCCATCCTCCCCCCATTGCCGCCCTCCCCCCAACAATCACGTTCACTGGGGTTTCAGTCTTAGCAGGACCAAGGGCTTCCCCTTCCACTGGTGATCTTACTAGGATATTCATTCAGCAAGCCCTTCTTGGCATCAGCAATAGTGACTGGGATTAGTGGCTGCATATGGGATGGATCCCCAGGTGAGGCAGTCTCTGGATGGCCTTTGCTTCAGTCTCTGCTCCACACTTTGTTCCTTTAGACAGGAGCAATTCTTGGTTAAAATTTTGAGAAGGGTGGGTGGTTCCATCCCATAACCGGGGCCATGCCTAACCTCTGGATATGTTCCCCACAGGTTCTCCCTCACATTTGTTGGGTATTTCAGCTTATGTAATCCCCATATGGTGCTAGGAGACTTGCTTTCCTGGCATCTGGTGTTTTCTGTTGCCTACCTCCAGTTCCCCAACCCTCATTGCTACACACCCCTGTTCAATTTCCTGACCCTCTGTACATTTCTCCCCTGTCTCCTCCTACAGAAGATCCTGCCCCCCTTTTTTCCTCCCCCTTAAACTCTTCCTCCCAACTCCTCCCCACACTCTACCTCCTGTGATTATTTTGTTCCCACTTATAAGAAGGGATGGAGCATCCAATTTTGGCCTTCCTTCTTCTTGAGCTTCAGAAGGTCTGTAAGTCGTACCAAAGAATACATATGGAGGGACCCATGGTTCCAGCTTCATATGCAGCAGAGGGTGGCCTTATCTGGCATCTGAGGGGAAGGAGGCCCTTGGTCCTATGAAGGCTTGATGGCCCAGCATAGGGGAATACGAGGGCGGTGAAGCATGAGGGGTGGATGCGTGGGGGAGCACCCTCACAGAAGCAGCAGAGGAGGTAGGATAGGGAGTTTTCAGAGGGGAACCTGGGGGAGGGATAACATTTGAAATGTAAACAAATACAATAACCAATACAAAAATTAAAAAATTCTGTTCCAAGTGTTGGGGCAACATCTGGTAATGTACTTCTGAAAAACTCAGTCACCAGAAGATGCATAGTGTGGAATTTTAAGAGGACTGAGCCTTTGTTTTTATCTCACTTGGTCTCTAGAGCTCTTCTCACAAACTCACATTCAGTTATGACACCTCCATCCTGACAGCTCCGTCTAATGCTAACTGCTCCACTTTCCAACATGAGTGGATTACGTTCCCACCACTTGAAATCCACAATAAAGATTAACTTGAACATGAAGTTGGAGGCATTAACCAACTTAAAATATATTCAGTGTTGCATTTAAATAATAGGGACGTGTTTGTACATTGAGTTGATGATCTTTTATACTAATTATGTCTACTGTTTAGCTACATCAGGTCAGTAACTCTACTTCTGTAGATAATTGCCTTTAAAAATACCCAATTAATCTTCAATTAAAAGGTAAGTGCTTGGGATTTCTCCATTAAGAATAGGGTATGCTACAAGATTTCTCAGAAAAATTCAGAATAGATTTACCTCAGGAACTTGCTATATTATTCCTGGGCATATACCCAAAAAGTATATGCTCTACTATCCCACAAAGACACGTGACCAACTATGTTCATAGCAGCTTTATTTGTAATAGCTAGAAACTGGAAACAACCTGGATGCCCTCAACTAAAGAATGGATAAAGACAATATGGTACATCTACACAATAGAATACTATTTGGCTATTAAAATAATCACATCATGAATTTTGCAGGCAAATGGATGGAACCTGAGAATATCATCCTGAATGAGGTAACTCATTCCCCAAGGACATGCATCGTATGGATTCACTTATAATTTATATTAGCCATAAAATACAGGTACCATCTTAGACTCCAGAGACCCAAAGGAGCTAAACAAGAAGGCAGGCCCAAGCAAGGAAATTTGACTTTCACTTAAAAATGGGAATAAAATAGTCATAAGAAGCAGATGGATAGAAGGAACTGGGAATGAAAAGGGATGTGAATCGAAATGGGGGATTCTGCATCGGGTGTGGGGAAGGACGAGAGAGGTAGCTAGATGGCCATGAAAATAAATGTAAATCTGCAGCTCAGGAGAGTAAGGAGCTAGGGAAATCTGCAGGAAAAACCAGAGATCTTGGGATAAGGGAAGCACTTTATCCTGTCTACAAGAACATAGGCATAGGAATGGAGCAAGAGACTGAGGAAATGACCAGCCAATAACTTGCCCAACTTGAGATTCATCTCATGGGCAAGTACCAATCACTCTCACTAATAATGATTCTCTGTTATGCTTACAGAGAGAAGCATGATGTTCTCTGATAGTCTTTACCCAGCAGCTACTCAGACAGATATAGACATCCACAGCCAAACAGTGAATGGAGCTTGGGGAATCTTATAGAAGAATACGAGGAAGGATTGTGGGTCCCAAAGGGGAGAGGAACTCGACAGAGAGACCAACAAAGTCAACTGATCTGGACCCTTGGAGCTCTCACAGTCTTAGCTACCAACTGAAGAACACACATAGACTGGATGTGGGCTTCCCTGCACATATGTAGCAGATGTGCAGCTTGGTCTCCATGTGGATCCAGAACAACTGGAATGAGGGTTATCCCTAAAGCTGTTGTTGCCTGTATGTGGTGATTTTCTCCTAGTTGGGCTGCCTTGTCTGGCCTCAGTAGGAGAAGAAGCACCTAGTTTCACAGAGTCAAGAAGTGCTAGGGTCACTCAAATACTGAAATTGATCCACTTACCTCCCCACCACCCACTGCAATGCTCTGGGTTCCTGAATGAAAAGACACACACAGCCTTTATATTTCAATATGCACAAAACAGTTCAATGGCCGAACCACTTTGTAACCTGCTAAGCTACCTCCCTCCATATTCCTGAGTTATTATATACTAAATTCTATATTCCATCTTTGCTGCCCTGGATCCAGTCGGGCTGTGCTCTTGGGTCCTCTCTGCTCCCCCGACTCCTCACAAAGGCTAACTTTCTGTCCCATACCTTCTCAGGGATGACATCTCTCCTGTCCTTTTCCTTCTCCCTGTATGGTGGATCCCTTCTGTCTCTTTTCTCAATCCTTTGCCCAGGAATCCTAAAAGTCCTACCTCTGTCTGCCCTGCCCAGCCATTAACTGCTGGTTACTTTATTTACCAATCAAAACAAATTGGGGCCAGGGTCTCTCCTTTTCTTAAAAGTGGACTTGTGGATTCTAGGGCAAACAGTTTTGGGAACCGAAATTAACACAATAAAATCAACCACAGTCCCCTACCTACCAGCTCAGAGGAGAAGGGCATGGAAGAAGGATTGTGGTAGAGGGTGACCAGGAGGGGGCAGAGTGGTATGTAAAGTGAATAATTAAAAAATAATAAATTAAATTTAAAAACAGATTTCAGTCAGTAGCATCTAAATGAGTTTGCTAGCCCTAAAAAAATGTATATTACCCAATGATGAGGAGACATTTGTGAATTTTGTCATTATTATTCTGTCACTGTATTAATGCAATAGGATGGGGACACAGAAAATCATATACGCTAGTTCAAATATTGTAGCTACTTGATATAATCGAAAGGTATTATAAATGTAAGATTGTCAGGTTGGGTCTTACATAATATAGCATGGTGTTCCGTACTAATGTTTTTACAATAAGTAGAAAGAAAAGATGCCTACATAAACACAGTAAGTATATACATCGATTAAATCACCAGTTACTATTAATCATATGGACTGGATATAAGCGTGTGTTTTATACTTTTGTGAGTGAAAATACATTTACTTTAATTATGCAATAATTCTCACAAAGAATCGATCACATTTTTATGGCTAAGATGGCCTAATAAGGGGATGTTTGCATGGCCATTTATGAGTCCTACATTACGTGCATGGATCTTGTTGGCAATATGTACATCAGTATTCCTAAAGTACAAAGCAACTTTTTTAACATTGAAAAAATACATCTCAGGCATAGGCTATATTCCCATAATCCCAGCATTTGAGAAGCTGAACAAGAGGATACTTTGTTGTAAGTGCAGAGCCACCTAAGGCTATTTACAAAGACCTTTAGTTAAGAAAGAAAGGAAGAAAGGAAGAAAGAAAGAAAGAAAGAAAGAAAGAAAGAAAGAAAGAAAGGAAGGAAGGAAGGAAGGAAGGAAGAAAAGAATAAAATAAAATGAACAAAATAGTAATTTTTCTTCACATATTTCTTATACTGTTGGACAAAGAACTTATGATTTTTCTATTTTCCTAAGCAAGCTAGTGAAATTAAATTGAATGATTGCTCAATGAGCAGAAAATAAAATCTTTAACCTCACATTAACTATACTTCTATCCCATTTATTATAATATACCATAATTATTAGCTGTAATTCCATTTGGCTTTTTTGTGTCCATGCTAATAACATTAGTGGAATTTTAATTTAATTTGCTTCTTTATCTGATCTTGCAATGGAGTTTTCCCTTACCTTATAAAATAAGACAGTCTTCAAATTATTTCTACTATATAAAACACTTGTAATAGAATAAGCATTCTTATCTCTCAGTCAAGTTTGACTTTTCTCTTCAGAAGCTAGCTTATATTGAGAACTTCTGCTTGTTGACATTGATATTTAACATTGTGTAATTTAATTTGCCTTACTTTCCAGAGTACTCCTAATGCTTTCTACATTTCTACTTTCATTTATTTATATTCATACATTGTTTGTGATTAATAATATGGGGTGTGCTACAGATCTTGAAAATTTGCTGATATCTGTCTATCAGTTACATTTATTTTCATCCTCAAATAATGCCACGGAGAGAGCAAATTCATGGCTGGAATTCAATAAAGATCCAACAGAAAATGGAAGTCAAAACTGCGTCCCCTTCTGTCATGCTTTACTCCCAAAGGTTGGATTCCATAGACCTATGTCCCCTGTGGAACCCACCTGCTTTGCACTTGGTTTTTAACACTGTTTGACAATAACCTTTGTGTAGCAAATATTTTGAGATGCAACACATTCAAAGGGATGAACACCAGACAGTTGTGTTTAAAAATAATTTAGGCAAAGTCTAGATTTAAAATCTCTTTTAATGTTTTGAAACAATTGTTCATCTTCAGATATATTGCTGTTATGAGTTTAATATCAATCTGATTTTCACTCTTGTGCATATGATATGTCCTTCCTCTGAAAACAAAATAAATTTATTTTCATTTTCACATTTAAATGTCTTTCTAAGAAGTTCCAGAAAAGTTTGCTTGTGGTCTTTTATTTGTTCTTTTATTTCTATAAAATAGAGCCTTCACCCTACCGAGTATTTTTCTCTCATTTGGTGGGTGTAAGTTTTATAACTATATGACTACTAACATATACCTACATAATTATGCACTTTTTTTTTGGTTCTTTTTTTCGGAGCTGGGGACCGAACCCAGGGCCTTGCGCTTCCTAGGCAAGCGCTCTACCACTGAGCTAAATCCACAACCCCATAATTATGCACTTTAACTTACATGTATGAATAGATATAACTATGCACATCTATACATAAATCTGTTTTCTCTTTGAATCTGACAAAGAGGCACTCTATTTTATTATCTATGTTTCTGTCCCTTACAATCTATCTGTTGGGGAATTGTCACTTGACATTTTAAGCTCCCGACTTCTACCTCAGAACTCACTGCTCTTTGCTCTACCTTTGCTTTCCATTTTAAGTACTCTATTCTGTTACAGTTTCGACATTAGTAGCCTATTGTCGGTAGACCTTAATTGTCGAGATTTGCTTTTACCTTTTGACTTAGAGAGAAGCCCGAGAGACTTTTTAAATATATTCTGTCTTCGTTCTTTGGATATTAAACAAAATGATGTACATGTCACAGTCTATAATATAGTAGTATATTATTATAATGCTGTCCATGCTTTGCATTAGTACCCACTCTGATTTCTTACTTTTGTGGGTATAAGCAAATTTTAGATAGTATGATATCTTTATCTAGCACCTTACACAAACATTACTTGGAAATAAATTAAAGACAAAAGTTCAAAGTCTGAAACACTAAACTGCCAGAAGAAAACATAGGCAGTTCTCTACCTAATATAAGAAAAAGAAAGGAATTTCTGAAGAGTTCATTTTCCCAGAAAGACGAGACCAACAATTGAAAAAATGGCACTTCATAAATCTAAAAAGCTTATGTATATTCAGTCTTATTCCAATAACAATTTGATACTTTAAAGACACTGCTCATATCATTATATTAATTTTAATTCATCCCTCTATTTTGCTGTTCTCATTAATTTCACTAGTTCATAAGTACATACATCTTTATATTATATATACCTTATCTCATTTAATAGAATTTTTGTATTTCTGTTTAAAGAAAGCTTGTTTTTATATAATCTAAAACTAAAAATAAATTAAACCTTCTCTTCTACCTCCATTTGTTCCATCTCCAGTGTCCTTCTTTTTTGATGAAGGTATGAAATGAGTTTTTTAGGATTTGTTTTTAACAAAATTTTTTTTCAACAGACCTTCTTTTAGCAATTCTAATAAGGCAGCTTTATTGGCAAAGTTTTCTCTAAGTTTTATTTTTCAAGAAAATCATTTCTTTCTTCTTCATTTTTATAGATATTTAAATTAATTTTATTTTTATATACAACTAAACTGTAAAAGACAAGCATATTGTGTGGTAACACATGATGCCTTATCATATGTATCCATTGTGTCATCTCTCTCCAAATTAAAGAAACAAAATCTATTTTTCCACATACTTCTTTTTGATATATATATATACATATATATATAATTAGTCACCAACTGTAAAATAAATAACACAAGAGAATTTACAGCACCTAGTCATATCAATAGTTCATAAATATTCTCTCTCAATCATAGGCTGTCACTTAACTTTGAAGAGTGTTCTGTTTTCTGTATAGAAGCATTTATCTTTTCATATTGTCTGATTTTTTTGTTCTTGTATTTGAGGTCTTATCCAAAAGCAAAATAAAACATTCTTGCCCATTCCAATATCCCAAATGTATTGCCTGCAGTTTCATGCCTCATATTTAAATCTTTAACCCGTTTGAGTTTATTTTTTCATGTAATTAGATGTAATAGTATCTTTCATATTTCATGTAAATATTCAAATTTCTCAGTGCCATAATTTGAAAAAAACTTGACTTTTACTGTCTGTTTTTCTAATATTTATTTTTTTTATTAGTTTACATCCCAAACACAGCCCCCTCCTCCCATTCCAACATTTACAAATCCTACAACTTTGCCCTCAGAGATGGGAAATCCCCTTTGTTACCACCCTACCTTGGGAGATCTAGTCCCAAAAAGACTAGGCACCTTTTCTTCCACTGAGTCCCAACCAGACAGTCCATGTAGGGGGAAGGGGACCCAGTGGCAGGGGAACAGAGACCAAGACAGACTCTGCTCCTCTTGTTAGGGGGTCTCACATGAAGACCAAGCTGCACATTTTCTATAAATATTTACAGAGTCTAGGTCCAGCAACTGGTTGGCGGTCAGATTCTGTGAGCACCTCATAAGCCCAGGTTAGATAATTCTGTAGGTCTTATTATAGGGTCTTTGATTCCTCCTGCTTGCTGATTTCTATCCCTCACTCTTACACAGGATTCCTTGAGCTCAGCTTGATATTTGCCTGTAGGTCTCTGCATCAGCCTCCATTCATTGCTAAATGAATAATTTCAGGAGATAGTTATTCCAAGCATAGCAGAGTGTAATTAATACGTGTCAAAGGTTGTCTCTTTCTCATGGGATGCTCTAAAGTTGGGCCAGTCATTAGTTGGCTGTTCCCTCACTCTCTGCTCCAACTTTATGCCTGCATATTTGTAGGTAAGACAATTTTGAGGCTGAATGATATGTGTATGGATGATGTCTCCCTTCCTCCTCTGAAAGTCATGCCTGGCTATAGGAGGTAGCCATGTCAGTTACTGTATATCTCTCCAGTAGGAGTCTTAGCTAGAATAACCCCCCCCCAGAGACTACCCATATGATCCCTGATACCAGGCCTCCAGCTAGTCACCAGAGATGCCCTCCACTGACTTCCATTCTCACTCCAAGCCTTCTTCTGCCTTCCCTTTTTCCATACCTGACTGCTATAACTACTCACCTCTTCAAAGCCTCTCTTACCCAATTCCCTCTCTCCACCAACTTCTAATGACTATTTAGATTCTCCCTATGAGTGAGATTCATTTATTCTCCTTTGAGACTTCAGTATTATTGAGTTTCTTTGGGTCTGTGGATTGTAGAATGGTTATCCTATACAATATGGCTAATGTCCACTTATAAGTGAATACCTACTATAGATGTTTTTCTGGCTCTGGGTTACCTTGATCATAATGACATTCTCAACTTCCTTATATTTGCCTGATACAGTCATGATGTCTTAGTTTTTAATAGCTGAAAAGTATTTCATTGTGTAGATGTACCACATTTTCTTTATCCATTCTTCAGTTGAGGGACATTTAAGTTGTTTCCGGTTTCTGACCATTTTAAATGAAGTTGCTATGAACATAGTTGAGCAACTCTGTCTGTGGTATAGTGGGGCATCACTTGGGAATATTCCCAGGAGTGATATAGCTGGGTTTTGAGGTAAAATTATTCCCAGATAGCTAGAAGAACTGCCAAACTGATTGCCAAAGTGTTTTTACTAGTTTACACTCACACCAGCAATCGAGGAATATAACCCTTGCCCTACAGCTTTGCCAGTATGTGCAATCACATTTAGTTTTGACCTTAGTCTATCTGAAAGTTATAAAATGGAATTGCAGTGTCATTTTGATTTGCATTTCCCTGATGACTAAGGATTTGAACATTTCTTTGTGTACTTATCAGCCATTAGAGATTCCCCTGTTGAGAATTCTCTCTTTAACTCTGTACTTTATTGTATAATTGAGTTATGTGGTTTGTTGGTGTCTAACTTCTTGGGTTCTTTATGTTTTAGATATTATTCACCTGTCTAAGGTAGGGTTGGAAAAGATCCTTTCCCAGTCTCTAGGCTGACATTTTGTCCTATTGAGGATATCTTTCGCCTCACAGAAGCTTTTCACTTTCATGAGGTCCCATTTATCATTTTTTGATCATAGAGCTTGAGCCTTTGGTAGAATACCTTTCTGTTCAGGAAGTTTTTTCTTATGTCAATGCACTCAAGGCTGTAGCCTACATTCTCTTCCATTAGATTTAGTGTATCAGATTTCATGTTGAGATCTTTGATCTACGTGGAATTGAATTTTGTGCAGGGTGATAAATATGGATGTATTTGCATTCTTCTACATATAGTCATCCAGTTAGACCAGCACAATTTGTGAAAGTTACTTTCTTTGTTCCATTGTATAGTGTGCTTGTTAAAGTTTCCATTGTTGTGAAGTGACATCATGACCAAGATAACTATTATAAAGGATATTATTTAATTGGGGCTTGCTAACCGATTCAGAGGTTCATTCCATTATAAGCAAGGCAAGAGTATGGCAGCTGAGGGTTCTACGTTTTTATCCAAAGGAGTGAAGGAGCAGACAGGCTTCCAGGCAGCTGAGAGGAGGATCTCAAAGCCCACCCTTTTACTGACATACTTCCTTGAAGAAGGCCACACCCCACTAAGAGTGCCACTCCCTGGGCCAAGAATATCTAAACCATCACGTAAGGTTTTGTTTCTTTGTGAAAAATCAAGCATGTGTAGGTGTGTGCATATATTTCAGGATCTTCTATTTGACTCTGTTGATAAACATATCTGTTTCTATTACAATACCATGTAGTTATTATTACTATTGCTCTGTAATATGCTGTTAGGAATAGTGATAATCTGAGAAGCTTTCCTATTGTTCAGGATTGTTTCAACTCTCTAAGATGGTCATTTTTACTGTGTTAATCCTACTGATCCATGAGTGTGGAAGATCTTTCCATCTTCACATATCTTCCTCAAATTCTTTCTTCAAAGACTTGAAATTTGGGTCATATATAAGTCTTTTATTAATTTGTCTAGAGTTACACCAAGATTTTTTTTATTATTTGGAGTTATTATGATGGATCTTTCCCTAATTTTTTCAGCACATTTATTATTTATATTAAGGAGGGATACCAATTTCTTGGAGTTAATTTGTATCCTGCCACTTTGCTGAAGGTGCTTTTCAGCTGTAGGAGTTTTCTGGTAGACATGTGTCTACTCATCAAAGCTTCTATTTTCACAACCTCTAAAACAGTGGTTTTCAACCTTCTTCATGAGTATTAACAATACTTTAATACAGTTTCTCATGTTGTGGTGACACTCAACTGTAAAGTTATTTATTTGTACTTCATAACTTTAAAATATGCTACTGTTTTAAATTTTCATGCAATTATTTGGTATTCAGAATATTTTGTATGTGACCCTGAAGGGGTTGCAAACCACAGGTTGAGAACCACTTTAACAGAATGCTGATATATTATTAAATAAAGTATGTAGTTTATTTACACCCTCGTAGACTTTACCTGTAGTCCTTTTATCTGTTCTACTCTAATATCTCACATTACATTTAATAGTTATGGGTCTTTTGAATCTTGTTGGGTGTGATTACTATATTTTTATTACTAATAGTCCAATTATCTTGCTTTATTTCATCAGCATCATCCCTTATCCCACTATAAATATTTTTATGATTAAATTATTGATTTCCTTTTTCTAATTTATGTGATAAATATTATTCTTTAATTTTCTTTTCATTTTAACAGTTGTATTCCCAAGCATCTGTTTATTTTGAATGAGAGCTCTGGTCTCCACAGATATATCAAAAAAAATCTGTCTGCTGTTGAGTATAAGCAGGAGCCAAATATCCTAGCAGTCCTTAGTAATCTCTGTTCTTCCTGCAAGCCAAGAGAAGATACCTCAGAACTGCTGAGGCAACTTTCCTCCTTCCTGATTTTCTGCCACACAAGTTCCTATGATTATAGGTTCTCCTTTAAACCTTTTGAACAATATAATAAGAGGATAAGCCATTCTCTGGATGATAATACACTGTAGCTGAGCTTTGAAATGAAGAAGTGTGTATTAGATGGAGTGATGTAGCTCACATTTCTTAGAGTCAGGTTGGTTTTGGCTTCAGTATTTTGTGACACTGGTAGCTTGAGCAGAAACTGCTGATTCTGAGCCAGTGGATCGCCAACAGAGATGAGAAATCTTGCCCAGTTGAGTGTTGGAGAGACGATTTCATCCCACAACCTACTCAGTGCTGCAGGGTATCACTTACCACATTTAGTTCTGAAGTTCACAGAAGGATTAAATGCCCCTTCGTGGGTTTTCCCCAGAATCGGAAAGTAACCCTCCAAAGGTTAACTTGGAGGGGGAGCTCACAGATCTTACTCTTTTCTTCTTCTTCTTCTTCTTCTTCTTCTTCTTCTTCTTCTTCTTCTTCTTCTTCTTCTTCTTCTTCTTCTTCTTCTTCTTCTTCTTCTTCTTCTTCTTCTTCTTCTTCTTCTTCTTCTTCTTCTTCTCCTTCTTCTTCCTCCTCTCCCTCTTCTCCCTCTCCCTCTCCCTCTCCCTCTCCCTCTCCCTCTCCTCTCCCTCTCCCTCTCCTCCTTCCTCCTCCTCCTCCTCCTCCTCCTCCTCCTCCTCCTCCTCCTCCTCCTCCTCCTCCTTCTTCTTCTTCGTTTAAAAAGCAACATAGTCTGAAGTGTGGCATCTAATGCCCTTAAGCTGGTAAGATGTAGAATAAGAATAAATTTATTAATCAGCATTCCAAAGCCTTGCAAAATCTTGGCCTACAAAACAGAATAACTAAAGCTGAGGACAGTCCAGCCTCTGGTAAAGTGGAAGATTTTAAAAAAAAAAAGTGAGCTTGATAAATCATACATTATCTTGTGTCTCAGGTTCTATTTCCCTCCCACAGCCTGCAAGAACATTTTTAAAAAAAATTATTTTGTAAATGTAAAGCATAGCAGAACTTTTGGACCCACCAGCAATATAAATAATGACACAGAGCCTTTTTATTATTTAAAGCTTAAATCTTTTAACTAAAGCCATCTCCCAGCCAGCCCTCAAGCTTAATCCAACTAACCCTGGCACTATATCCTACCATGAGACTAGCTCTACCTGTCTGTTTTGCTTTAGTCTGTTCATTTACCTCCATATCTGCTGGTGAACCTCACACATTGCATTTGCTTTCCCAGTGTACCCTTATTTTGGGAAGATTCACACTCCATTTCCTGCCCAGCTAATGGCTGTCATCTTTTTACTACAACCAATCAGATACAATTCTAAATTGCCTTTAAGAAAGTGAGGAAGGATGGATATTTACAACATATGAGACTGGTGATGGACCATAGAAATAACAATACCAAGTTCCTGACAGTTTTTAGCACTCTTCCTAGTGGTACATAATTAACAACTGAATACAAAGAGGCACACCTTCATACAGTGTACCTCAACAGATTTTGTTTGTAGTAAGTAAAATAATTCACAGGCTGCTTATTTTTAAACAGCTAGGAAATAGAGAAACCCTGAGTTACAGACACTTCTGACTTGCACACTGATTTAACCAATCCCTACAGACTGGTTACTTTTTATTCTGTTACAAAAGAATCATGCTATTAGGAGATTCATAGTCATGGTTGTGCATTTACATGTCCTGAATATTTTTAAAACACTTCTATTTTCTTGTTAGTTTTTAGTAAAACTCTTTCATAAAGAACTGTGCTCCCTCATGATTGCTCTTTCAGAACTCTAGATTCTCTCTAAAATCTTGGGTCACGGGCCCACAATGAACCTAGAAATACTGTCAATGCACTGAGAAGGATTAAAATTTTGAGTATGTTATGCAAATTATATATATTGAACATAATAATAACAGTAATTTTTTTATCAATTATTTGGAAATTTCACATCATGTGCCCTAATCACACCCATTTTCCCAGGTGTTGCCACCCTTGTGCTCCACCATCCAAAAAAAAAGAAAAAAATATGCCAAGTACAATTTGTGCTGGCCATATATTCAGTGTCTCTCATTCTTACCTATGATCTGGGGTTATTGATACCACTACAATATAAGCTTCCCTTCCCAGAGCAGTTAGCAATAGCATGTTTTGTGAACTTCTGCATGGTTTTCCAAGGTTGCATAGAGCACAGTCATACATACAAACATCAACATGGCAACAATATGGATCACAGATATCAATACGGTCTCCAGTGGCAGTAAGGGGAATAAAATCTGGAGTGTAAAAATAAATAAATAAATAAATAAATAAATAAATAAATAAAGAATTAATGAATGAATTTAGAAAGAAAGAGAGAGAGAGAGAGAAAGCAGCATGGTATTGACACACACACACACACAGAAAGAGAGAGAGAGAGAGAGAGAGAGAGAGAGAGAGAGAGAGAGAGAGAGGAATAAGCAGTAAGTTTCCCCTGAAAGCAAAGTGCACTGCTTGCAAAGAGGCAAACAGTTGAAAAGGGGTTCTCACATGTACTTTGCATCTAAAGAACCATAAGCTATTGATTGCAGGCACAAGATAAGAAAATGAAATCTTCCCTAATGGTGGGGCTCCAGGATTATGTGCTTGAAACGATTCTTTCTCACAAGCTTATCAGGCAACAAAAAAATTGAATGTGTTTTGCACTGAATCAGACAAACACTTTCAGGGGTGTACATTCCATATAGCACAGAGGAAAAGCCAATAAAAGCAATTACCAGGCAGTTGAGTTGCTCATTAGATGATCAACACAAGCAAATAACGTGGTCTGGGATCAATCACCTGCTTCTCCTGGAAACAGGACGTTTGGAGTATGAAGTAGGAGACTCTGCTTTACCAGCTAGCCAATGAAAGGGAGTATCTGCTTATGTGATAGGCACACCTATCAATTCAGAGGCTGACAAGATGTCTTCACTAGTCAATCAAAGGGTAGATATAAGAAAGAGAACAGTGGGGCTGGAGAGATGGCTCAGTGGTTAAGAGCACCGACTGCTCTTTCCAAGGTCCTGAGTTCAAATCCCAGCAACCACATGGTGGCTCACAACCATCTGTAATGAAATATGATTCCCTCCTCTGGTGTGTCTGAAGACAGCTACAGTGTACTCATAGATAATAAATAAATAGAATATTAAAAAAAAAGAAGAAAGAGAACAGTGAGAGAAAGGGAGCATTGCTAGAGAACCCTAATGCCCTTCAGGTTGGGAACGCTCAGACAATGATCCTGAGTCAAAACAGTAAGAAAGGAGTCTAGAAACTAATTAATACATAAAAGCATGACAGATTTATTTTGACTGAAAGCAAGGGGCCTGAGAAAATGGGGACGAGGCATAGAGAGGTAGTAGAGGACTGACAATGTATGACTAGCAATAATAAAGTTATTTGAACAGTAATAATAAACAGTAACAATAATAATCAATAGCTAATAGGCATCTACTTGTCAGTGTGAATGCTTATTAGTCTGTCAAAGGATCCTCATGCAGACATTTGCATAATTCAGTCATCTCTACATAAAATACATGTAGAGCTACTGTAAATTAGACCTGTTGCTGGGCACCAGAGCATTGGCAAGGATGACTATCATTCATTCCCACATTCTCTGTGGTAGAGGTAGGCACAGAGATATAGTGCTCAAAGATAAGGAACCTCACAAATGTATAATGCTGTGAAATTCAGAATAATGTCTTCTTCATTGTGATCCTTGACCTTATAAATACGGCCAAGGGAAAGGTAAGAACAAAGATTTGGGATTGATTGACTTTACCATAGGAATTTGAATATTAAGGATGGTAAAATGCAAAAATATATACAATATACAAAAAATACAATTGAGGCAGAAGATAACATAGACGTAACTGCACATGGAAGTACTTTCCTTGGTCTGATGGTTTATAAAATGTTGGAAATGGACATTCTCTGGCTGGCTGGCTCTATAGGCTAGAAGACCATATAAATGAAGTCTCCCTAGTATACTCTATTATAATATTGATACTAGCCACATAAAATTCATGCTAATAGTTTGAATGCTAAACAGTAAGGTAAGAAGTTTTTATTGCTTAAACCAACACACATGCAGTAATTTGGATTGGGAGAGCTTTTGCATAGAACTCATAGATATGGACAACTTTGTGTTTTAGTAATAAAATTAATTGCTTTTAAATGGGGTTTGCATTATTTTGCATGACACATGTCTGAGTAGACTAGAATGATGGACAATGAGTTTCAGTCTTCCTGGTCTCTAGTGATGCTTACGGCTGCACTTCTGTATGGGACGCGGCTAATATTCAGAACAGTAAATACATAGGAAGAAGGCCAGAGGAACTAGTGCTGGGATGGTACCAGAAAAAGAATATGTCCTAAATAAATAAATAAGTGACAGATATTAAGCAAACTAATGAATCATTTTAAATGTTCATATTCTGAGTACTTAACAATAAGTTAACTAGGTGTTAATTCTGAAATTTCTCATCCCTTATCCAAATGCATAACTGAATATCGCAGTTTGAATTAGACATTTAAGAACTAGTAGGGAAGGGAAGCAAGTGGGTGGAGGGCAGAATGGAAAGATGTTTGCTAAAAGATGAAACAGTTGAACATACCCACAGAATGGCTTTTCGTGCTCTGCATGCTTGTGCCATAAACACACATTTCCCTTATTAGTGATTTTCAAGCATCATTCACATACAGCTTGATTTAAGAGCAACAATTCATTTGTTGGGCAGTTTATTCCAAACATCAGCAGATCCCCTTGAGCCACAGTTTTTGTTAAGAAGCCCTAGCATCCTTCTATGTGTGGGCCTCAAGCACTTTTCTTCATTATTGATAATATGCATTCATAAATATGCATGCTTGCACAGATCTGAAAATATGGAGTCTGTCTTATAATTTGAAACTCGTGCACAATGCTTCTACTCATTGTTTCTAACCAACACCGGTTTGGTCATCCTTATTTTCCTCATGTATGAATAAGAAGCACTCTTCTCCCACCTGAGCTTGCCTATGTGCTGCTGCGTTTCCTTTAAACTTCTATAGATCTTGCTCCTCACTGTTCTCCAGTCTAAATTTATATTCTGTCATGATAATGTTTACTTGTATAAACTTTAGGAAAGTAGGAAAAGAAAAACATGGGTGGAAATAGAATTTTTTTCCAACAGCTCTGGAAAACTTGCAAGTCACACACCTCTAAATTCATTTGTAAGGAGAGGACAATGTTCTCTTTCCGCTCCATTTTACAGACTGATAAAACATCTATCTTGGAATTTAAACAAGATTAATTTCAATTGTTGCATTTTATTTTTTCATTTGAGAACTCAGTTGACTATGTAAATATGTACCTTGATGGCAGTAAATTTCTGGCTGCATGTTCAGTTTAGCCGTAACTTTATAACCAATACAAACAGATAAAGAAGAAACTTTCTAAGCATGTTACACCTGTCTATATACACCACGAACCTCCAATTTCCTTCCTGAAATCTCCTTTAGCTCATCTTAATGCATTTACTTCTCTGGGAAGAAAGTTGTTTTGCTTTTTGGTTTGGTTGGGATGTTGTTGTTGTTGTTATTGTTATTGTTGTTGGTGTTGTTTCTGCTGCTCCTATTGTTGTTTTGCTGGGGTTTGAGTAAACCTGAAGTAGTTGCTTGCTTATTTATTTATTTATTTATTTATTTATTTATTTATTTATTTATTTATTTATGGAAATTTCACACATATGCACACAATGTTTCCAAATCATGTTCATCCCTATTTACCCACTCTTGTCTCCCTTTAACCCTTGCTGATCCACTTCATCCCAAATACTCTCTCTCCTGATCTCACGTCTGTGTGTTTCTTTTCTTCTATTGTGTGCAAATCTTTTACAGATAGCTACAATGTATGTTCATGATAACAATGGTCATTGCTTGTCCAGAAGACATGACTTCATGGCTCCCCTCCTTATCCCCTTGGCACTTTTGTACACCTTATTGCACATGGCAATGTTTCCTTAGTTGATGATCCACAGAGGTCTCTGTTCAGTCAGGAACCTCAGCATTTTGATCACTGATGTGTTTCTGGATTACCCATAATGCATAAGAAATCTTTTTGACCCAGGCTGGGAGTCGTCCTAGTCTACGAGTAACAACACAAGTATTTAGAAGAGAGTCATACCACATCAAGAATAACTTTTAAATTGTTACCTGAAACAACTTTACATATGCCACGTGATCTCGTGATCTTTTGATGAGCATTCTTGTCTCCTGGATACAAATTTCGTGTTTAAGCATTAGCGGGTTGATTGAGGAGATGGTTGGCAGTTAAGTGTCCAGACTGAGTCCCTGAGTCCCACACCAAGAGGTCCACAGCCACCTCTTATTTCTGCTCCAGAGGTCCCCATACCCTCTTCTAACCCTGTGACTATTTGCATGCCTATACGTTCCAACACACAAGCACAAGTACAAAGGATTAAAATTGTTTGCCACCTTCTGACAGTGAAATTTTTGTGCCACTCACCCCCATTTAAGGCTGTTAGCAAGGAAGTAGCCATGGATAAAATGTAAACAAACGAACAAGACTTTATTGACATGCAGATTATTTTACAAAACACAGAAATCCCTGTTTGCTGATCTCTGCACCAGGTTAATTTCTGTTGTCTGATAGTATTTCCTCTTGACTTGGTAAGATTAATACAATATTATAACGTTAAGATCCAAATTCACATAGATGAGGGAAATGGAAAGAAGAAAAAATACTTGCACTTTCTGACAAGGGCCTATGGCTTAGAGATTCTAAATAGTTTATTTTCTATATGAATCCCCATTTGTTCCAGTAATACATGTGTAAGGACTTTTAGAGAGATCAGTGATCATATTATAGGGAGTTATTTGTGAGTTGTAATAAGGTAAGTCCCTGTTCACAGCATAACCTCTTATATTTCCTGGGAAATAAATTTTATTCTAGCAGGTAGAGGTCTTTAAGAATCCAAGGTCAGCAACATTGTTTTATCAGCAGCCTCCTGAACATATGCATAGTACATTTTCCTAGACCTAGATACACCTTTATTTCCCGTGTTTTCCCTTTGCTTCTTTGATATTGTGGTTCTGTACTTTGTTGGACTGAGCATATGCCTTGTGCTTCAAATATACACCACCATCACTTTCCTCTTCACCACATGGCAGATTTTCTATTAGACAGAAAGCACCGTATGCATTATAATAATGTTGCAGTTTTCTCATCCATCTTATGCCCACACATCAAATACAGTTTTGTTTTCAACATCTCTGTGCATCATCAGAGGATAAAGACGATGACAAAACTGCAACATGACTCTGCTTAACACAATGTCCCTTCTAAGAGTAGGCTCTTACAACTGTAAATGGAAGACACTGAATCCACACTTATTTTACTTATTTATTTTAGGGACTCCCTTCTTGGCACCTCTGCCTCTTTTCTATTATAGTCAGACCAAACCATCTTATCAAGAGAGTTGTGTGCAAACAACTATAAGATACACTCTCTGCGGCACCAAAACAAACTGTCGTGTGAAGCCTATACTATGAAATGCCATTTAGACTACTACATTTATACTACTATGGATATCACTGTAAAAAAAATCATATTGCCTGGGCACAAGGAAGATATCTCTGATCTTGATGAAGGCAGCATGTAGTTCATCTTCAATCCAGGACAACTGGTTTTGTGTGTGTGTGTGTGTGTGTGTGTGTGTGTGTGTGTGTGTGTGTGTGTGTGTGTGTGTGTGTGTGTGTGTTTAATGTGGTCTGCAAGTTTTTTGCCTTAGGTTCCAGCTTCATTGGCTATGTACCCAGAAAGAGCTAATGCTGGGAAGATGTGATTATCTGTGTCAAACTTATATGTACAGAATTATATGCTTACTTGTCATTTACCTTGAAAATGAGTACAACTCTGAAATAAAGAATTGACAAATTTAAAAGATAGTAATACGATGGGTAGAAAATATTGGCAGATTCACATAAGCATTTGTTTATTTAATTGTTTGTTTGTTTATTATTTTATATTTTTTATATTTTTCAAAACAGGGTTTCTCTGGGCAGCCCTTGTTTTCCTGGAACTATCTCTGTATACCAGGCTGATCTTGAACTCAGAGATCCACCTGTCTCTGCCTCCTTAGTTCTGGGATTAAAGATGTGTGCTGCTACATGTGGTTTAAGTATTTATTATTGTGATTAAAATAGATATAACTGATGGATTTGATGGCCATGCTACATTTAATAGGCTTCCTTCTATACTTAATAGAGGTATAAATGCAAAAAATACAGTTTTGGTTTCATGATACATGGTAATTATTTCCTTCATCCATATGAGTTTCATTTTCACACAGACATAATCTCTGTCAAAAGAAAGAATTGGGCTAACAAAACAAAAAGCTAAAGACTCTGGCTATATGAAGGCCAGTAACAGTGACAACCTTTTACATGCGTGAACTTTGTAAGGCTTTCTTCCCACAAAATCATTCAAATACTAATGTGGCTGTTGCTACATTGATATTGTGTGTAGATGAGACTAATGTGAACGATCAGTCCACTTAAATAATTAAGATTGTTTAGATAATTTTAAGTGGCTTTCGTCTACTTAAAGATGTCAGAGTAGGCAGAAGTCCTTCTCAGACAAGGAGAAACTCCATCTGCTGCCCAAGCCTGCGATTCTGTGCCTATCATGAAGCTGAGCTGTCCATACTTTGAACTTGCCAAGCCAGCTCTCCAAGTCCATTTCTCATAGTGCACTTTTACATAGTCATCCCTTGCTATACAGTCTGTCTGACTGGCATAGGCTAGTGTTTCGGATAGCAACAGAAGCGGGCAAGACTGACCCACAAATTGTGGCACAGAAACCTAGGAGGCTTAGAAAATCAATCTCCCTAGAGAAGTTGCCAAGTGAAATGTCCCTGTAGAAAACAGGCAGCATCAGCCTGAAGCTCTCAACCTTAAGGTTTTAGTCTCATCTCATGTTATCCCCAGAAGATCCTGGGTGTCCTCATTGTATTGAAATGGATATTCTTTCTATAATTAAATTGACAGGAGGACTTAACAAGTACCTGGTACATTAGAGGAAAAGGAAAATCTAGGTATTTGAGACATTTCTCTCCCGTTCATGAGACAAACATGAAATATCTACTGTGTGTAAAAAACAGTGTTATAAGTGTACCAAAGGAAAAGGTGAGTCGTTACACAGAGCTATGTTTAAAGGACTCTAGAAATGGAGATGTCCTACCTTCTTAGTGGTGACATAGTGGTTACATGGAACAAACAGACTCTGTAACCAGTAAAACAAGAAGGCAGAGGTGGCTGAGTAGAATACACAAAGTCCATTTAGAAAAAGAATTTGGTAATAATATTTATATGTCTAGGAAATGACACAAGATAAATCAACAAATACTACTGAATCAAATTATATAGACATAGAAAAATACTTTCACATGAGTTAGAAGAATGGAATTTAATTTACTGTAATGTTCCTTTACATATTCACAGTCCCTTTCTCCCCACCTCTGACTCCAATCTACTGTACAGGAGGCCTACATTTCAAAGGTTCCATTACACCTCCAACAGCAGCAACCTAGTGGACATTCCCGTTGCCTAGCATACACACAGCATTCACACAGCAGCCCTGAAAGGAGGTGAACCTAGGAAAGAGCTGTTTTTTTTTTCTTTACAGCTTTTTAAAGACAAGTTTTCATTATATATCCCAGGCTGGTTTCAAGTTCAGTATGTCGATTTGGCTGGTTTTGAACTTGCAATCCTTCTGTCTAGCTTTACAAGAGCCAGAGTCTAGCTTTATCATATGTGTACCATCAAATTCAATGGGAATCTGTATTTTGAGGTAGTGAAGCAAGGGTGGTTTGGAATGTACTTGGGTGAAAGTTTTTCTTTGGTATATCAACTCCTTTTCTTAAAAAAAATTAACGTTTCCTGAAATTCAGACACAAATCAAAGGCCTTAGCATTTACAATGTGCCAAGTAATTTAATTGGGCAGTTTCAGAAGACTGAACCATGATTATTTGACTCACTACAATTGGACAGACCATGGTGGTAGCAAGAGGGCATTGAGCAGAATAGTTCATGGTAGAAAGGAAAGAAGAGAGAGACAGAAAATATAGAATGGCAACACATTCTTCAGGACCCATGCCCAGTGACATACGTCTAGCTAATTCCACTGTCAGTATCCACAGAAGAGTACCCTATCTGGAGACCAAACTCTGAACCCTTAAACTTTCGGAAGAGACACCATGTCAAACCCCTAAAATTCAGAGATCAGAAATTAACAAAAAGGAATATAAACTGTACCGTAAGACTAATGATTTTAAAAAGCAGGAAAATGCAGTACTGTAGAAGAATTGTTAATACAGAGCCATGCTGGTTTTAATCTTCATGTCCTATTTTCTTAAAAGCAAAGGAAGAAGAAATGGAGGTTGGGAGGGACAGGGGACAAAGGGGAAAAAGAAGGGGAAAGATTGCTTTCATCTTTCCCCTACATATTTGTGTTTAGCGGACACCCTTGAGAGGTGGTTTTGTGTACTCAATCACATTTTGCACTAGGAAGATGATTAAACTATTGTTGGGGTTGAGAATAACCATGACCATCTACTTCTGTGTGCGACACAGGAGCACTTTGTTTTCTTTCCAGAATAGTTTTCATTTAACATTTATAGATACAGTCAGACAAGCCAAGAATAAAGTATAATAAATGGCAGCTTCCTCTACCCTCCTGGGTGACCACAAAGAGGACGGTGTCCATTAACTGCTCTACAGATGTTTCAAGCTAAGGCTCGGCAGACCCGCTGTGAGGCTGAGTGGACTTAAGGATTTGGAATCTTTTATCTTTTCTCAGTGCCTGATGTGTACACGTAAGCTATGTGCGGATGCATCAAAATGTGTCTTCTCCCAGAACTGAGACTGGTGATAGATGCAGAGTTGAGAAACTTAAAACCTAATATTCATGTTAGTTTTTTTCATTTATTCGTAGAAAATATTGAAACAAATAATTTAAACTGTTCTGTGTCTCCAGTAAGAAATAAGAAATAAAAGGCCATTAGCTCCCCCCCACTTTCTTTCTTTCTCAAATATATATCTAATCTTTGGGCAGTAGAAAATTTTTATATACTCATGAAATAATCTTTTTCCATGAGAAATAATAATATTCTACATAAGTAGTGGACTATGTCTAAAAATACTAATAAAACATGCTGTTTGAAAACCTTATTGTATAATAATACAATGAATACTTTTGAATATATAATCACTAGATAAAATGTAATGTGCAAATACTGATAGTGTAAAATATGTGCACAAGCAGGATAATAAACAGAAGTGTCACCTTTAAAAGTTTCCTTGTGGCTTTTTCTGCCTTTGAAAATGATTTGTGAGAGGAACCATTCACATAAAACCCACTTGTTTAATTTAAACACAACAGCGTGGCACTGTATTGCTAAATATAGGCAGTGTGCAATAAAGCAAAACACGTTTTCATTCTGTGTACTTGCAACTTTAGATTCCTTTTTACTTTTTTATTTTTTTTATATTGGATATTTTCTATATCTACATTTTAAAAGTTATTCCCCCTTATCGCTTTCCTCTCTGGAATCCCCCATCTCATCACCTCACCACCTGCCTCCATGAGGGTGCTCCTCCACAGACCCATCCACTCCCTTCCACCTCCCTGCACAGATGTTCTCCTATAATGGATCATAGTACCTGCAGAGGACCAAGGACCTCTCCTCCCATTGATGCCCAATAGCGCTATCCTCTGCTGCATATATGCCTGGTGCTATGAGTCTCTCCATGTATACGCCTTGATTGGTGGACTAGTCCCTGGGAGCAGTGGGGTATCTGGTTGGTTGATATTGTTCTTCCTACGGAGTTGCATACCCCCTTAGCTACTTCATTCCTTTTTCTAACTCCTCCATTGTGGACCCTATTCTCAGTTCAATGGTTGTCTGTGAGCATCTGCCTCTGTATTTCTCCGGTTCTGTCAGAGCATCTCAGGAAACAGCTATATTAGGCTCCTGTCAGCATGCATCTCTTGGCATGCATCCCCTATAATGTCTGGGTTTCGTGACTGCATGTGGGATGGATCTCCATATGTGGTAGTCTCTAGATGACCTTTCTTTCAGTCTCTGATCCACACTTTGTCTCTGTATTTCCTACTGTCAGTATTTTGTTCCCCCTTAGAAGTACTGAAGCATCCACACATTGATCTTTCTTTCTCTTGAGTTTCATCTGGTCAGTGAATTGTATCTCGGGTATTCTGAGGTTTTGGGCTAATATGCACTTATCAGTGAGTGTATATCATGTGTGTTCTTTTGTGATTAGGTTATCTTACTCAGGATGATATTTTCCAGTTCCATCCATTTGTCTAAGAAACAGTGAAAATAACATTGGTGTGTCTCTAACCATGAAAATGAAAGATTTGTATGACAAGAACTTCAAGTCTCTGAAGAAAGAAATTGAAGAAGATCTCAGAAGATGGAAAGATGTTCCATTCTCATAGATTTGTAGAATTATTATGGTAAATATGGTCATCTTGCCAAAAGCCATTTACAGATTCAATGCAATTCCTATCAAATTCCAACTCAAATTCTTCCTAGATTTGGAAAGAGAAATTTGCAAATTCACTTGGAATAACAAAAAATTCAGGAAAACTCTTCTCAATAGTAAAAGAACTGTTGAGGTAATCAGGATACCCAACCTTAAAATTATATGTATTTTTTCTCTTTTTTATTGGATAAATTCTTTACTGATATTTCAAATGTTATCCCCTTTCCAGATTTCCCCTCTAGAATCACTCTATCCTGTTCCCCTCTCCCTTTCTTTATGAGAGTGTTCGCCCACCCACCCATTCACTCCCTCTTATCTGCGTGTCCTGGCAATCTACTACACTGGGGCATTGAGCCTTCACAGGGCTAAGGGACTCTCCTGTCATTTATGCCAGATAAGGCCATCCTCTGATACATATGTGACTGTAGCTATGAGTCCCTCCATGTGTACTATTTGATTGATGGTGTAGTCTCTGGGAGCTCGGGTGGAGGGTGTCTGGTTGGTTGATGTCGTTCTTCCTATAGGGTTGGAAACCCCTTCAGCTTCTTCAGTACTTTTTCTAACTCCTTCATTAGGGACCCTTTTTTCAGTCAAAGTGTTGATTTAGAGCATCTGACTCTGCATTTCTCAGGCTTCAGCCTCTCAGGAAACAGCTACATCAGGCTCTTCTCAACATTCCTTTAGGCATCCACATTATTGTCTGGGTTTGGGAACAGTATGTGGGATGGACCCCGGGTGAGGCCATCTCTGGAGGACCTCTCCCTCAGTTTCTGTTCCTTAATGTCTCTGTATTTACTCCTGTGAATATTGTGTTCCCCCTTTTAAGAAGGGGTGAAACATCCCTTTGGCCTTTCCAACATATTGAGTTTCATGTGGTCTTGGGTAATTTGAGTTTTTTTGCTAATATCCACTTATCAATGAATACATACCATGTGTGATTTTCTGTGATTGAGTAACCTCACTCAGGATGATATTCTCTAGTTCATTCCATTTGCCTATGAATTTCATGAAGTCATTGCTTTTGATAGCTGAGTAGTACTCCATTGTGTAGATGTACCACATTTTTTTTAATCCATTCCTCCGTCGAAGGACATCTGGTTTTTTTCCAGCTTCTGACGATTAAAAATAAGGCTGCTATGAACATAGTGGAGCATGTGTCTTTGTTGTATGTTGGAGCATCTTTTGAGTATATGCCCAAGAGAGGTATAGCTGGGTCCTCAGGTAGTTCAATGTCCAATTTTCTGAGGAACATCCAGACTGATTTCCAGAGTGGTTGTACCAGTTTACAATCCCACCAACATGGAGGAGTTCTTGTATATATTGGAAATTAGTCCTCTATCAGATATAGGATTGGTGAAGATCTTTTCCCAGTCTGTTGGATGCCATTTTGTCCCATTGACAATATCCTCTGCCTTACAGATGGTTTACAATTCTCTGAAGTCCCATTTGTTGATTCTTGGTTTTATCGCATAAGCCGTTGGTGTTATGTTCAGGAAATTTTCCCCAATGCCCATGTGTTTGAGGGTCTTCCCCACTTTTCTCCTATTAGTTTTAGTGTAATTGGTGTTATGTGGAGGTCCTTGATCCACTTGAACTTGAGCTTTGTACAAGTTGATTGATAAGAGTGGATCAATTTGCATTGTTCTATATGCTGACCTCCAGTTGAACCAGCACTAGTTATTGAAAATGCTGTCTCATTTCCACTGGATGGTTTTAGCTCCTTTGTCAAAGATCAAGAGTCCATAGGTGTTTGGGTTCGGTTCTAGTTCTTCAATTCTATTCCATTGATCTACCTGCCTGTCTCTTTACCTAAATCATATAGTTTTTTATCACAATTAATCTGAAATACAACTTAAGGTTGGGTATCCTGATTACCTCAACAGTTCTTTTACTATTGAGAAGAGTTTTCCTGGGTTTTTTGTTATTCCAAATGAATTTGCAAATTTCTCTTTCGAAATCTATGAAGAATTGAGTTGGAATTTGATAGGAATTGCATTGAATCTGTAAATGGCTTTTGGTAAGATGACCATATTTACTATAATAATTCTACAAATCTATGAGAATGGAACATCTTTCCATCTTCTGAGATCTTCTTCAATTTCTTTCTTCAGAGACTTGAAGTTCTTGTCATACAAATCTTTCATTTTCATAGTTAGAGACACACCAATGTTATTTTCATTGTTTCTGACTATTGTGAAGAATGTGGTTTCCTCAGTTTCCTTCTCAGCCTGTTTATCCAATTAGTAGAAGAAGGCTACTGATCTGAGTTAATTTTATATCCAGCCACTTTGCTCAAGTTGTTTACCAGGTTAAGTAGTTCCCTGGTGGAACTTTTAGGGTCAGTTAAGTATACTATCATATCATCTGCAAATAGTGATATTTTGACTTCTCCTTTCCAATTAGTATCTCTTTGTCCTCTTTTTATTGTCTAATTTCTCTGACTAGGACATCAAGTACTATATTGTATAGGGAGGGAGAGAGTCGGCAGTCTTGTCTAATCCCTGATTTTAGTGGAATTGCTTCAAGTTTCTCTCCATTTAGTTTGATGTTGGCTATTGGTTTGCTGTATATTGCTTTTACTATGTTTAGGTATGGGCCTTGAATTCCTGATTTTTCCAAGACTTTTAACATGAAGGTGTGTTGAGTTTTGTCAAATGCTTTCTTAGCATCTAATGAGATGATCATATGTGTTTTTTTTCTTTGAGTTTGTTTATATAGTGGATTATTCTGATGAATTTCCATATATTGAACCATCCTTGCATTCCTGGGATGAAACCTACTTGATTGATCATGATGAATATTTATTTTGATGTGTTCTTGGATTTGGCTTGCAATATTATTATTGAATATATTTGTATCAATCTTCATAAGGGAAATTGGTCTGCTGTCCTCTTTTTTGGTTGGTCTTTTGTTGGTTTAGGTATTAGCATAATTGTGACTTCATGGAATGAATTGTTTAAAGTTCCTCCTGTTTCTATTTTGTGGAATAGTTTGAAGAGCATTGGTATAAGATCTTCTTTGAAGGTATGATAGAATTCTACCTTAAACTCATTCGGTCCTGGGCTTTTTTTGGTTGAGAGACTTTTAGTAACTGATTCTGTTTCTTTAGGCTTAATGGGTCTGTTTAGATGGTTCATCTGATCCTGAATTAACTGTGGTTCCTTTCATCTGTCTAGAATATTGTCCATTTCCTCCACATTTTCCAGTTTTGTTGAGTATAGGCTTTTTGTTGTAAGTTGTGGTGATTTTTTGAATTTCCTCAGTTTCTGTTGTTATATCTCCCTTTTCATTTCTGATTTTATTAATTTGGATACTGTCTCTGTGCCCTCTGGTTAGTCTGGCTTGGGTTTATCTATCTGTTGATTTTTTTTTCAAAAACCAGCTCCTGGTTTTGTTGATTCTTTGCATAGTTCTTTTTGTTTCACTTGGTTGTTTTCAGCACTGAGTTTGTTTATTTCCTGCCTTCTAATCCTCTTGGGTGTTTTTGTCTCTTTTTGTTCTAGAGCATTCAGATGTGCTGTGAAGCTGCTGATGTATGCTCTCTCCATTTTATTTTTTGAGGCACTCAGAGCTATGATGTTTCTTCATAGCACTGCTTTCATTGTGTCCCCTAAGTTGTGGTATGTTGTGCCTTCATTTTCATTAAATTCTAAAAAGTCTTTAATTTCTTTCTTTATTTCTTCTTTGTTCAAGTTATCATTGAATAGATCATTGTTCATCTTCCATGTGTATGTAAACTTTCTGTTGATTTTTGTTGTTTTCTTTTTGAATATCAGCCATAGTCCATGGTTATCTGATAGGATGTATAGGATTATTTCAATCTTCCTGTGTCTGTTGAGGCCTTTTTTTTGGCTGATTTTATAGTCAATTTTGGAGAAGGTGCCACAAGGTGCTAAGAAAATGTACATTCTTTTGTTATAGGATGAAACGTTTTATAGATATGTGTCAAATAACTTCTGTTACTTTCACTGTGTCTCTGTTCAGTTTCTCTTTCCATGATCTGTCCATTAATGAGAATGGGGTTTTAAGTCCCCCAATATGATTGTGTGAGGTTCAGTTTATGCTTTGAGCTTTACAAGGTTTATTTTATGAATGTAGGCGCCCTTGCATTTGGAGTATAGATATTCAGAATTGAGAGTTCATCTTGGCAGATGTTTTTTCTTTGAAGAGTATAAAGTGCCCTTCTTTTTTCAACTTTTAGTTGAAAGTTAAGTTTATTCAATAATTAAATGGCTACTCCAGCTCCTTTCTTGGAAGCCTTTGCTTAGAAAATTGTTTTTCACCCTTTTACTCTGAGGTAGTATCTGTCTTTGTCAGTGATGTGTGTTTCCTATAAGCAGCAAAATGCTGGGTCCTGCTTATGTATTCAGTCTGTTAGTCTATGTCATTTTATTGGAGAATTGAATCCATTGATGTTAAGAGATATTAAGGAGTAGTGTTTGTGTTTCCTGTTGTTTTTGTTGTTAGAAGTGAAATTATGTTTGTGTGGCTAGCTTCTTATGGATGTGTTGAAAGAAGATAATTTTCTTGCTTTTCCTAGACTGTGGTTTCCTTCCTTGTGTTGGAACTTTCTATCTATTATCCTTTGTAGGGTTGGAATTGTGGAAAGATATTGTGTAATTTGTTTTTGTCATTTAATATCTTGGTTTCTCCATCTATGGTAAATGAGAGTTTTGCTTGGTATAGTAGCCTGGGCTGACATTTGTGTTCTCTTATAGTCTGAATGACATTTGTCAATGATCTTCTAACTTTCATAGTCTTTGTTGAAAAGCCTGGTGTAATTTTGATAGTTCTGCCTTTATATATTACTCAACATTTCCCCTTACTGCTTTTAATATTCTTTCTTTGTTTTGTGCATTTGGTGTTTTGACTATTATATGACAGGAAGAATTTCTTTTCTGGTCTAGTCTATTTGGAGTTCTGTAGGCTTTTTGTATGTTCATGGACATCTCTTTCTTTAGGTTTGGGATGTTTTCTTCTATAATTTCATTGAAGATATTTACTGGCCCTTTAAGTGGGAATCTTCACTCTCTTCTATATCTATTAGTTTTAGATTTGGCCTTCTCATTGTATCCTGGATTTCTGGGATTTTTTTATTACTTTTTTTTTTATTAACTTAAGTATTTCTTATTTACATTTCGAGTGTTATTCCCTTTCCCGGTTTCCAGGCCAACATCTCCCTAACCCCTTCACTTCCCCTTCTTTATGGGTGTTCCCCTCCCCATTCTCCCCCCATTGCCACCCTCCCCCCAACAAGCACATTCACTGGGGGTTCAGTCTTAGCAGGACGAAGGGCTTCCCCTTCCACTGGTGCTCTTACTAGGCTATTCATTGCTACCTATGAGGTCAGAGTCCAGGGTCAGTCCATGTATAGTCTTTAGGTAGTGGCTTAGTCCCTGGAAGCTCTGGTTGGTTGGCATTGGGGGCATGGGGGTCTCAAGCCCCTTCAAACTCTTCCAGTTCTTTCTCTGATTCCTTCAACAAGGGTCCTATTCTCAGTTCAGTGGTTTGCTGCTGGCATTCACCTCTGTATTTGCTGTATTCTGGCTGTGTCTCTCAGGAGAGATCTACATCCAGCTCCTGTCGGCCTGCACTTCTTTGCTTCATCCATCTTGTCTAATTGGGTGGCTGTATATGTATGGGCCACATGTGGGGCAGGCTCTGAATGGGTGTTCCTTCTGTGTGTGTTTTAATCTTTGCCTCTCTATTCCCTGCCAAGGGTATTCTTGTTCCCCTTTTAAAGAAGGAGTGAAGCATTCACATTTTGATCATCCGTCTTGAGTTTCATGTATTCTATGCATCTAGGGTAATTCAAGCATTTGGGCTAATAGCCACTTATCAATGAGTGCATACCATGTGTGTTTTTCTGTGATTGGGTTACCTCACTCAGGATGATATTTTCCAGTTCCAACCATTTGCCTATGAATTCCATTAAGGCATTGTTTTTGATAGCTGAGTAATATTCCATTGTGTAGATGTACCCCATTTTCTGTATCCATTCCTCTGTTGAAGGGCATCTGGGTTCTTTCCAGCTTCTGGCTATTATAAATAAGGCTGCTATGAACATAGTGGAGCATGTGTCTTTTTTATATGTTGGGGCATCTTTTGGGTATATGCCCAAGAGAGGTATATCTGGATCCTCAGGCAGTTCAATGTCCAATTTTCTGAGGAACCTCCAGACTGATTTCCAGAATGGTTGTAGCAGTCTGCAACCCCACCAACAATGGAGGAGTGTTCCTCTTTCTCCACATCCTCGCCAGCATTTGTTGTCACCTGAGTTTTTGATCTTAGCATTTCTCACTGGTGTGAGGTGAAATCTCAGGGTTGTTTTGATTTGCATTTCCCTGATGACTAAAGATGTTGAACATTTCTTTAGGTGTTTCTCAGCCATTTGGCATTCCTCAGCTGTGAATTCTTTGTTTAGCTCTGAACCCCATTTTTAATAGGGTTATTTGTCTCCCTGTGGTCTAATTTCTTGAGTTCTTTGTATATTTTGGATATAAGCCCTCTATCAGTTGTAGGATTGGCAAAGGTCTTTTCCCAATATGTTGGTTGCCATTTTGTCCTAACCACAGTGTCCTTTGCCTTACAGAAGCTTTGCAGTTTTATGAGATCCCATTTGTCGATTCTTGATCTTAGAGCATAAGCCATTGGTGTTTTGTTCAGGAAATTTTTTCCAGTGCCCATGTGTTCCAGATGCTGCCCTAGTTTTTCTTCTATTAGTTTGAGTGTATCTGGTTTGATGTGGAGGTCCTTGATCCACTTGGACTTAAGCTTTGTACAGGGTGATAAGCATGGATCGATCTGCATTCTTCTACATGTTGACCTCCAGTTGAACCAGCACCATTTGCTGAAAATGCTATCTTTTTTCCATTGGATGGTTTTGGCTCCTTTGTCAAAAATCAAGTGCCCATATGTGTGTGGGTTCATTTCTCGGTCTTCAATTCTGTTCCATTGGCCTATCTGTCTGTCTCTGTACCAATACCATGCAGTTTTTATCACTATTGCTCTGTAATACTGCTTGAGTTCACGGATAGGGATTCCCCCTGAAGTCCTTTTGTTGTTGAGAATAATGGCCATTTTACCAAAAGAGATCTACTGATTCAATGCAATCCCCATCAAAATACCAATCCAATTCTTCAAAGAGTTAGACGGAACAATTTGCAAATTCTTCTGGGATGTTTTGAGTTAAGGACTTTTTGCATGTAGCATTATTTTGGACTGTTGTATCAATGTTTTCTATGGTATCTTCTGTACCTGAGATTCTCTCTTCTATCCCTTGTATTCTGTTGCTGATGCTTTTTTCTGATTCCTGATCTCTTTCCTAGGTTTTTTATTTCCAGGGTTGTCGCCTCTGGTAATTTCTTTATTGTTTCTATTACCGTCATGAGACATGGTAATATGAATATGAATTATCAATATGAATCTTGATTTTCAGGAGCGATGGAGTATCCAGGACTTGCTATAGTGGGAGGACTGTGTTCTCATGATGCCACAGAGCCTTAGTTTCTGTTGCTTATGTTCTTGCTCTTAACTCTTGCCATCTAGTTTTCTCTAGTATTACCTGACCTAGCTGTCTCTGACTGGAACCTGTCCTTGTGATCCTGGTTGTGTCAGAACTCCTCAGAGCCCAGGTGTCTTTGTGAACTCGTGATTCTGTGATCCTGTGATCCTGAGATCCTGAGTATATCAGAACTCTTGGGAGTCTAGCTGCCTCTGAGATACTTAAGTTTTGGAATGACCAAGCTCCTGAGGGCCTGTTGTGTCAGAGCTCCTGAGAGCCAAGCTGTCTCTGGGCGTTGCAGGAGTGTCTGGTGGGAGGCCAGAGGCCTCAGTTAGCTTCAGGCAGAGTTACAAGCTGGAAGGAACACATGCCTCTGAATTGGAGGGGTTTGTGTTTCCCTGGTTCCTGTGTAGATCCTAGTTATGCTGCGTCTTGGGTAAGATGTTGTGGCCTCAACTGTAACCTTGAGTTTGTCAGAGCTTGAGGAGTTGGTCCTGGGAACTGAGATTTCTCTGTGATCCTGTGTTTCTTTGATCCTGTGATCCTGTGATCCTGGGAAAGTTAGAGTTCCTGGGAGACAGATTTCCTCTGGGTGTTTTGAAAATGGGTGCAGAACAAGAGCCCAAGGTCTGTTCAGGGCAAAAGTTCAGATGGGAAGGTACCCATGCCACTGGCTGGGTGGGGGTTCCTGTCTCCCTGGATCCCAGGGAACCCAGTAACCTCAGGTATAGGGACAGATTTTGTGTCCTCACCTGTGATCCTCGGTGTGTTAGAGTGCCTGGCCATTCTGAATAGTGCGAGGTGGAATCTCAGAGTTGTTTTAATTTTCATTTCCATGACAGCTAAGGTTGGTGAACATTTCTTTAGGTGTTTTGTGACTTCTCAATATTCCTCTGTTGAAAATACTTTGTTTAGCTGTATACCCCATTTTGAATAGGGTTATTTGATTCTCTGCAGTCTATCTTCTTGAGTTCTTTGTATATGTTGTACATTAGCCCTCTATCACTTGTAGGATTGGTAAAGACCTTTTCTGAATCTGTTGGTTGCTGTTTCTTCCTACTGACAGTGTCCTTTGCCTTACAGAAGCTTTGCAATTTTATGAGGTCTCATTTGTCTATTGTTGATCTTAGAGTATAACCCATTGGTGTTCTCTTAAGGAAAATTTCTCCTGTGTTCCAGGCTCTTCCCTAATTTCTCTTAGGGAATTTCTGTTTCAGTGTATTTGGTTTTATATGGAGGTCCTTAGTCCACTTGGACTTGAGCTTTGTACAAGGAGAAAAGAATGGATGCATTTGCATTTTTCTATCTGCAGATCATGAGTTTGGTCACTTGATCTTTGACAATGGAGTTAAAACCATCCAGTGCAAAAAAGACAGCATTTTCAAAAATGTGCTGGTGCAACTTTATATTCTTAGAAAATAACTTCCAGGTTCCATCCCCAAGCAACCAATATTCACTTTCTTGCTTCTGGAAGAATGGCTGAGATATTGCATACAAATAGAATTATTCCCATATGCCTTTCATTCTTGGTTCATGTCACTTAGAATCGTGCTTCCCACATTCATTCATAGTGTTCCAAATAGTTGGATTTTGTCCTTTCTCTTTTTAAAGACTGAATTCCATGTGCATTCCACTGCATGCACATACAATGTTTTGTTTATACATCTGTTTGAGTTGGTTGAAGGATATTTGAGTTTTCTTCTGTTTTGACTATTACCATAGACACTGCCACAGTGTACAGAACTATATGTAATCCTTTATTTAAAATATGGAGAGTATGTATTCAAAAGTTAGAATTCAGGATGAAAGGGCAGTTCTACTCTTAATGTTTAAGACAAGTTCCATACTGTTTTCTAGAATGGTTAAATGATTTTTCTTTATCTGAAATGACAATGTAGAATTGTTCAAATGGCCCAAGATTGTCTCTGACTTTTGCTACTGGATAACATCCATCCTGACAGGTTAAATGCATACTACTTCATAAGAGTGAATATGATCAGTTAAACACTAACTGGGTGCAGGTGGCTGAGCCTACCTATTCCTTGATAGGTAGAAGTAGAATATATTTACATAGAAATACATAATGTTTTAACATATATTCACATGGTGGAATGATTAATAACAATACACCAAGGAGGTCTTCTTAAAATACTAAGTTTTCACACTAGAAAAGAAAAGCTATAATGCATTATGGGACCTTGCCCAAAGGCACAAACAAAATAAGTGAAGAAGTAAAACAGAAACAGGAAATGATGTCATGATAACTCTTTGCCAGAAGGATGGCTTTTAAATGCTGTTCTTTATGCCCACATGATGTCTCTGGGACAGTTACTTGTTCCCAGTTCAGCATGTCTTCTTCCAGTTAAGCTTATGAATAGCTATGCCCATTTCAACTCCCATTCTTCCTGTTTCCACTATCTACGAAGATGAAAATGAGTCTAGCTAAGTGTTCTTCATTTTCTTCACTCTTCCCAGGAGACCTTTTATTTTATAATTTGTGGTAGTATAGTACTAAGAACATCTGTCTTTAGAAATAAACATTCCTGCCAGATATGAGTTGCACACATTTAAAAAAATCAAATCCTAATAAATATGAAACATTTACATTGTTGTATTAAGACATTCTATTCATCTTTTATTCATTCAAAATATCTTTTTTAGGTCAATCCAGGCTGCCAAAAGTGTTTGAATTTAAGTACTTTTTCCATCCTCATAAAATTACAGTATTACTAACCCTTCATTTAGAAACAAAAGCATACCATTTTAGGATGCATTCACATACATGTTATAGGTACATTTGTGAAGGGACATGAGCAATCATTCATTGCTCTTTTGAGAATCAGTAGAACAATTGGTCTTTGACATTAATGCACTAAAGCTTTCCTAATTATAGGCAACCAACTCTAGTAGGTTATATAATGGGGATTGTTTGTTATCGAAAAAGAGTCTCATTGAAACATGTAAGTTATCCTTGAACTCTTGCTCTCAAGCATTCTTCTAGATACATGTACCTGAGTAATTGGGGCAGCATTCCTGTGCTACTGACAAGTCTCATATGTGCAGAGAGCTCTTGACTCTAATTGATATCATTGGCATTTGTTTTTCTACCCTTACAGTTTTTCACACTCTACTCATTAGATAAGTGATACTACACAGAAGAATGTCCCTCAGAACTGAAAATTAAAATGTCAAACTCACTGTAATTTTACAGAAATGGTTCTAATGCCTCAACGCCATCTAGGTTTTAAAATAATGTTTTTCCATATGCTAATATTGCAAGAATATAGTGAGCTATATTTTCCTACCAACAATATCAATCACCTTTGTTTTCTTAAAACCTTGATTTTCTTTTACAATCTTTCTTTCCATGTAGCTTACTTTACATGATTGTAGGGACTTCAAAGTGGTGTACATTTCTATTTTTCTACTTCTAGCATCTAAGACTTTATAGTTACTTATCTCTCCATCATTAACATTATGTGTGATTATGCTGGTAACTCTGGTGAGCTAACTAAGCAGAGAAAGCATAAGTACTTATTTTTTGTACCTTTTAAATTTTGTACTTTTAAATTTTTTTTATTATTTATTGTTTTTGAGACTATGGATATTTTATAATTTTCTATAACTAAAAAAGCAAAAAATTCACATAATGTTCAACTATATCCCACATATAAGGAAACTGAGCTGAACGGTTGCTACATATGTGCTTGGGACCTCATTCCAACACATCTTTCTCTGAGAGCACCCAGGTTTCAGATTAGTTGACTCTGTTGATCTTCTTGTGAGTCTTCAGTCTCCTAACACTTCCAGAAGAGTCCTCAACCTCTGTCCAATTCTGAGTGGAGGTAACTGTATCTTTTTCAGTTGGCTGTTGCTCTCAGAGGTCAGTTATGCTATGCTCCTAGCTGCAAGCATAACAGAGTATTTTTAGGGATTGGTACTTAACCATAGGATGGTTTTCAGGTTGGATCGATTATTGATTGGCCCTTCCTTTAGTCTCTGCTCCTTCTTTGTCCCTGCATTTCATGTAAACAGGACAATTTTTGATCAAAAGTTTTATGGGTGATTTGGTGTCCTTATCCCTCTACTGGGGGCATTGCCTGTCTACAGAAGGTGGTCTATTTAGGTTCCTTGTCCCAACTGTTAAACATCATGGCTAAGGTAACCCACATTGACTTCTGGGAGTCTTCCCTATTCCAGGTCTCTGGGACTTCCTAAAGCAGTTCACCCCACCCACGGAAGCTGCAGATTTGTATTCATTTTCCTGGCTAGAGATATCTGTTCTTTCTCTCCCAGAACCTGATCCTGAACCCACGGTGCCTTCGCTCTCCATTCTCCCACCCACTTCACTCCCTCAGTTCACTATTTTGATTCAACTTCAAGGTGTGATTCAAGCATCCTTGCTTGGGTATTCCTTCTTGTTTATCTTTTTTGGATATGTTGTGTATATCATGGGGATCCTGTATTATATGACTATATCCACTCATCAGTAAGTACATACCATGCATGTCCTTTTGTGTCTGGGTTTCCTCACTCAGGAGGATATTTTCTCATTCCAGCCATTTTCCTGCAAATTTCATGATGCTCTTGCTTTTAGTAGCTGAATAGTATTCCATTATGTAAATGCACCACATTTTCTGTATCCATTTTTCAGTTGAGGGATATCTGGGTTGTTTCCATTTTCTGGTTATTACAAATCAGGCTGATATGAACATAATGGAGCACACATCTCTGTGGTATGATGGAACATTTTGGGGGATATATGTCCAGCAATGGTATTGCTGGGCCTTCAGGTAGAACTATTTCACATTCTGAGCTTAGGGCTGTGTAAGAAAAGGAACAATGTGAAACATTTTGTCCACCAAATCTGAAAGTTCTTACTATTTTGTGGAATGGAACCACTATGCTCTGGTGTTTTCTGAGAAACCATCAGAAAGATTTCCATAATGCCTGTACAAGTTTGTTATCCCAGCAAGGGAGGATATTCCACTTTCTCCACATTTGTCTTTTGACAAAGAAGACAGAACCACACAATAGAGAAGGGAAGCAACAAATGGTACTGGTCTAGCTGGATATCTGTATGTAGAATAATGCAAATAGATCCATATTTATAACAATACACTCAAGTCCAAGTGAATCAAGGACCTTAACATAAAACTGGATACACTAATAGTAATGTAGAACCAGCTAAACTATTAGATTAAATGCAGTAATCTAGTAGAAGAGAAAGTGGAAAATAGACTAGAATACTTTGGTACAGGGGACAATTTCCTAATTATAATACCAATGAAGGGCCTCTGAGATCAGCAAATGATAAATGGGACCTCATGAAACTAAAAAGCTCCTATAAGCCAAAGTACACTGTCATTAGGACACAATAGCAGTCTATAGATTGGGAAAAGATATTCACTAACCCTTCATGCAACGAAGGGCTAGTATCCAACATATATAAAGAACTCAAGAAGTTAGACTCCAACAAACCAAATAATACAATGAGAAATAGGGTACAGAATTAATAGAATTCTCAACAGAGAAATTTCAAATAGCCAAGAATTAAAGAAATGTTCAACATCCTCAGTCATCAGGGGAATGCAAATCAAAATGACCTTGAGATTCTACCTTATACCATCCAGAATGGCTAAGATCAAATTTTAAGCATGAACACTCACAAGAATCAGTGTTTCTATTCTCTTATCTTTGTGGCTACTGTTCTCCCTCATTCCATTGTAGAATTAGTTCTTAGAACTACTGTCTTTACATGGTCTAGATATCAAGTTTGAAATGAGATTTTGTAGTTTAAAGTTTCTGTGGTATATAGGATCACTATCAAACTGGACCAAGTACTGCATACAATAAATCACTGTTTCTGTACATAGAGGAATCTTTAAATACATGTAAGAGAAAAGGGAAAGGAAAAAACGAGATACCACAGGAGACAAGGAAGAGGAGAAGTAAAACTCTATTAGCAGTTTCAGGAGGTATACATTCTTTGCATGATGATTTTTAGGTCCTAGAATGGTACTGCAATACAAAGAGCAAGCTGTTTGGAGGTTAAATAATGATGAATGGTTTCAAATCTTGGATCTGCCAACAACAGGTTAGATGTGCTAGCTCAACCTTCATGAAGCTTGAAGTTCAGTCCACTCCTCTGTGAAGGGAAATATCAGTGCTTACTATGCCTTGAAACTGAGACAGAGATGGTATTGTCTGTCCATGTTAAGCACTGTACTTTGTCAACAAGTGATTGCTGCCTTTATCTTCTGCTGCCAATGACATCAACACTGTAAGATGGTGTACACTTAACCCAAACCCAATATAGTAGAAGGCTTACAAGAGATTTAAAACTGTTTCCATTTGTGAACTGATGGCATAGATGAGCTCTGTCATTTGTCTCAGCCCTATAATCCTGATTATAATTAAACAAAGGCCCCCTTCAAAGCAAACAGGTGTTATACATATAATTGGAACAATCCAACAAAGCAGGTTTGCTTCATTGATTTTAGACTCACAAGTTTAGCTTCTGCCAAAAAGGACTTGTTGTACACACACACACACACACACACACACACACACACACACACACACACACACACACACACACACAGAGTGAGGGGGGGAGAGAAAAGAGAGAGTTTTAATCTTAAAGAATAAATTAAACTCAAATTTCTTCCTTTTATGAAATTTCAATGTCAATGTATCCATGTAGGTATAAGTTTCCATACTCTAATATTGTGAAAAGACCACGTGTAGGGTTTTTTTTTTTAGGTATTCTCTAATACTTCAATATTTGCTTATGCAAGAATCAGTGTTATGTTAATAGCTATTTTATGAGTTTTTATAATGATGGAAAATAATTTCACAGGGTTAGAGGTGAATAAGATTTATTTATCTAGATATAAGCCCTTTATTTTACAGCTGAGGCTTTCCAAGACTCAGTGACCAGCATATAAATATCGGGAAAAAACAGTACCCTGAAATCTAAATATTTATGGCATCCCAATTATTCTTATACATTAAACTATTGGACTGAGAGGCTATTTTCCAGGAGATTGAAGCAAGCCTTTGCTTGGAGGATTTGGGTTCCATTCCACAGAAATATTAAGAACTTTCAGATTTGGAAGGCAACATGTGTTCCTTCCTGTCCCTTTTCTTGCACACTCTGAAGCTCAGAATGGGAGAGCAGCTGGAAAGTTTTCTACAAAATCTTTCTTCAGTGAGAACATCACCTTGGGATGGCTGAGCCCTCTTTCTGAGTTATCAGGAAAAACAGACTCAAATCAACATGTAACACCACAGTTTGTAGCTGTTACTGCTCATCAAGTAATCTCTCTCTCTCTCTCTCTCTCTCTCTCTCTCTCTCTCTCTCTCTCTCTCACTCCCCCCACTTATCCCCATGTCAGTGTTTGTGTGTGTGTGTGTGTGTGTGTGTGTGTGTGTGTGTGTGTGCATGTGCGCATGTGTTTAGGAGCGAGCTATAGAGGCAGACATGGAGACAGAAAATGAAATCACTATAATAGCACAAGCCAGGCCACTGAAACCAGAATACCATCTAAAGATTCTAAGTGTCAGATCCCTAGAACTAACACTGCATGCTGTATCTTAGTCTCCAAAAACATTAATAATTTAAAACAAAGTTGAACATATTATATCTTCAATATACTTTAATTCTGTGATGTTTTTGAAAGGATTTGTTTAAATATTTAGTTTTGAATATTTGGCTTTAGGGATACTGTTAAATCCATAATTCATATGTTTCATGTATGTTTGTATTTTTATACTCCAAACACCTCATGTTGATTGGCAAATCAATACACATGATGTGTAGTAAATACATTAGTGATGAGTGAGACATAATTTTACCATAGAGCGGAGATCATGATTACTTACATTTTTGAGTAAAAAAAGAGAATGCTAACAAAGAATATGGTCAATTTTCCTCCAAATATTTTCAGAGAATTCTTTCGCAAGTTTTGGGACTCAGATTATTGTTTCATTAAATAAAATTTGTCTACATGATACTTTTCATTGCTTTCTTCATGTAGTACTTTTCCCAGGAAGAGACAACTCTCAAATAAATTTTTTTCTTTCTTCTAGTTTTTTAAAAAGACACACATCACAAAAAATGTATTCATAACATATATGAAGACTTCATTTGCATGGTTTATTTCATCAACTTAATCCATGAGTGAAAAATGAAGACAGGGTACGCTATGTAGTCTTTCAAATTGAATAAGTTATCAGTTACTTTTTCCATGGGACAATAAGCAAGCAAACAAACAAAGAAAAACTAAAAAAAAAAAAAAAAAAAAAAAAGCCATAAAATCTCAAATTCACACACGCATAAACATTTTTTTTTTTTTGCTTCCAGGCTTATGGTCATCTCAGAATCGGAGCTAGGGATTTATGCAGATTTTCTTAGAGCTGATGATGCATACATTTCATTTTTGTATGTGTGAGACCATAGCTCACATGGAGAAAGATTTACGGTGAATGGAGATGTATTTCCACTCCTGGGGACACAGTGATATTCAGGAGAGAAGTCTAACAATATCAACTCTGATATGTCAGCCACACCAAGAGCAGCTTGATTATGGCAGGGCCAAGAAGGAGGGAGGGATGCAGGGGCCACTAATATTCCCTGAAGATAATCTGGTGTGCCCTACTCATGTCTTTCTATACGTAGTATCTTATCACCTCTCCCCATCCCAAAGCATTGGACTAAAAAATTCTTTGTTAAAGATAAAAACAAACTACCTGTGTAGCATTCTACCTTGAATTTTCTTAGGACATTTGTTCTCATCTCACTGATTGCCACCCATGATAGAAAGCTTCATATATTTCAGTACTACTTTTAGCCAAGTGGACAATAGAAGACACTATTGTCTTACACTGAAAGAATAAGGCAGTAGAAAAATTGTTAGACTGACCCAATGGCAAACATTGACACTAAAGCCTTGTGCACTTTAACCTTAGACAAGGCAGCAAGCCTTTGATTCCTTCACATTTACATTACTAAAACCATCCATTCAGTTGACTCTTGAGAAGTAAACTGTACTTTAAAGCACTTGGCGCAATCTTCTGAGGGTGATAATACATTTTTCAGGGCTCTATAGGATTGATATTTGTGATTGTTATTTTCAAAGACGTTTGATTCTTAGTCTACACACCCAAATAGGCAAGCAGTAATTTTTTCATTTCTTTCTTTAAACTTTACATTAGAATTTATTTTCCAGACTTTACCCACTGAGCTGAGATTGATTTTATATGATTGCTCCTTGCTAAAAAGTAACTGAGGTAGTTCAGGGAGGCTTCCATCTGTTCTCAAGCCATTGGTTATCTACTAGTACCTGTGACAAACACTGCTGCATTCATTTCTCTCTTTAGTGTCCTCATTACAATGTCAGGAACTCCCTTACAAGGATTCCAGTATTTTGTGGTGTTTCAGTCTTTGTTGTGTGCTGCTTCAGTGCAATTATAGAGATTGTGTAACTTATAAAGAATAGATATTTATTTCTTTATAGTTCCAAAGATTGTCTTATTTATCACACCAAGGCAAAGAGTTTCACAGTGTGAGGAAACACAAGGTCAAAAATTATTATTTCAAAGCTATTGATCTCAAGCTCATCAGCGCTTATACATGTCTCACTTAAATTCTAATTTCAGAATTCTGGAATAAGGTTTGAAACATATGAACACTTGGAGGGCTCATAACAACCACAGCATCCAGACTGGGTCTTTCCCTAGCACCCTTTGCTGCAAAATGCCATTTTGTGCCTGTGCCTCACTTTTACTTATCCTCACCTTAACACCCTAAGGCAATGACTTCCTCTGCTTTCTTTTTCTTCACTGGGGTACTTCTTTCTCATACCCAAGATACTTTATGAATACCCCAAATCTTCACTTTCCAAATGGATTTTATAACCAGAGTGCAAATATTTCTGTTTTACCAATGGAACCTCCATGGACTAGAAAAACAAAACAAAACAAAAACAAACAAACAAACAAAAAACCATGAAAGTAATTTTTATTATAGCAGGAAAAAAGGCAAAGGTGGCATCCCATAATAGAACAACAAGCATATGTTACTATCTCAAGACTATTCTATTATCATGGGACCATAAATCACATTTTCATCATCACTGATATCACTAGTTATCATTATTATTCACATGGTTATTGAACTTCCTGTGAACATATTGTCAGCATTCTCAATTCAGAACAGACATATCTTAATACATACAGTACTGTTTTGTAACTCAGATATTTATTTAGGCTCCACCCTGCTACTCATTATTCATGAGTGTTTTGGGGGGAGTCAAAGTTTTCTTTCTTTATAGATATTGGAATACAATAAATTGGAATACAAATAAATTACTAGGTTTCAGCTTTGTGATAGAGAAGAAATTGTTATGCAAAGTACCCTATACCATTCTACAATTATTTGAAAACATTGGACAGATTTTGTGAGAGAGATTATCCTCTAGTCTTCTAATTCCTGGGCGCTCCCTCTGCAGGTAGGTTCTGGTGCAGTCTAGCAGAAGACCTTATTGAACTGGGTTATTATGCCCAGTCCTTTAAAGCAGCTAAGGCCTCTTTGCCTTACTTAGTTTAATCAGCATTTTGCTGGGAACATTGGATAGTAGATGCCAGGAATTAATTATAAGAATAGAATACCCATGGGCAAGAGAAGCCCCTCCAAAGTGACAATTCATTGGACAGTGTTGGGAAAATTAAGACAGTAAGCCCAACAGGCACTTCTTTCCCTTTTGCTTACAGCACTTGGCTTTCATTTATGGAGCCACTGGGTTCAATTAGACCTCTGCACAACAAGCTGTCCATCCCCATCAAGAAACCTCAAGGCTACATGTCAAATCTCCTCCTCCTTGTCACTTCAATGTTATTCTGAAAACCTGTGAACTGGATTTCAAAAAGTTGAGCTGGTGGATATTGTGTAACATGGCTTTCCTCTACTTCTCCCCTGCTGTTTTCCCAGAGGCTTCTGCTATTGTAGTAAGGCTCTCAGGGAGCTCAGGATGGCCAGGTTGAATAGTCCTCCAGGACTGCTGGGACCTGACAGTTACCTAGTGTTGATGGCTGTGACAGCAGCTTGATCAGAGCAGGAAGCCACAGGCCAGTGCTATTTAGAGAATTCATGTGAGTTCAATAAAGATGAAAAGGAGTAAATAATGTACTTCTTGGATGCTAATATGAGTTATGAAGAGACTGGGCATATTCTCAACCCACTCAAGCAACTCTACTTAATTTTTCCCCATCATTCATACCTGAGAAATACAATATGCATACATTTTATACATTTGTGGTTTCCCATATAAGTTCAAAGAGTACCTTTAGTGGAGAAACTTGAGAAACAGTATCCAAAAGTAAACAGATGTTGAAATCATTATGCAGCAATAACCTTAAATATTCATTGTTCAAAGCAATGCATGATATTCAGATGCTGCTCTTCTGGCTATTATCAACAACCAATTATTTGGGTAGATCAAAATAGATTACATTAAGGCATACTGTTACATCATGTCGTTGTGACTTGTTTGGGTGGATATTTAATGTTTCAGGTCAAGCACACAGATCCATTTTTCTCTCCAGCTAAGTAAATTGCTATCAAGGAGGAACATTCCAGCAAGAACTATTCTGGGGGGAGCCCTATCTCTGATCACACAAGACACTACTATAATTCTGGGTCACCTGAAGCTGTTCTTCTAGGAAAGAATCAGGATGCCTGAAATTGGTGACTTCAGAAAAAAAAGTATCTGATTTGTAACCTTCTCTTCCTTTTTTTCTAGAGAGAGTTGGCAGAGAGTTACTATAAGAATTGAAGATTAATAATCCAGATACAGTATTTGAACATGTATGTATTTGAATACTTGGCCCATGGGGAGTGTCACTATCAAAAGGTGTGGCCTTATTGAAAAGGTGTGCTTTAGTTGGAAGAAATGTGTCATTGTTCGGGCTGACATTGAAGTCATATGTGCTCAAGCTCTGCCCAGTGCAGAAAACTCTCCTTTTGCTGCTGATCAAGAAGTAGAACTCTTGGCTCTTTCAGCACCATTTCTGCCTGTATACTGCCATGTTTCCTGCCATGATGATAATGTACTAAGCTGCTGAAATGGTAAACCAACCTTAGGTAATGGTGCCTTAATAAGAATTGCCATGATCATAGAGTTTCTTCACAGCAATGAAACCCACAGGAAGATGGATACTATGTTCAAAAGTTTGAGGAATTTTCTTTCACTTGAGTCCGTGTTTGTACCTTCTTTTTCCAGAGGTTTACAATAGGCTCACTGGAAAGGTTCGCTGTTGTTTTTTTACCTTTTAATGAATAGTGGATTTTTAACATTTGATTTCCCAGACTACAAAGCAGAACTCGTTTTAAAGCTTTTAAAACCTTTACTTTTAAAACTAACATGTATGGAAACCTATATGGAACTCACACATACATACAGTGCTTTAGCTATAATTAAGTACATGAAATTTGCTTTTAACTTTTTCAATTAGAAGACCAGGATTTTCTTTTTCTTTCCTTTCTTTAAACTTCAGCAGTAATTGGTTTCTACAAAACATCTAACCTAGTATGATCTCCTTATCTCATCTCTTCTTTCTTAATATTCCTCACTTACATATAATTTCTGTCCATCTGTTATCAGATTAAGCCTGGAAGAGGTTCTGTGTATAAAGTATGTCACAAGCATCCTTACACTGCAACAGCATCTACACAATCCAATGGGACCTTCTTCCCAAATCCCTTTCTATACCCTTCTTTTCTATGCCATTTAAATATATAGTAAAGGCTCAAAGAGCAGGTCTTATTTTCTGAGTATTATCTCTGATCCTACACTTGTACATATGCTTATTCTTTTGAACTTGTATTCCCTCCATGCCCAATATCTCTCAGATGATTTGGTCTAGTTTATTTTCTCTGGTTGGTGTAGAATACTGACCAAAAGCACATTGAGCTAGAAAGGGGTTTACCTAGCTTACACTTAAACATCTTTCTCCATCACTGATAGAAAACAAAGCAGTCACTCAATGCAGGAACGTGGAGTCGAAAATGAACCTGAGACCCTAGATAAATCCTATTTAATGGGTTTTCACCCCATGGTTGGCTCAGCCTGCTTTCATATTTAACACAAGACATCCATTTTAGGGGTTGTATTAACTACAGTGGGCTGAACTTTACTATTGAACTCAAGAAAATGCCCCACAGACAAAACTGATGCAATCAATTATCCAACTGAATTTCTCTTATTATAAGTGACGATTGTTTGTGTCAAGTTAACTTCAACTAGACAGCATATAAATTTACTATTGTCTGTTTGGTATTGTCATGGTGTTTTAGTTATCATTTGAGGATTGGTCCAAAAGGCTAAAAAATGTCATCACCCTTTCTCAGTTAACAGTGAACAGAGAGATTAGTTGCTTTTGTTTGCTCATTTTCCAAGATATAATACTTTTCCTGACCCAAAACAACTCTTTAAGAAAGAGCAAATGGGGCATGGGCGTTGACTTTGAATTATAGCTAATAAGGAGAGAACTGAAAATCTTTAGCTATCTTTTCTCATTAATGCCAAGTTAAATATTGATATATCTGCTAGAATGGATGGTGATCTGAATGTACGAAATCCTAGTGAGCTCTAGATTACTGCTTTTAATTTGTGTCTTCAAAGGGATTTATTTGGATAAAGTTCTTTCATGGAAGAGGAAAATAATGAGAAAACTACAGTGATTGTGCAAACACTTCATGTTCTTTCTATAAATTGGCTTCCTTGACTGAAGGCACAAAGCATACAGTGGAAAGGGGCAGATTAGTCCATCTTTTCAGTCCCTGTTGTGAGTCAAATCTTACTCTGTGACATACATTTGGATCAGTATTTCAGATATGCCACCATGTAGGCAGGAAGAAATGTATGCTCCTTCTTTGAACAATGAAGACATTATGGTAACCATGACTACCAGGTATTGAGCACATTTGAAGATGCTACTGTCTTAACTCCACATATCAACTAATTTACTTCTTACAGCAAGTGGCAAGATAGACATCAATATTTGATAAAGGAGAAGAATATAAACTTGAAGCATTTATCCACTCTATTCCACCAATAAGAACAGGACAGGAATTTAAACTTGGTGAGCTATACTTGAGCAACAAGTTTGAGCAGTTATAAAATAAGAACAAAATAATCCTTCTTTGTATAGAATTGGGGTCTTAAATCTTTATATGATTAATTATACATTTATAAATTCTATTTGTGGTGTTTGTCACACTTTGCATGCTTGGTCCAGAAATCCTGACTGTGGTGTTATGGTAATTCAAATGTAAGAATACACATATAGAACAGGTGAGATCATGTGGGATATGCTCATTATGATGGAGCACACCTACAAAGCAACCTGAAACTTTGATGTGTTTAGGGTGTACAGTACAAGGATGTGAAGGTTAGCCTGTCACTATGGGAGGCTCAGGAACCCCAGGGGAGCTCTAGATTACGGCTATCAATTTGCTTGTTCTAGGGAGTTTATTTGGAAAAAAAATATTTCATGGAAGAGGAAAACAATTACTAAATTGGAGTGATTGTACATATACTTCATGCACAGTAGGGGAGCTATTTCATGTAAATTCATTGTCAATATCATGCATGCTTGGATCCAGGGAAGACTTGTCATTTTACTGAGCTTGATCCAGGCAGTGGGGGTTCTTCACATGGGCCTTGTTGATGTCAATAATGCACACTCAGTCAGGACTCCATCTGTTCCCTCCAGGTGTTGCTCGCTTCATCAATTTGTTCACAATACTGTATAATGTTATTGTTAAGACCTGGGTAACTGCTGCCTGCCTCACCAGCCATTTTATGCTGTTACTCATATAACAAGGAACTCATATAACATGTTTGTCATGCCCGTGTTGATTGCATATTCTAGAACTATTTGTAGTTAGCCATAATAAGCTTTGTCACAAACCAAATACTTGGCAGTATTTCTTGCACCTATGGATAAGCTTTTATGGTCTTTGCACTCATAAGCTGCTTCTTGCCTGGACCCAGCACAGGAGGGATACCTGCACCAGTGTAGGAAGCCATTTTGAATGGGACTTCATTTTGGTGGGGGTTGAGTAAAATTTTCATTTTCTGGGACCTCCCTGGGAATTGACATCCTGCTTAGAGGGAGGACTCTTCTGTGTGGGTAACTAACTTTTTGATTGGCAAATTAAGGCATGAATGTTAATCATGGCACGTCACCCACTATAATTGAATAACACAACAAATGGGGGCAAAATAAATGTAAAATAAAGACATGTTCCTAATGAAGTCCCCTTTTCCAAAATCCTGATTGGGGAAATAACTTGGCATAGATGTTTATGGATTTCAGGCTTAAAAGCTCTGTAGGATCCTGACTTGGTGTCTCAATCAGTTTCCAAGTCTAGTTTTCAGCCCTGATCAATCAGTCCCCGGGCAAATGCTCAATAAACTATCCATTTGTGACTGAGATCTTGGCTTTATGTGGATTGTGAGGTGACCACTAGATCTCAACAGTAATACATGAGAAATAATTTTGGTAATATGTTCTAATCTTCTGGATCCTTCTCATTCTCTGGCTTGTTGTGCCTTCACCTGTGTCTAGCATGTTTTCTCTGTAACCTGTCTCTGTAAATCTGTCATGGTAAAACTGTTATATATACACCCTACTTTCCCTGCTTGGTAGTAACTCCTCTTTCCTGTGCTGCTCCCATGTAAGCTGAGAGCATATCCTATCTCTGGCACATTCTGTCAAATCTTTCTCTGATTTTTCACTCTGTCTGTACTCCACTGGACATTTCATTAAAACACAGCTGCTTCCCTCTACAAACTAACTAAGGGATTAAAGGTATATACTAAAGGTGTATATGTAGTCCATACAGATCATATTATAATTCAGGGCATGTTTGCATTCAGGTCAGATCATATCTTTGTATGTGATACCTTGCCAGAGCGGCTATGTTACTGAATTAAAATTCCTCTACGATTTTCTCTCTTTTTTTTTTCTGATCAAAATCAATAGTTGGACAGTAAGATGAGAGAATTGTGTTACCCCTTGTAGACATCTGAACCAGTAATCTCAAACTCTTCATCTCTGCTGTGTTCTGTATGACCACCTTCAGTTTAAGTTTAATTATATACTGTCCACTCCCACCATCAGCTGTTCATATGCAGCCCTTGTACCAGAATAGAATGAGCCCACTGGAGCAGCGAGGGAGAATATTCAGGGCCTTTGGCACTTCATCAATGAGGAATGACTGCTCTCATTCCTGCTTTTCTCAGTGGTAAACCCCTGCGCAGGATAAACAGAAGAAATAAATGCCTACCTAATGAAGCCTATTTAGCATTCTTAATCCTAAAATCTCTTTTTAGACACAAAGATCCGATCTAGATTATTCTTGTTGAATAATATTAAGCTGATTTTTTGAAGCATTTGCAATAATCACTTGCCATCAAAAAAAAAAAAAAAAAAAAGCCACTGTCCTAGAAATCCTAAAGTATAACACAGAAGTTGGTGACCACCATTCCCACTGAGACTTGAAGCTTCCTTTTTTACTGCCATCTATAGTTGGAAAATGTTTCAACGCTCAACTCATAAGGGTTTGCTGACAGGTGACTCCCTTTCTATGTAAAATGCCAATTTTGTTCTCTCTCTCTCTCTCTCTCTCTCTCTCTCTCTCTCTCTCTCTCTCTCTCTCTCCCCCTCCCCACTCCGCCCTGTGGGTGTGGGTGTGGATGTGTTTACCTGAGATTAATTACCTGTGATAAATTAATTGAAATTATCTAAGATACCAATCATCCAAATTACCATATAGTATTATGAGTGAAATCCAGTGTTATTAATCATTTAAATATGAGTGGAGACTGTTTGGTGTAAATTTCATTGTGTGCTTTGTCTCCCTACTTTTCAAGGACATTAAGCAATGTACACTGATTTCTAATTGAAATGTTATCTAGTTGATCATGCAGGTAAAGCAAGTTAATTATTAGGTGGTGGCTGAATAATTGCCTAGCAATTGGCATCTTAGATTACTGTTATAATTATTTTGGCCCTCTTCACCAAAACACAGATTGTCCTTGATAATTACTTATGGATTCACTGAGTATTATTAAGAAGATTACTGTTCAGGGCTAAAAACTAATGGTAATTATAGCCTTAAAATAAAATGATATTAAAGCTATACATTGTTCCTCAATATTTAGTGTTGGTTGTCTTTTACATGTGGCCTACAATTTCATTTTGTGTAGTCATTAGAATAATGGAGAACACATTAGCCAACAAGTTGATTATTTATATTTCAATAATTCTTTTAAAAACAAATAAAGGCAGAAAGAAAATACGTAAAGGGGAATGAGGGAATAAAAGAGAGAGGAAAAGATATATAGACTGACAGCTGGGCAGCAATAAAGAGGCAGAGGGAAGAATTACGGAGAATTTACCTAAAGTGACAAATCTGATATGCTATGCTAAATCCATATCGCAATCCCTGAACCTTATCAATATAAATTTTTTAATCAAAAGAACATTTTAGAAATTACTATGTAAGCGACCTTGAGATGAGCTGATTGACCTGAAGTATGTGTGAGCCCACAATCAATAGCCTGTATCTATATGAGAAAGAAAAAAAAGGTGGATTTGGGCAGTCAATGCAAGAGAGGATAATGCAGTTATAATGGCAGCCACACGTCTGGGAGGCTCAGAAACTACACACCTGTCCTTCCCTTAACTCTTGCTCATTCTTATTTATTTTAGCTTTGGAGCTAGAACTCAGAACGGCATGAAAACTGACTGTTAGCAACCGGCAAACTGATAGAAATATGTTTTAGCAGCTCCAAGAAACACCTGAAGTCTTCAAGCCATTCATGATTTTTTTTTTTTTTTTTTTTTATTAACTTGAATATTTCTTATATACATTTCTTGAGTGTTATTCCTTTCCTGCTCCGCAAACATCCCTTCCCCTCCCCCTTCCTTATGGGTGTTCCTCCCACCCTTCCCCCATTGCTGCCCTCCCCCCGACAGTCTAGTTCACTGGGGGTTCATTCTTAGCAGGACCCAGGGCTTCCCCTTCCACTGGTGCTCTTACTAGGATATTCATTGCTACCTATGAGGTCAGAGTCCAGGGTCAGTCCATGTATAGTCTTTAGGTAGTGGCTTAGTCCCTGGAAGCTCTGGTGGCTTGGCATTGTTGTACATATAGGGTCTCGAGCCCCTTCAAGCTCTTCCAGTTCTTTCTCTGATTCCTTCAACGGGGGTCCTATTCTCAGTTCAGAGGTTTGCTGCTGACATTCGCCTCTGTATTTGCTGTATTCTGGCTGTGTCTCTCAGGAGCGATCTACACTTCTGCACTTCTTTGCTTCATCCATCTTGTCTAATTGGGTGGCTGTATATATATGGGCCACATGTGGGGCAGGCTCTGAATGGATGTTCCTTCAGTCTCTGTTTTAATCTTTGCCTCTCTCTTCCCTGCCAAGGGTATTCTTGTTCCCCTTTTAAAGAAGGAGTGAAGCATTCACATTTTGATCATCCGTCTTGAGTTTCATTTGTTCTAGGCATCTAGGGTAATTCAGGCATTTGGGCTAATAGCCACTTATCAATGAGTGCATACCATGTATGTCTTTCTGTGATTGGGTTAGCTCACTCAGGATGATATTTTCCAGTTCCAACCATTTGCCTACAAATTTCATAAAAACTCATTGTTTTTGATAGCTGAGTAATATTCCATTGTGTAGATATACCACATTTTCTGTATCCATTCCTCTGTTGAAGGGCATCTGGGTTCTTTCCAGCTTCTGGCTATTATAAATAAGGCTGCGATGAACATAGTGGAGCACGTGTCTTTTTTATATGTTGGGGCATCTTTTGGGTATATGCCCAAGAGAGGGATAGCTGGATCCTCAGGCAGTTTAATGTCCAATTTTCTGAGGAACCTCCAGACTGATTTCCAGAATGGTTGTACCAGTCTGCAATCCCACCAACAATGGAGGAGTGTTCCTCTTTCTCCACATCCTCGCCAGCATTTGCTGTCACCTGAGTTTTTGATCTTAGCCATTCTCACTGGTGTGAGGTGAAATCTCAGGGTTGTTTTGATTTGCATTTCCCTGATGACTAAAGATGTTGAACATTTTTTAGGTGTTTCTCAGCATCTTGCATTCCTCAGCTGTGAATTCTTTGTTTAGCTCTGAACCCCATTTTTAATAGGGTTATTTGTCTCCCTGCAGTCTAACTTTTGAGTTCTTTGTATATTTTGGATATAAGGCTCTATCTGTTGTAGGATTGGTAAAGATCTTTTCCAATCTGTTGGTTGCCGTTTTGTCCTAACCACAGTGTCCTTTTGCCTTTACAGAAGCTTTGCAGTTTTATGAGATCCCATTTGTCGATTCTTGATCTTAGAGCATAAGCCATTGGTGTTTTGTTCAGGAAATTTTTCCAGTGCCCATGTGTTCCAGATGCTTCCCCTAGTTTTTCTTCTATTAGTTTGAGTGTGTCTGGTTTGATGTGAGGTCCTTGATCCACTTGGACTTAAGCTTTGTACAGGGTGATAAGCATGGATCGATCTGCATTCTTCTACATGTTGACCTCCAGTTGAACCAGCACCATTTGCTGAAAATGCTATCTTTTTTTCCATTGGATGGATTTGGCTCCTTTGTCAAAAATCAAGTGACCATAGGTGTGTGGATTCATTTCTGGTCTTCAATTCTGTTCCATTGGTCTATCTGTCTGTCTCTGTACCAATACCATGCAGTTTTTATCACTATTGCTTTGTAATATGCTTGAGTTCAGGGATAGTGATTCCCTGAAGTCCTTTTTATTGTTGAGGATAGTTTGGTTATCCTGGGTTTTTGTTATTCCAGGTGAATTTGCAAAATTGTTCTGTCTAACTTTTGAAGAATTGGATTGGTATTTTGATGGGGATTGCATTGAATCTGTAGATCGCTGGTA